>NW_009260275.1:324480-391403 GCF_000687185.1 Egretta garzetta | reverse complement strand
TATTAAACAAGACTGGCCCTAGAACTGAGCCCTGGGGGACACCGCTTGTGACTGGCTGCCAGCTGGATTTAGAATAGGTATAGCAATGTTTTCCTAGGTGATCTACAAAAGTTCTCCTCGAGATTTTTTATAACATCCCTTTCTCTCTTCTAAAAGCCCCTGAAACATCGAAATGTGAGAATTACTTAATTCTTGTCTATTCAGTTACTTCAATTAATCTCTTATCAAATTGGTTGTACTTAGTTAAGGGCCCATCAATAGCTGCCTGTTGTCTTGTAATGATTGAATGAGGCACATGCTCTGTGCCACTTTTCTCTGTATACTTTCTCATTAATAAAAGACATATCTCTAGTAACAATTATGTCTGTCTTCAGCTTCCAGTGCAATTATCTCCCTCGGTGTCTTTTCCGTAAAAGGTACTTCAATATTCTGACCTCTTCATCTTACATACCCATGTGAAAAGACAAATACCTCTTTTAAAAAACTGTTTACTGTAGCATTTCATTGAAATTTCCATAGTTCATGTAGTTCATAGTTCATGGCTTACTCAAGAGTCCACCTCTCACCCTTCATCTCATTCATCTTGGTTATCCTAGGATTTTCTTTTCCTTTTAAGAACTAAATTTATTTGAAGTTCAGTCCTTTTAAAAACATCCTTTTGAAGTCATGCTATAGTGTATAAAATTAGCAACTGTTTATTGGAGCAGTTAATAGAACTTTGGATTCAGAAGAGAGTATCCTGGTCACCAGATAAGAGTCTTGCTACTCTCCCAGTGATGTGATAAACTATTTTATGTATTGACAGAACTTCAGCTTGATAGAAAGTTGTCACATAATACTTTCATAACTGGTTCTTTGAGTAAGAGATGAATCATGGTATGAGAACTGACTGAAGCAAACAAGAAGCTGTTTAGAGACTATGTACCTTGCAACCAAGTCTCTAGCCATTAAATTTCTCTAGCCACCAAAATGATCCACTTTTCCACCCCTCTACTTTTTCCTCTTTCTCAGATTTGATGTCAAATAAAACTAGCTAAGACCAACAACGCATGCACTAATCTAAGATAAATTCTCAGATAAATGCATGAGGTAAGGAAAAGACCTAGTTCTGAAAGGAGGAAAGACACATAAATATAATGTGGCCTCCTCATTTTGCAAAAGGTAGATTAAGCAGTCTCCTACAGAGGATACTAGTTCCTGTAATGCTAGTTTTTATGTACCTAAATCTCTGAATGTATTGGACAGAGAACCTGTAAATTGGACTTGGGGCTGTGGATTCCACTGTTTAGCAGGAAAGCTAAAAGTTAGGTTTTCCGCAATAGTCAGCATTGTGATACTTAAGTCTCTTTAAGGATTCAGACTTCTGAAAACCTATGATTAAATTGGTAGCTGGAAAAATAGATGCTGACTCTACCAGAAACTGAGAATAACTGTTGAATTTCAACAGCTACATGACTGTGAAAGGCCTGAACCAATAGCTGTAAGAAGGTCAAATGTGAACCTTCAAGCTCTCCAGATCCATTAACTTTCAGATAATTTCCTAACACGTACACTAAAAAATGACACTCAGTTTTTACCACCTTCACCTCATACTCATCTTTACTAAGAAAAAAAAACCCCAAAACAGATGAGGTAGTTGCTGAATACACTGTTATTTGGTGGCCTGAGTAGACCCAACATAGTAAAAGCATTAACTCACTCTTTGTACAAAAATAAAATAAAATAAAATAAGTATTTCAACTGTAGCAGATATTGAACACACAATGTTTGTAAGAAACACTGAGATTGTTTCAGAGAATAGACCTCAGTTTATCTTATTTTATTAAATTCTTTTCTTTTACCACTACAAGGATAAAATTCCTCCATTGAATATAGACATTTTATTTTAAAAGTTGTTTTGGTTGTAAAAAAAAGAAACAATAGAAAAACAGAATGAGAAAGAGTCAGAAAATGCACTTTCTATTTACTCCCCACTGGGGTCACTGTAGGTCAGGTATATCTGCAAGCCTTGAGTAGGCAGGTTGGCATAATAGATGCAGTTCTGGGCCCTGGCTTGCTTTCCTGGTCTGGGATACCATCTGGATGAGTTTGGCAGGTGTCTTTCTCTTTCTGGTTCTCTTTCATTTGGTCAGGGGTGGATGAGCTGTCTCATATCAATGTGTTAGTGCCATATGCTGCAAGATACAATTGATTTCAGTCTTAGGTTGGAAGCCAAGAGAAAAAGGGAATGGAACAGATGAAAAAAAAAAAAAACTAGGGAGCAGAAAGAGGTGCAGGGAAATAAAGACAGGGGAACAACCTCAGAAATGCTAAAACAAAGTCCTTTCTACTACAGCATTTGTGGCAAGAGATTTTTCAAAGCATGTTGGGACTGGGCCATCTCTGGAATACCTCAAGTGTAAAGATACTGTCTAAATATTTGCAGTGACACAGAAGCCCTGCAGACTTTTGTAAGGTTACTTCTCTGGAGACTTTGACATTGATCACTGAAGCCTAATTTTCAGAAATATCAGAAGGACCTAAGGACCTATGAGATGTGCTGACTAAAAAAAATATTTTAAAAATCTGCCAATATTTATAGTCTGTTCACTTTTTCATCACTTAAAAATCTTATTGTTTACAATTTTCAGTCTTCTCAAAGTAGTAGGGTCATCCTAATTACTTATACACATTCAGACCGATGTTTTCCATGTCACACTTCCAGTTTTCTCTTCCCTAGCCTTGAATTGCTAGAAATTACTGATTTTTTTTCTCCTAAAATCTTTCATTTGCTTACTAATAAAGACACTATTCAAAAAGACTATATTCATTCTACTTCAATTGAAACAACAGATTTCCTCTTTTTCAATTAAAAAAAAATCATAACTTCTTACATAAGGCTATTGCAATCCAGTTATCTTTGCTTAGATATAAAAGTAGACAGAACATTTTATTAGCAGTCACAACTCATGGGCATAGCCACCCTGCAGGCAGCCTTAACACATGTTGCCTCATGCACAGTCTCCCAGGAAGAACAAAGTCTGCTGCAAGGCAGTAGCTGTAGCTATACACAAAGAAAAGAGCAGACAAATCATAACATCTAGGCTACAACATTCCCCTGCCCACTTTGGCTATCATTAATTTACATATCTCATTGACATAGGGGCCAAAAAAACCCCCAAGAAACCAAGACTATATTTCACCTTTCTATGAAAGTAATGAAACATGCTAGGAAAAAAAGGAGTTATTATATTATATACAAATATTACTCATAATACCTGAATCTAAATGGGAGCAGTCACTCAAAAGTGCTGTGTTTTATAGAAGTGAAATAGGACATTTGCCACCCCCAGCCACCCCTGAACACCATGCCCAAACCAGAGTGTAATCAGACTGAAATAATATTATGACTGGTGGAATCAAGTGCTCCTTAGAGATTCAAATAGTTCATTAGGAAGGAAGAACTTTCACCAGTTATAACCAGGAGACCTTTATATACTTTAGCATTGCCTCTATAAGCAATAAGCTTTGTCTTTCTAAGAAACATTCATTGTGCTTATAGAATCAAAAAATCAGAGAATCATGTGTTTGGAAAAGTCCTTTAAGATCATAGAGTCCAACCATACCTGTCCACTACTAAACCATGTCTCTAAGTACGTCATCTACCCGTCTTTTAAATACCTCCAGGGATGGTGACTCGACCACTTCCTTGAATAGCCCATTCCAGTGCCTGATAACCCTTTCAGTGAAGAAATTTTTCCTAATATCCAATCTGAACCCCCCCCCCCCGGCGCAACCTGAGGCAACTTGAGAAGAGACCAACACCCACTTGGCTACAACCTCTTTTCAGGCAGTTGTACAGGGTGATAAGGGTTGTAGAGGGTGATGAGAATCCAGAAGACTTTTTTACCTCTCTGCCTTTTAGGACAGATTATTTTCTCAGCAGGGGAGAGTCACAATTCTCATTCTATAGATGTAGATGATACACATATACATATACAAACCTGTGAATATAACTACGCATTTTCTCATTTTTACCAGCATCATATCTTGCTGAAAGCAAGGGGAGGGCATCTACTGTACCTGCATGTGGCAGATAATTCTCACTTATCCAAAATGAGAAGCCCTAGTTAAGGCTTATTTTCCAAAAGACACTACTTTTTCACCTTTAAGTATTGAACATATAATATCATGTGGACCAACACAATCCCAAAACAGTCATATTTACACAGAGGTACTCTAACAACTGTAAAGGTGGGAATTTCACTTGGAAGTAGTAATCATTTACTCTTAGACAAAGTTATGGAGGTAAAGATGTCAGCACACTAGGTCTTTATTCACAACATATCGTTCTTTTTATTCAGAACAGCCAGCTATATGCAGTGGCACTGGTCCTTAACATATTTCCCTCATGCTTCTTCAATGTAAAAAAAAAAAAAGAAAAAAAATTAGAAAAGGTAGAAGCTATCTTTGCAGCAGTGATAAAATCAAATTTCAATTCTACTAGCAGCTGTTTAGGTAAGTTTTAGATTGCTGGTGTGTGGTACATGCTAGCTTACTAATGTTTTTTCTATATATTTGTTTTCTAGTTGATATTAATTCCTATTCCCTACCTTCTGATTATCTATTTGAGGATACTGAGCCCCTCAGTCTCTGGAAGTGTCATTATAGCTCTTTTTGTGTAAGTATCTCTTGCTCCTCTGGAAAGATATATGTCCACTATAGAAAATTTACAGAAAACACTTAAATGTATTCTGGTGTTTAGCCACAATTTGTGCATTAATCTGTGCATTATTTCCGCCTTTGCATTTGATCTTCTAATATGCAGATTCTAAAAAAAAAAGACATAATTAAAATTCTGTATTTTTTCTACCATCTTTCCTATTACCAGTGTTATTTCAGTGTACAAGAATTAAACATTTGCTTGGTTTTCATCTACTTGTTAGCATCACTGGCTCATTCTGGTGGTCCAAGCCATCAGTGAATGAAAAAGAAAATGTTCTTGAACAGTATTTTACCATCATCTGCACCTCTACAAGAGGCAGTTTGATTTTCAGTGGGACAAACTTCAGACCTCTCTAGCCATTTCTTTCTAAAAAAAGAGAAGCCTGCATCCACAGATGATAAGTAAAAATAAGTCAATTAGGCTGTGTGGATATTTGGGTTCAAATACATGATCCAATAAGAAATCTTAACTTTTGCATTTAGATGAGCTCCTGACTGATCTCCTTATTCTGGAGTCTGAATGTCTCTTCTCCTTTGTCCAAAATATTTGGAAGTTTTCAGATTTTCCACAGCATAGAAAGCTGTTCAGAGATAACACTTTCTGATTTTGATTGGAAACAACATAGTTGACATTTAAGTCTCTACTCAAGTAAAACCTTTCTGAATCCAAAATACGCTTACAACCAGTTTAAGTTCTGTATCATCCAACCAAATATTTCTGACTTGTGTGTGTCCTTTATGCCATTTCAGGTAATTGTAACCAGGCCATAAAACCAACAAGGAACAGAATCATTCATATGAGAATTGTAATTTGTTGCCTGAAAACATGAATAGATCTTGCTGTGACATGCCTCTACCATTTATTTATTTTCTGAAAAAAAACCCAAAACAAAACATATATTGCCCTTTAAGAGGTCCATTTAGCATACTCATTTTAGGTCTGTGATGATCAAAATACTGTTACACGTGTCATGTACAAGCTGTTTTTAACAGATAATTGAATATAGCTTGAAAAGAACTATTATTGCCCAGTCAACTGATGTTTCCTATAAGGTTAATTCTTTCATTCATATTTGACTCCTGATTCCATATGTCTTTAAAAAAAAGTCAAAACTATATGTAGAACAGCACTTCAGAACTGCTTATGCTCCTTCAGATTATTTTCTAAATACATTAGTCTCAAAAATATTTAGAGTTAAAAACTTCAGATATGGCCTCACAGTAGAATTTCTCTGACAGCAACTCTAGATGAAGACATTCCTGCCTTAGCCTTCCCCTACTGATTAAATTAACCTGTTATTAATTATCCTGGTATAGCAACTTGTGGTCCAAGTCTGGAAGAAAAAAAGAAAAAAAGAACAAAACATGCATCTTCTTGAGAGGGGGAGGGTTGTTCATGGATAGCCCATGGAATAAGATCAGAAAAAGTTTTACTTACTACAAAATATTCAGATTTATGTACCGCTCAGGTGTGACGTCCCAGTAACATTCAATTTTAGACAATTCTGTGTATACACAAAGTCAGAACTTTACAAGCAAAAAATCAGTTTCACTGGTAGTTTTTAGCATCCACTTGGAGAGCAGGGAGTTATCAAAATAATTTGTATAAACCTTCTTACAATTGTTTTGATAGTCATACTGGGGGCAGCTGTTTTTCAGCACTCATAAGTTGCAACACTGAACCATAAGGAAAAATCTTGGCAACATATTCTCAGGACACACAGGACAGACATATCCTTCTCAATTTATTAGGACAGAGAAAACTCACATCTAGAGCATGACATAGTAATTAACCCACATTAAGGTACAGTGTGTACCTCTGTAGATCCAAAAGCAGATCCAAACATCATAGGTGAATCCAATGAACAGAGTTCATTCTTCAGTATCTCACTTCTGCAGGGGTAGAAATATATGTACCATATCAATACTAATTCATACATCTCTGGGATAAAGCCAAAGCAGTCTTGTATCTTGTCTACTGTTTCTGGGCTAACTGGTAGCAGAAAAATAGTACTATCCTGTGGAACTGTCTGCTGCAGAAATGAAACATTGCCCACAAAGGTAATTCCTGCAGCACAAGTGTAAAAGAACTGAGGTTTTCAGATTCATGGAAAAAAACCCCAACACCTCAAATTTCTTACAGTTAATTTCTTCCTAATATGATAGAATTGAGATGTGCCCACAGGTCATTCCTGCACATACTGCAGGAGTCATCCTGCAGTATCAGGACATATAAACAACATAAAAAGAATCAAAAGGAATAAAAGATATCTGTTTCTCTTCTCTTCTCTCTCTCTCTTTTTTTGTTTTGTTTTGTTTTTTAAATAATGGAGACTAAAAGAAGACTGTTCAGAAAGGTAATTTTAAAATGCTTACTGAGTGAGCTCTTGTGGAGCTCAAATATGCAATTAAAGAGAGCAAAAAAATATTGATTGATTTTATGGTGTGAGGGAAAGGTTACTCATGACAAAGTATGCCATCATAATACATGACTGTGAAAAAAATAGCATCTATGCTTTCTACATGTTCATTATATATTCTAAATAAAGCACCAATTTCATAGTGTATTTTAAAAAAAAATCTTAATATGCTCCCAAACTATCATCAATTTCCTTTTTACAGTGTCTGCAACTTCAGAGCTAGTTTTAAAGGTTTTCTACAAATATCTATTTATTTGTGAAGATGACTTTCCACTTCCAGTCCCTTTCATTCCTCTGCAAACTTGGATCTCTCTCCACATCTGCTCTTTCTTAGGGGTCACCTAGGTCACCAGATAGTCTGTGATTTAATATGGATTGATCTGTGTTTATCGTTTGAAAGATGTTCAGTTTTGTTTAGAAGCATGTGGCTTTGACAGAAACCTGTCACATACTGTGTGTATGTGCTGATGAACAGCCAGTGAAGGCAGTTACCGTCCATCTCTTTAGCTCATTAAATACTTAATTTGCAAGTACGCACTCCACATCACCGTTGAGTGCTTTAAGTACTTGTCTATTGGATATTAGAAGGAAGCTCCTCCAGCTAGTCCTACAAGAATGAAACAGTCTGGTTTACATGCTCAGGTTAGCTGAGCGCTCATGAAAGAGGAGAGAAATATCCTCTAGAGAAGGACTCTTAGCATTTTCTGTTGACTACCTTAGTTCCAGTCTTTCTCATCTTTTTCACAGTGTACTGATCCCATAACTTCAGGTTACAAATTCCACAGCTATTTCAACCTCGTGTCCCAGTTCCCTGCCTATAAAACCCAAGCCTCTTAAGTTTTCCATCCTTTAATAGTTACAACAATTAAACTTCAGAGTTTAATTGTCACACGTATCTAATCTAACAAAAACCCTAATATTTTTAAAATAAATTTTATTTGACCAAGGTCTAAATTCTGTATGTCCTATTGTCTTCTTCTTGTCTATGCTGTTGAGAAATGGCATCCTAGATTTTGTGCAAAACCACTTTGTAATTCTTAATTTTCTGTATACCTCTTTGTAAACTGTCTTTCACTTTTCTGACACCAAAAATCTCATTAGCTATTCTGGGAATCCAAGAAAGTCTATTGTCCAGTTTTAGGTCTATCATGCCTAATTAGTACCCATTTATTTTAACAATGAAGTACCCAAATAAATATTTTAATACAGTTATGAATTAAGTTTCCAGAAGACTCCTTGCTAGTTCACTGAAAGTATTAATTATTCTCTATGTATATATCAGTATTAGAGCAGAATAATTTATTTCCTGGAAATGTTAATATGAAATTGCCTATTTCATTTCATACTGTTTGTTGTTTTGTGCAACTTAAACTATTTTTGTGTTGTTAGAAGAAGATAGAATGGAGTAGTACTAGTATATTTCTTCTATACTAGTAATGTGGCCAAATATTTTCTTTCTGCTGTGCACAGACATACAGTTTAACTTCTATCTACAATTTTCATTATTGAACTCTAATGTAAACGTGGGATTTTTGTTTAGAAAACATAGTGTGCTATCTTGTTACAACTTAATGAATTAAAAAATATTTTGAAGTTCTTCTAGATATATATTTTGTATTTCATATTTTATATTCTATATTTTATGGTTTATATTTTATATTTATTTTATAATGCAAATTTATAATTTATAATTTATATTTTATATTTTAATACACATTTATAGAAGAAGACCTGTTAACAATTTGTTTTAAATTAAAAAGAAAATTTTTTTTTTCTGTCCTACATTTCAACATCTCTGATATCCAAACAGAGGATCTTCTTTGGATCACCTGCTATAGAGTTGACTAACACAACTAGATGACAAGGTGTCTTCTGTCATTTGTTATTCATGTATAAAAGTACCGATTTTATCTTTCAAATATATCTACCTTTTGTCATGAAGAATATTAAAAAAAAGTCTGTTTCAACATTATGTGACATTTCATATAATCACGTCACATTCACTTTATCGTGATCCAGAGACTATACTGGAGACACATTTATAGAAATTCTAACAATGGATATTGTCTAAATACAAGTTTTGGTCTATTTAGAGATCTTTCATAGTAAGCTGTCCTATAAAGAGCACAGTAGATAGGGGACTCTTTTAGTCATGGTACTAGTTTTCAAAATTAAATCAATATTTTATATATAGCAAACATAGACAGTGGTTTAAAACTTCAGAGTAGTTTTATTTATTTAATGGGGTTTTTTTTCTTTTTTTTCTTTTTTTTTCTTTTTTCTTTTTTTTGCTTAGGAACATAAAGGTGTGCCTCAGAGTTCTTTCAGACACCAGAGAGTCTGGCTTATGTTTTTTATTTTGAAGACACAAATTATGTGTGAGAATCCATTCAAAAGCGTTTGGATGGTACAGACAGAAGAACAGATATTGCTATATATCTAATGCTCCAAAAGCATTAAATATCATTAATAATTTCCTGTAAACCTGATAACAAGTAAAAAAAAGGAAAAGTGATTGACTAACTAGTAACAACTTATGATGAGATCCCAAAAGACACCTTAAGAATCTAAAATGTGACTTCTGTGGAATTTGTCTGTTGCAATTGAAAGTTCCAGAAAACCTCTGCTTAAGTTGAGGAAAAGGTCTTTAATTCATTATTTCATTCATTTATTAATATTTTCAGTCATTGTGTGTGTGTGCATAATACTTATTCCAAAGGTCCCATTAAGATATTTTTGTGGTTTAACCCAGCAGGCAGCTAAGCACCACACAGCCACTCACTCACTTTACCCACAGTGGAACGGGGGAGAGAATCAGAAGAGTAAAAGTGAGAAAACTCGTGGATTGATATAAAGACAGTTTAATAGGGAAAGCAAAAGCCATGCATGCAAGCAAAGCAAAACAAGGAATTAATTCACTACTTCCCATGGGCAGGCAGGTGTTCAGCCATCTCCAGGAAGGCAGGGCTCCATCACACATAACAGTTACTTGGGAAGACAAATGCCATCACTCTGAACGTCTGCCCTTCCTTCTTCCCCCAGTTTATATGCTGAGCATGACATCATATGGTATGGGATATTCCTTTAGCCAGTTGGGGTCAGCTGTCCTGACTGTGTCCCCTCCCAAAGTCTTGTGCACCCCCAGCCTACTAGCTAGTTGGGTGGGGTGAGAAGCAGAAAAGACCTTGACTCTGTGTAAGTGTTGCTCAGCAATAACAAAAAAAATCCCTGTGTTATCAACACTGTTTTAAGCACAAATCCAACACATAGGACTATATGGGCCGTTATGAAGAAAAAGAACTCTATCCTAGCCAGAACCAGTAGTTTACATCACAGCCTTTTGTGAAGGCAGGGACTCCAGCAGCCATATTCTTTTTCCTTGGAGAGGCCTTAAAACTGCACAGAATGACAGAAGACTTGAGGATGGAAAGGACCTCCTGAGATCATCTAGTTCAACTCCCTTGCTCAGAGCAGAGTCAGTTAGAGAAGGTTGCTCAGTGCTGTGTCAACCTGGTATTTGAATACCTCCAAGGATGGAAACCTCACAACTTTACTAAGCTTTTCCTATGCTTGATCATCCTCAGTATAAAGAAATTGTTTCTTATATTTAAATTAAATTTAAAGTAGGAATTAAGTCAGATGTAGTACCCCAACCATTAGAAGATATTGGCCCATATGTAATTCTAGTATGCCTCAATCTCTTCTGAGGAGGATCAAGACATTGACCCTGACTATAACTTAAATATGTCCTATTGCCCCCTTCCCTGTTACTACCACTGACTTGCCTAAACTATCTGCAGTGGTTTTTCCACCTTCAAATGGTATTTTTTATTACCTTCATGATTTCCAGATTACTTGATTTTTCTGTGGGGTTTTGGGGTGGCTTTTGTTGTGGTGGTTGGGTGTGTGTTTGGTTTTATTTTTCAAGAAGTAGAGCAGGGGAATGGATGACAACTAATGACATTTTCAAATTCAATGTCAGCTTTCCATCTATTGTTAAGCTATTTCTAATTGAGAATTTGGTTCTTCTGACTTCTGCATGAGGCACATGGGATTTCAGTACATTTGCAATAATAGCTTAGATTTTGATATTATTATTTAACATTTACTGTTAATCTGCATCCTGACTAGATATTCATTAATAATTGGATTTTTAGCTTGAACTGTTAGTTTGACTGGTAATAACTGAACTTGTAACCATGGTAATTGTTCAATAACTCTCACCTGTTTTGAAGCACTTTGTAAGTATGAAAGATCACGCTCATTCTCCATGTACCAGTCATTCAGACTTTTAGGAGCTAGAGACATTCGTAAACTACTTATTAAACTTAACAAGAAGCAGGGACATTTTGAAGTGAGTAACATTTTAGAGTTAGATGTAGTCATAACTAAACCACATTTTCTCATCAATTTAAAAAATAGCCATTTAGAAGTTTTCCAATTTAGATAGTAATTCTGGTTTTGAATTATGACCAGATATGGGAGGGGAGATATGGAGTATATCTCCAGAGTACTATGGAGGCATGTGGGGACCAGTATTCTTTAAGTGCAGCACAGCATGCAATTTGCTGTTAAACAATCAGATAAAACACCATTATATTATATAGCAAGCATTTTATTATTACATGTATTACATTATAAGAAACTGTCACCTGAAAGTCCCAGCAGGGAAAAATAAATAGACTAGCTGAATTAAGAAACTGATTTTTTAGTTTTTCATCCCTAGATCCGGAAATTGGCTTTCCACTCGATAGTGTGAGAAAGCAAAGCAGATTTTTTTTAACAATATTTTTTACAATTAACATAATATGTTACCTAGAAGAATTAGATTACAAAATTTGCTCTTATACTTGGTGAATCAAGGGAGAGTGAACAGTCATGAATAGAAAGAAAAGAACAAGAAAAGTTGAGCCCACCAAAGCAAAATTTTGGTGCATTAATAATTTTTGCTTTCAGTTAATATAATTTTATACTATGAGGAAATGCTCCTAATGTAAAAATATGTATAAAATAGTAAAAATCCCTGAAAACTATGTATATAACCACAAACAAGAAAACAAACCCAAATATTTCAACCTTGAACTCTGTTCAGGAATGTGTACTGTATTGTCAAAATAGATCTGACCTTTTTCTCTATGAATCTGTGTATGCCATTGTGTTCACTGAAAACTGATTCACAGAAAGCCATTTATATTACCCTGGATTCTTCCTCAAATGTATAAGATGAAGCACACTATCTGTTTCTTCATGTAAAAACACTACTTCATTTTCATTTGCCAAGTGTCCCTATTTTCCAGTAAGATGTGACATTTTACAATAATTTTCATAGTTCTGGATATGACCAGAAGGAATATATAGTTTCCTTAATTGTTTTTCTGTCCTTTTCCCCTTCATCCAAAGAAGAAGGAAACAAATGATAAATATTTAATAAAAGATGACCAACTACAAAAAAAGAACAAAAATCAAAAGTATTTGTTCCATTTTGGATCATGCCACAGAATATGTTATTTTTATTTAAATTCACTCATTATTTGATAGAGTTTATATGACTTGGGTTTTTTTTAATCAGACATATGTTTTTTATAACTCAGGTGACCTCTTTCAGTACTGAAAAAATGTCAGTTACAGCTGATTTTTCATTGACAAATAAATATATATCCATGTTATTAGGCAATTTCTTATCTCAGTTTCCTTTATGTATTTTGCTGAGATAACTCAAGATTCCATGTTCACTTTATCAACATATGTTTGCAATATTTACTTATCAGCCTGACTTGTGCTGTCATCATACAGATAACTGCAGACTGTGCATACTGCAAATTAAAACAAACAAATAAAATTTTAAAAATATGTCAAGAACCTTTTTAATGTATTGAAAGATTTTCTTTGAATGTACAGAACAAAGTTGTAAATCTTTTTTTTTTTTCTCCATTTATTCACATAGTGGTTTTGCAAACCCCTTTGTTTTCTCATCTTATTTTAACATTTCTCAACCGCATCTCCAAAATCGGAATCAGTATCATACTGATATCAGATACCATGAGTTATGAATATTTAATTATGAGGTAAAAATTAAGGCATAATCAAAGCAAACATGCCAACTACAGAACTTGCACAGAAATTGACCTATCAGTTTATTTTTTAAATAAGTTACGCAGCAATGTAATAAAATGTCAAGCAATTCCAAAATAAGGAAAAATCCAGAAAATTTAAAATACTCACTAAATGAGTGAAAAAGCAAACTGAAATTCACTCAGTAAATAATTTACTATGAATAATTCACCTGAATTAGGAAAAGTAAATAGGAATAATCAAAGTAAAATTTCCCACTCTGTAAAGGTGATGATGGTTGGGTTTTTTAGCTAATTTCAAAAAAAATTTCAAATCTCAAAGTCTTCCTTACTAGGAACATTCATGAGTCTTATCTGTCTTGGGTTTTGAATGTTTCAATTTTATCTTGAGAAATTAAACCCTGTTTAGTTATGGGAAAATTTTTGTGAAACTGGTCTTCAAAAAAGGGGATTATGAATTACCCCAAAGAAATAAGTTTTTCAGATCTCAGTTAGTATACCTTAGTCTCTTTTTGAATGCATCTGGCTTTATCAAGAAGTAACAAATATATACAAAAGACTCAGAATATATTAAAAATTACAACATAAAAGAAGAATTTATATTCAGTAACCATTAAAATAGAAACAGTTCAATATAAAGCAAGTGTCATATTTGATTCTGAATTATATCTGAAGTTCGTATTTGTAATGTCATTAATGTTTCTTTAGCTAACTTCACATTACTTCAATTTTATTATTTTGTCTTATCAGCTCAATCAGAGTGAGTTCTTTAGTCTTATGTCACTGCAAAAATTAATTATTGTAAAATCTTATTTGTTATCATTTCATAATTATTTCCTGGCAATTTCTTTCCAGTACAATAATTTGCATCCAAAGCAAAATAAAGGAACAGTAGGGAAACAATATTAAAGAAAAATAAATTAAAAACTGAGTCTGATGTATCCAACAGAATATTTTTCCTATAAACTTCAGGATGGCATAAACACACATGCTAGTCCTGAAAATGTACGTATTTGTATCATCATTACTTACGTGAATGTCCTATTTTATATCAATGAAATGATTCATATGTTCACAGACCTTTGCTGTAATAGTCCTCTAAATGTTGGTTATAGTCAGTAGTGTGTACACATTATTTTCCTTTTCCGAAAGATTCTTAAAAACCCCCAAACAACAAAAAAAAAAAAACCAAACCCTTTCCTTAGCAATGACATAGGTTACCACAGCTTTTAGTACTTTACCATTTATAAAAACATCTACAGTTCTTGTTGCTTTTTTGTTTGATTGCTTTAATTCTGACTTTCTAGTTTTATATTGTATACTCCAAAATCCCTCTTTACCTTCCCACGCAGAGCAGATGAGTAGGATTTCCCCTTGAGCTTGTATCTCTTCACTGGTAACAGAAATTTTTGGTGAGCAATCCATTTGTACAACTAATATAAAGAAGTTTCATTAACAGACATTACAGCAGTATATTGCATACTCTGCAAAATGCAAAATGGCCCCACTCAGTGTGGACAGTACGTTTATCTCTTTTCAATAAGTAGGGTATTCCAAAAGTGCACAGCTGCCTTTGCCTCAGTTTCTTTGTCTGCACGTAAATGCTAAAAATTATTTTCCTAGTACCTGAAGACATTGAGACAGTAATTATCCAATGTTTGTAAAGTGCTATATACTCTAAATGTCAGGTATTGCTAAGAGCTATTAACTACCCACAATTCATAGGTTTGTTTAACAAATCTCTTAAGATCCTATTAACTTGCCTTTTAATGTTACTGAAATATAAAACTGTTCTGACCACGCATCAAAGAATATGTTTGGAGAGAAGAGTCCCAAACCGAATACACTTTTTATCATTGAGAAGTTAAGGAAATTTGCATTTAACTCCAGGAAGTTGGCAAAATCTTCAAAAATCTAACTACCCAGATTTAGAAAATCTAGCTATATATGTATTGAAATAAATCTTATTAAAACACCCAAATAGATTGCAGAGTTCGAAACAATCTATTTGCTGCTGCAAGGTACTGTTTCAGGCATTTTATTCTAGTTTTCCCCCACATCGAATATTACCCTGTTGCGAAGAGGCTTGCTAGTTGCCAGATCTGACTGCAGTGATTCACTGTCACTAACCTGTCTGCTAGTACAGCAATCAGTTAAAACAAGAGACAGCAATGACCTGAAAACAACATTTAAAACGGTATGCTAAGAGTACTTATCAGGTGCATATGGAAAATGTTAATTGCTTACAGTGGTTTTGCTATAGATCCATAATTTCTGTTTGAAGTTTTACACAGGACTGCTACAAAATGCAGTTTAGAACTCAGAATACCTGTCACCTCCTTCAGTAGCTTGGGTTATGATCTAGATCACTTGCTGTAGTCTAAGCACACTTAATAAAGTCTGAATTCTTTTTCAATAATATATTAAAGTCACTTTGCAAAATTCCATCAAAATAAGGCAAAGACAAGCGTCTTTTCTTTTGGTCTAGGTTGGCACATCTGGTGAAATGCAAAGAGAGAGTCGGAAATCACTACAGGGGACAGCTGTTGCTTTTTGTGGATGAGGAAAATTCAAGATAGAGAGAAAAGATTCAGCAAACATCTTCAGCGTTTCTCTTAGATGTTCATTTTAACTTTCCACAGAGTTGTGAGAAAAAACACAATTTTAAGGTACACACAAATTAATAGATTATTTTTTTGTTATGGTATTTGTTTCTTTAAAACCAAAAGAAACATTGCATTAAATTAAAGGACAAAAGAACATGAGTATCCTCTCAAGAGGATAAGGTCTAGTGCCTTAGTCTATCATTCATAAGCAATTAGCCTAGGGGCTAAATAATAATAGTAACGTGCATATGTGTTATTTTCAATTTTAAAAAAACTGTATGATGACAGATTATCAAATGCATTTCTGGTTATTTTGACTGTAGATTTAAGTTTAGAGATAAGATTTTTGTATATGAGCTGGTCCTTATTGGACACATATTGCAGCATTCTAGCATTGAAAAATATATCTGTCCATTTTGGGGGGGTTTAATGCCTTAAAATGTTTTTTATATTTTAGACTGTTGTAGTACTTTCAATTCTGAACAGATGCTTTTGAGCTAGACTCCTAAGTAAGACAGGGTATAACTTAGTCTCTGCCCTAGAAAGCTGATGTTCAATTCAATTCAGAGACTGAGAGACAACATGGAGAAAGATATTTCATTACATTCTTTTTACATGGAAGAAATGAGAAAATTACGATTGGTTATACTTAAAAATTTTGCTGCTTTAACTGCCTCTAAGGAGTTACAGCAAGCACCAATATCAGATGGTAGAAATATCGACTTCAGCTTACTGTGATCCCAGTATCTAAAGAAACAGTTTCTGGCATAATAGAATTGCTCCCCATCAACTCATTGTGCAAATGAATGTAGGTTTTGTTTCCTTTCTGAGAAGAGTCTTATCTGATTTTGTTTAGCCCAGAGATTCCAAAATTAGGGACCATGACCACAAACAGGATGCCAGGAGTCAGGAGTAGACCACAAGCCTGGAAGAAATCTGAGTGTTGTTCACTGTAGTAGCGTGTTCTCTAAAATTTATATTCAGAGACTGACAGAAAGATACTGACAGAGCAGAGCTAAAGGAGAGAAGCAGAGCAGCCTGTAGTTCTCAAGCTAGGTTTGTAGCGTAGACAAACAAAGTGCTGATACCAGCACAGTAATAGCCACTTTAGTTCAGGAGAAGAATCCCCAGTAAGGATCCTAACAGTGATCACTGGGACTGCCCAGAGGAGAGTAAGAAAGCGACAATATTCCATGAGAGCAAGGTTGTAAAGCTGCATAGAACTGAAGCACAGGTCTGACTGCTGGTCCTTGATTGTCCTGACTCCTCAATTGATGGTACACAGCTGGGCATGGCTGTGCTCCGTAGCAGCTTGCACTCCCCAGGCAAGAGCCAGGCATGGTTCAGGGGGTATACCGGCCAGGTGCTAGTCCTAATGTGCAGTGTGACTGTTCTTACCTGTTTTGAGCAGGAAGAAAGATTACCTGTACATATGCAGCCCTTGTTACACCATCTGTACACACAGATGAAGAAAGAGCCTGGACCATTTTATTTTTGTCTTTTAAAGGTAGTCAGAGTGGCTAGGCAAAGAGCTATTCAGGAGCAGCTATTGTGTTTTTAATTCATATTATATTTTAATCTGCATTAACATCAAGCATAGAAAATCATAAGTTACACTGGTATAGAAATGTTTTAGAGACATGACTGCATGTATAGCAAGTAGTGAATCGATGTAAGTACAGTTACAAAAAAACTAACAGAATCTGTGCTTTAATGTGCTTTATGTTCAGAAAAGTTCAAAGGGTAGACACAGTAATTTTTTACAAAGTGCCTACAGCAAATCAGCACATGAATCCTTTGAATCTTAGTTATGTGTCTTTATACACAAGGGCAGTCACTTACTCTGCTATCACTGAACTAGATATAAACATAATTCTTCTATAAACAGTGTCCAAACTCCTGTCTTTGAACTTTCTTGCAAAACAACTATATTTCTGGGCTACACTGAGGCTGCCCAACACCAGGTAACCTGGTGAATGAGATAGGCACAGAATGAGGGTGAAATTAAGGTGGAACAGGAAAAAAACGAGGCATTCCAGCATTTTATCTCAACATGCAATTTGTCTTCTGACTTCCCTTGAGAGAAAGAATGTCAGGAAATAGCCTCAAGACAATGACAATAACAGCAAAAGTGGATGCATTAATTTATGGGGAGGAAGACAATGAAACATTTCATGAATTACTTTAACTTTCTTTCTCCAAATAATGTTCCAGCGGGGGATTGATGGTTGACAGCTGTGTTCACTGATAGGTAACCTTGTTGCAGGTTTCTGAAGAAAGATGTTCTTCTTCACTGGACTTGGCTCCGCTTTGTAATTTTTTTTTCTCTCCTTAGAGCCAACACAGCTATTGTTACATTTTAAAATATTTCTATCATGTATTTCTTCTTTGAAATAATTAATTTTTACTTTGCACTACTTGGCTGATAACATGTCATAATGTAGGCTGCCAAGTGCCAAATGACTCTCAGATTCATTCAAGCGTTCAAAGCAAGAAAAACCGTTCATCTAGATAAGATCTTATCTGACAAGTCAAGCTCAAGAAATCTCAGTATAATTATATGGTGTTAATGAAGGCCATGTATACAGGCAGTTCTCAATATTAACCTCTGTGTTACTCTATCAACGGTAATGTGAATCAGTCATTTTAAGTTAGAACAAGTAAGATTTTTTTAAACAACTAAACAACCCTCCCCCGTCGAGACATTTCACATGAGAAGTTTTCATCTTTTGCAAAGGCTCACTAAGCTGTACTTTCCATAGAGAGGTTGTTATCCCACTACTGTTAACTCATTCTTCCAAACAGGTGTTTGTTTAGAAACCAATCAATGGGCATTTTTTAATATACAAGAACTATTGCTTGATACAGCATAGTGATATAAAATTTGTTGTCACTTGTATTTTTAAAAATCTAAATTTGAAAAAGGTGTAAGGTTGCTCTTTAAAAATTGCTGTCATTAACAGTCGTATGTTGGAAAATATTCTTAATGGCAAGTGTAGTGCTGAATGACTTTTGTGTATGATTATAATTATTCCATGATCTCAAATTTATGCAAATTGTATTTATATATTTATAAGTTAGGGTTCAATACTACTTATTAAAATAAATGTAACTATAGCTAGCCAAAAATAATTCATTCAAGTAGTGCTCGTTTGGTTGTTTTGGAAAAGACTAAATTAAGAAAAATGAAACATATTTTGTGTTGCAACAATTTCATTTAAAAAAAAAATCAGATGTAAGCCTCCACTTGCTGAAAGAGAGAAATTTTCTCCAGAACGTCCAATAATGCATAATTTAAACATTTCAGATAAGATCCAAAATAATTGGGTTTAAATCCTTATAAGGCATTGGATACCACAGTGTGGGAATTTCCTGTTAACAAAATTGTAGTTACAATACCAAAGTGTGTGTGCATGTTTTTCCCTAACTTTTTTTTGGTTGTTCTCAGAGTTTACAGTTTTGTTCTAAAAAACAGCTTTTCTCCTCCAACAAAATGATCATCTATAGTACTTTCTTTCATCTGTTTTTTACTCTTTCTCTGTTAATGAAGACCTATATTAAAAAAAAAAAAAAAGATAAAATTACATGTGACAGGTTGTTATGTTTATCTTCCTGGTTAGAAGAAGACTCTATTTTGTGAAACTGCATTTGAACATAGAAGAATTGTCAATGGACAACTGCAGAGTAACTGGAGGAAGCTTTTGGAGTCTGTGTGAAACCCTACGAAAAATGCCTTAAAGTTATAAAACTTCGCTAAATGGCATCAAGAAATACTGTCCTATAACAGAGAATAATCACAACTGGCATTGTACATATATTTATGTATGTATGTGCATATATATGTAGATAGGTACATAGGTAGGTAGGTAGGTAGGTAGACAGATCAATTGATCGCTTTTTACCAAACCCAAATATATCAACAGAAAACATAAATTTACCAGTTAAGCAAGGGTTTGTAGACCTTGGCCATGAAAATGGTTTGGTCCCAGTCCTCTAGAGAAAGCAGCCCAGTGCTTATACAAAGCAGCATCCAAATTAGTCCTTTGTCATAAGCCGAGGAACTGTTTATATAAACACAACACTGTACTTGGGGTGTGGGTCTTTTTCTGCCCCGCATGGTACCCCTGTGATATTATTTTTCTGTGTGTGAGCCAAGAGCTGAGGAGGACAGCAAGGCAAGTGGGGGCAGTGGCCTCATGAAGGAGGTCGTCCCACGGTACCCAAACAGGCTAAGCAGAGAAGGTGGCAATAACTGGTTTCATCCATGACTGACAAGCAAGCCTGAACTTGGTTAAAGCAGGGCCGTAATCAAGCCAGCCAGTCAAGTTACTGGGTCAGCATTAGCAAGGCACGTGGCTGGGGACAGGTACACCTGCAACGTAGATCAGGCAAGGGCAAGGCTGTGTGCTTAAATGCAGTTCTGAAGCAAAGGATGGGGGAATGCAATTAATGTTTCTCACAGCTCCTTCTCACACAGCACTTTTCCCAGCAGTCTGACCTAAGGTTACAGCAGCACTGTATCGGAGCTGGGCTGGAGCACAGGCAACCGAAACCCTAGGGTGGAGGAAGAGGTTGCAGAGTGTGTTGGTGTCCTCAGGGCATGAAAAGTAAGTAAAAATTTCCTTTTTTAAAAACACAAACCAAAACAAAACTCTTTTCTCATTGTGTGTTTAGCTATTCTTTTTCCAAACATTCTAAGACTTTTTTATTTTTAAGCACCACCTCTTTAGTTCTCTAAGGCTTTCATTTTTTTAACAGATACATATAATAACCCCATCCGTCTTTTTTTTTTTCCCCCCTCATATCGGAGAATCCCAGTTTATTCAATCTCTCTTCACATGTAAGTTATTCTATAATTAGAGACATCTTGTGCTTTCTCCCTGAACTATTTTTGTTCTACCATTTCCTTTTTTGAGGCAGGAAAATATTATAATTGGTAGACAAAATGTGAATCGACCTTAGATTTATGTAGTGAGGTAATTATGATTTCTGGTTTGTTCCTTTCCTTGTGATTCATAGCATTCTAATTGTATTTTTGGCCACTGCTCAGTTTCAAGCTGATAGGTTTGGGGTTGAGAGTTTTTTTAATAAAATGATTTGCAATGACTCCAAGATCTCTTTCATAAGCGGTAATGGCTAATTTAGAGCAAATAACTGTGTACATGCAGTTTCCGTTGTTCTTCCTCATGTGTGCTTTTTTTCACTTGTCAGCGCAGAATTTTGTCTGCCATTTTATTTCGCAGACACTTAGCAGTGTAAGATCCTTCTGCAACTCTTTGTAGGCAGCATTATTATTTTGTAGCTCTCAGTAATTGCACATCATCAGTGAGCTTTATCACCTAACTATTCATCCTCTGAATATATTGACCAGCACAAGTCTTAGCAGAAATTACTTTGAAATTTCACTGTTAATTCTCCTACACTTGGATTCAGCAGGGGAAAGATGATATATCTTTGCTGCCTTATGCAGTTATTACTCCATATGTACAACTTCCCTTTGTTACTGTGAAACACAGTAGCGACATTTTCCAGAAAGCTTTCTGGAATTCCATATACAGCAAACAACCTCATAACACAAAGCCAGATGTTATTTGACTCCACTAACAAAATTTAATAGATTTAGCAGTCATTACTTACACCTGCAAAAATGTTTTTCCCCAGTATTTCATATCTAAGTGTTCCAAGGAGTTGATAGTACAGTCCTGCTGCTATACTATCCTATTTGCATATGGGATTTCAATACAAGGAAATTTGATGTTCCTTGTCAGTAGTTAATTTGCTCTGTGTATTTCTGTATTTCAATCTAATCTTTATTTTAAGATACAGCACCACTCCTCCACACATACAATTTATTCTGTCCTTCCTATTGTAAATTGTATGTAGCATCCAAGCTATAGTTCTGCACTGGTTATCAGCCTTCTACCACATTTCTTCAATCCATAGTATGACAATACTCTAATTTAAAATCAGGACTTTCATCTTGGCCAGCTAATTCTTTACATTTCTGTAATTTGTATAGAACCACTTATATATTTCGTCCTGTTCTGGTTGTCAGTTTTTTATGTGCTCTGCTTCAATGGAATCTTACTTATAGAGATTGCTCCTATCTATTACCTTCCTGAATGTTATTGACTTCTGTTAGGTTTTGTAATACTTCAGAAATTTTATTACTTCACCCTTATACACCTGTTGGATTTTCCTCAGTCTTTAGTTTCAAACTTCCCCATAAACTTTATTTTAGGTTTGAGTTTTATTTGCTTTAGATGGAACTAATCCTTCCCTTATAGGCTATTTCAAAAGTTTTCCCAGTTCCTAATAATTTGAAATTTTACCTTTCTAGTTGGTTGCAAATGTGGCATAAAGAACATTTCAAATAGCAGAGTGTGAGTTTACCTTGCCCCTTAGAAAGTTTTTCACATGTTTCTGCCTATATTGTTCATCTGCCCAAGTATGATTTGCCCCCCAGGGCTTACTGGGAGGCAGATGTCTTGTATTATTTGCCACCCACTGGTACTATGACATCTTCTCTGGCATTATTAGTTGAGGACACCTAATGGTGGACAATTTCATCTTTTATTTATTGTTGCATTTATTTATTGTTGCTGGTATCCTGTTTTGCAAAGGGATATATACAACATGTATTGTAATTTTCTATCTGAGGAAAAAAGAGAATTCCAACAATTGGATTGCCTTCCCCACAGGTACTAGGGCGTAAGTTAAACATATTACTGATTGAAAAAAATACTGAGAAATGGGAATTTAACTGTTGGGCTTGTACTAGTCTTTGGTTTTATTAATAGGCTGTTATTCTATTGTGCATATGGGGATGAGGTGAGGAAGGGCAGGACAATAAAAAAAAATGCAACTGTGTATGTAGGTTTATAGTTTTGTATTTGTACCCATCTGTATGAAATTTCTAGATCTGCTACAAGTATTTTCAGAATGGTAAATTAGTGAAAACAAAATAGGTGGACTTCTTTTTAAGCAACATTTTCCCACATATTTATCATATATAACATTTTAAATATCATACTTAAAGGGTGTATGTCCCCATTCGAGCTCACAGAGATGGCATATCTATATTATGAGACCTATACATACTACACATGTGTATGTTGCCACGTTATTTGTCAGTATGGTCCTGATGTTTAGTATTTTTCTTGAAACCCGAAGTCTTAGAGTGAGATTCCAGTCAAGAGAATAGACACCTACAGATCAATTGAATCACTAGTGCTGGATGACTAGTGCTATTTGGTTACCCTAGGCTGTCACAGAGATGATATGTCATAATAGCTGTCAGTGTTGACATAGCACAATCAGAAGGCTCAAGTCCCTGAGCATCAGATGGACACTGGGTAGGATACCATTGAAATTTTGAAACAGAACTAGATGCCTATGTTGGGGGAACTCAATCAAGTCTTTAGAATTTATCTGTTATACTAACTAAATCTTCACTGACTAAAATGACACTTAGATAGTTAGACAAATGCTATGACCAAAACCATCCGCACTTTAGGGGTGAATACCACTCTTGCCTCAGATAATTTTATAATATTCTAAGTTTCCCCCTCCCCCCATAATTCATGTTTATAGAGAAATAGAATGATCTGAGCATAACTTAAGGTGGACTGATTTCTGACATAGTTTGAAAAGCATTTTCATACAACGTATTAAAAGGTCAAAGGTGTCGTTATAATTGCTAATAAAAAGCCAGTCTCATAATTCAGGAGAGATTCAAGCATATGATTGGGATCAGGAAGGCTATTTGGTGTTTTTAAAAAATATTTCTGCTTTGTATTACACTATTAGCTATGGCACATATCCATATATTTGGCTGACAGTTACAAGGGAGTACTGGAAATGATGATTTAGGAGCCCTTTTCCAGTTCCTTTTTCCTACCTACGTCAACAAAATTTAGAGGTCTTCTTTTCCTTCCATTTATTAGCAAACACATTATTTTTCCTTATAGTGTGGATTCTTTTACACTGTATTTAATGCTGAATAATCTGAATATGATTCAGAAAAATTAAAAAGAGGAATTTTGCCTTTGTCTTCTATGCTGATATAGAAAGTTTTTCCTTGATTTGGGGGGTTGGTTGTGTTAATTAATGCATTTGATCAACCATGACATAGAATTAATTGCAATTTTTGTCGAACATATATTTTGCCATAGCACAATTTCTGCCTCCTGCTTTATAGATTTGTTTAAATGACTGTATGAATGAGAATGAGAATCATGGAGAGGCAGCAAAGAACTTTTCCTGAGAGAAAGAACTACAATTTTACCCATTAGGTTTCAGTATTGGTAATGTCTTTTACTTGATAATTCACATCATTGCTTCAAACACAAAAAAGATATGACAGTGAACTTCTAGTAAATTCATATGATAATTATTCTACAAGGTAGAGTGTCTTCAGGACATATGAATCATATCTACTGAAGGAGTAAATTCAGTATCTTGTTCAAGAAATAAAGCTTTGTAGTAAGTACAGATCATATATATTGCAAAAGCTCAATTCATTCATTTTCTGATTGAAGTAATATGAAACTTAAAAAAACTTATTATCAGAAATCGATTATGTGATAAGAAGAAGGTGTTCATAACAACTGTTATTTTTTTTTAAGTTTAAAACAGAGGTAGTAAGGAAGAAATGCTGTAAGTGAATGCAAAAGTTGCTGTCATTCATTTAAATTTGTCAGTCATTGTGATTGCCTCAAGCCTACTTGGATTTTAAAGATTGCTGCTTAATGTGTGTTATTGGGGGTTTTGTTTGTTTTGTTTTGTTTTGTTTTTCTTTTTCATGACGCAGTCAAGATAGATAAACTGAGATATCAACATTTGCTGGAGAATTCCTCCTTTCCTGAAAGACAGAAAAAAAAAAATTGTCATCTCCATTATTATAAAAGAAACAAATTAACAGTCCAATAAAACCATAAAGGAGTATAGGAACAATCAGTGAAATGCTACAAGAACTTTCTTTTGGTGTTTTCTCTAAATTCCAGTTAGTATTTGAGCTGAATCCCAGTTTACTCTATCTCCTTCCATCTGATACTCAGACCTTTCACAGATGCCAAAAAAACACATGCACATAAACAAATAAACAAATATAAAATGTTCCTTCTTTGTTGTAGCCATCAATTCTGTGATTTTTTTACTTCCTTTTTCCCCCAAATAATGATGTGGTTCGTTTAGTGTTTTTATGTTTTTAAAGCTCAGTTTCCGTGGTGGCTGCTTATAACAGTTCCCTTTCTTTCCTGTGCTCACAACCAAAGCCTGTTTTACCTCTCATCCAGCAAGCTACAGTCACTATTTTGCAATTCACTGAGTGCTGCTAGGTGGAGAGGAGAAAAATGGGTAACCGTGTATCAAAAATGCACTCTACCAGCTCATGTGACAAAGCAATACAAGGCCTAGGCCAGAGTAACTATGCCTCACGTCAAACTCCAGACCACATTTTTGGCCTTTTGGTTGGGGTAACTGCGAAATACTGAAATCGAAGGCAAGTGGTCAAAATCTTGAAGAGCTGAGCTGTAGCTGTGATGTTAATGTGTATAACAGACGTATAGAAAAGAGAAATCAAGAAGATGTTTCTATGCAAGTTCTTTTCCCCCTTTTCTAACAGTACTGGATACAGGGAAAACACTTGTTATTAAAATAAAGAAACGGTAATATTTCATTTCACGACATCCTTTAGGTTTTTGCATTTTTCAGTCACACATCAATTTCCTGACAAGTTTTAGAGAAGCAGCCTCCCTCCCCCCCCCCCCCCCAAAAAAAAATATTAAAATAAATAAAGCTCCAAATTGATGCAATTTTTCAAGGAAAGTATGATCCTTTTACTGTAGACTTAGAGGGGTTTTTTTGTTTGCTAGCTTTTGTCTCAGTCAAAACAACACAAAAAGTGCCTTTCATTTTTGACTTGGTAGGAAAGAAATCTTTGTTCCCCACACAGTGACTGAAAAGTTTTTATTTCAGTTTGTACATTGTGTACAGTATGAATCCATACTATTTTTTTCTTCTTTATTTCCTTTTTTAAATGAGCACCCAGATACTCTGGTGATATGCACTTTACATAATGAATACTTATCCAGAAACATTTTTCCCCACCATTTCATTTACATATCAATATATTGGTTATTTAAAAATAAAAGCAATTTCGTATGAATTCCTTTTAAGAATTTTTATTTTATTTAAGTTCATGGATTTAATTGCTATAATAGGAATTATTTTTTCTGTGACAATTAAGAATTATTCTCAGTATGAAAGAATAATTCTTAAAAATGACTTAGGAATTTAAAAGATGGTTGCTGCAACAAGTACTTTTATGTTAGTCATTTAAGCAGTGAAAAACAGCATTCCAAGTGAGCCACGTACCAAGTGAACAGGCGCAAGGTATTTCTGATCCAAAACTTTAACCATGCAGGTCATTCTCTAAACAAGAGCTAATAAATCCTGTTGAAAGATGCCAATGTGAGCCACTATTCCAGTGTTACTGCAGAAAGGGCTCTCATTTTAAGATGTCACTGCCCACCAGTTACTTATTGCCACCTCTCAGCTGGATGTTAGCACCTCACATAACAGCCAACTGGTTTCAGTGTAATGCTGCACAGTTTCATGCAAAGACTTTAAGAGGATCAGTCTGCCATTTGCTCATTGAAATAAAGGCCATAGGAATTTCTGTTGTAGGGAAGATATACTGAACATTGAGACAGAGAAAGTAAAATGTAATTTAGTATTTAGGAACACAAAAAAAATCTGTTTTATCGTTGTAATATTTTGTAAGTTACAAAAGCAAGTAAAGGGCACTGTAAATCCGGTCTAGTGACTTACTACTGATAAAGAAAGTGAATTTTACCTCCTTTGAAATTTTATATATGTAAACTTATGTATGATTTATATAACTTTGCTGTACATGTTTGCTCTTATACTAAAGAAAGTGAAAACAAATGTATATACAATATAATACAAATGCTCAACAAGAATGTTTTGTCACTTGATGGAAAATTAAAATACCATCTTTCAGACATGTTATCCTTCTGAAATTGCATATGACAAGGAGGTGGTATTAATCTAAGGACTGAGCAGGAGGGAAAAAATGCTTTGACCCTTTTATGGATTTTTCATAGCTTCGGTATGATTTTAGATTCTGCTCCTGTACTTTCTACTTTTACTAACATTTTAATCAACAGCAGACTGGAACAATTATTTATTTATGATCAATATCCTGCACAATCCAGAGAATTGATGACATGACAGAGCTCTGGGTCCTCTTGTGTCTTTTATTAATATTACACTGGCTAGTTTTTTGTTACTGCCATACTAACTGATCTGCCAAGTTTTGGCTCACCAAAGCCTTATGATTGCTTTCTTAAAAAATGTCACACCCTTTCACCTTCTTACTGAGACTTGTCATTTATGTGATTTGGACATTAGTTGCAGACCCACTATGTCAACTGGTGAAGTTTTGTTTTAGCACGGTAAAGAGTATGGGAACCCCTCAGGTTTCAGAATGGTGGAGCAGAAATCTCTTCTTTTCTTCCCCTTCCTACTGAAGTCAGGAGTCATACATTTAGAAGAGAAGAAAAGGAAAAGCAAAATGAGGAAACAGATGTTCTCTGTCCTTGCTTATCTACAAACTATTAATCTGGGGACATTTAGGACCAGTGCTTTCTATGGGAAGCCTATTCCCAATTTATCTTATATTCCTTCCCTACCTAAGACTTCAAGCAGCATCCTGCTATTCTGCCCAGTTCGCTTGGTTTCAGTTGGGGTTGCTTTATATTAGATTTCTAGATTCAGTGAAGGAAGCACTTGGTATTATTTGCTGATGACTAAAAAGAATTCCTCTAAAGTAATAGTGGTGAGATACTTCAGATGGATGTGTGTGTTTATCTGTGTGCTGGAGAACTAGTCTAAGGAATCTTGTAATTTTTTTATTGAAACTATTTTGGCATGCATTCTGTGCTGATGGTTAGCTAACTAGTTTGGCAAGTCAGAGATTTGGTTAAGGTTAAAAGAAGTAGACTTTTAATTCCATTTGTCCAAATAATAATATTGACTTTGACATTGGCATTAGACTTACATTAACTGGGCATCACTTGATATTGACAGCTTTGGGTTACAATGTTTATTTCTACCTTCTATTTAATTGTGAATTACCAGACCTATATTTAAAAACAGAAATAATTTTCCACTCAGTGTGGTTGGAGAGACAATGAAAAATGTTAACCAGGTATATCTTAGAACCTGGACTCACATAATAATAATAATAGTAACAACAGCAACAACTACTACTACTACTACTACAACTACTACTTCTAAATTGTTGTCCACCAGGTATTTGTCAGTCATGTGTTCATTGTGGATAGCTTCAGAGTATTTACAGCCACTGTGAATACACTAAGCATTGGCTAACAGCCCCAAAAGCAGAAAGCTTGGAAGTGAGGCCAATAAATATGTCTGGGGAGCTCAGAATCATAGAATAGTTTAAGTTGGAAGGGACATTTAAAAATCACCTAGTCCAACAACCCCCTGCAATGAATAGGGACATCTTCAACTAGATGAGGTTGCTCAGAGTTCCATCCAGCCTCACCCTGATTATTTCCAGGGATGGGAATTTACCACCTCTCTGGGCAACCTCTTCCAGTGTATCACCACCCTCATTGTAAAAAAATCTTCTGAATCTATGGTCCTTTAGTTTAAAACCATTACACCTTATCCTATTGCTGCAGGCCCTACTAAAAAGTCTGTCCCCATCTTTTTATAAGCCCCCTTTAAGTACTGAAAGGCCTCAGTAAGGTCTCTGCAAGTCCTCTCTTCTCCAGGCTTAACAACCCCAACTCTCTCAGCCTTTCATCACAGGAGAAGCACTCCAGCCCTCAGATCATATTTGTGTCCCTCCTCTGGACCTGCTCCAACTGGTCCATGTCTTTCCTGTGATGAGGACTCCAGAGCTGGATGCATTACTCCAGGTGGGGTCTCAGCAGAGTGGAGTAGAGGGGTAGAATCACTTTCTTCCACCTTATGGCCACGCTTCTTTTTGTACAGCCCAGAGTACAGCTGGCTTTCTAAGCTAGGAATGCACATTGCCGGCTCATGTCCAGCTTTTCATCCACCAGTACCCTCAAGTCCTTCTCCACAGGGCTGCTCTCAATCCCTTCAACCCCCCTGCCTGTATTGATACTAGGGGTTACCCCAACCCATGTGCAGGACAACGTCAAGAGTTTCTGTACCCTTCCTCACCAAAAGTTAATAGACAGGGGGTGAACAAGGGTTGGGTGTGGACACAAGTAGTACAGCTGACCCAGACTGACCAGAGGGATACTTCATACCATATGACAACGTGTTCAGAAATAAAGAGCTCAAGAAAAGAAGGAGGAATGGAAGTTGTTTGACTTTCTGAGTAACTATTAGGTGTACTGAGGCCCTGCTTTCCAGAAATGGCTGGACATCTGCCTGCTGATGGGAAGTAGTGAATTAATTCCTCTCATTTTGCTTACACACACAGCTTTTGCTTTCCCTGTTAAACTGTCATTATCTCAGTCCACAAGTCTTCTCACCTTCCTTCCATTTTCTCCCCATGTTTTGGGAGAGGAGAGTGAGAGAGAGGCAGGGTGGTTGTTCGACTGCTGGACAGGTTCAACCCACCATGCTAGCACTCACAAACTCCTTTGTGCATCCATACTCGCTCCAGTTGCTGCACTCACAGGCATCTGTGACCTGAGGTCCCACACCAGCTGCTAACACTCAGACCCCCTCATACACACACACAAATCAAATAGAGGGTCCCTCACACAGGGGAAGAGTTAGAAATGGAGTTTAATAAGAAGATAGGGTAGACTACACTGATCCCATGTAGACCATTTTACTGAGCGACAAAATGTTTACGTTTGGTAGACAAGTTTAATGAGCAACAAACTGTTTACATGTGAAAAACTGTATCTGTTCCCTCATGCCTCTATTTTCCCATGCTAATTCCTTCCCAGATCAACTAGATACACCCCTTTCCTTGCCTTTGGCTCCTCCTCTAAACATCCCATAAGAATTCCTGCACAATCACAAAATGTTCTTCCCCTGTACCCCCTGTGTCCTATACTGCTACACAGTGAACCTCCTCAGTCCAAAAGGTGCTCTGGTGCTCACGCATCTTGATGGGTTCCACCCCTGGACACTGGGTCTGAGGATCTCCTGAACTAGCCCTGGGAGGAGCCCAAACAGACTATGTGTTCCTCTGAGCCTTTAATTTGGGTTCCCCACATCTGCCATTGTGCTCCTGTGATCCTCTGTACAGATGGGTTTTTTGATGCGGTGATGGCTCCTGTGATGGGCCTGGGAGTAGCCTGGCAGGGTATTATTTGGGTCGCCACCTGCTATTGCCTCTCTCTGATCATTTGTGGGTGTGCGATGAGCTTTTACCAAATAATCTAACACAATCCAGTTGTAGCAAATGGATTTGGTCTTTTGGGGTTTGTTCCTTTTTTATTGTCCCTAGGGCAGTCTTTCTATTATAATACAATTAAGGAAGATGAGCTTCAAGGGCCTTTATCAACATCAAAGCAGAAAAAGAACTATTAAATTAAGTAACACAGGCCCTGCCCAAAGCAGCACCTGAGTGAATTGCAGACTACTGCCAATCCGCTTAACTAAATATGATCAACTGGAAAGGGAGAATGTTCCACTGTCTCTACTGGAATATATTTCCTTCTGGATTAGTGTTTAATTAATTAACCTGCCAGATACTACTTACCCCTTGGGCTATAAAATCTGTGTATTTTTTATTATTATTTTGCATTGAAATGGATCATACACATAGTATAATGCATCTGTACAAGATCATCATGTATCCATCATTACGTAATCCATGTATTGTAGACTAAAACAATTGTACAAATACGCAGCTTACAATTTTTAAAAAACATGCCACCATTTTTCAGGACGTTCTAGATAATATTGGCTAAAGGTGTAGGAAAGCATTTTCTCTGAGAAATTCTGATCTATTTTTTGACACCAGTGTGACATCAACTTGAAGAATGATGTGAAAGGCAGATTTAGGTTACACACACAAAACCAAAAATCTCTCCTAGCAGTAAGAATAGTGAAGCACTCAAACAGATCATCTAAAGTCGGTGTCCGATCCCCATCACTGGAAGTTTTTGAGAACAGATTGATAAAAGCAACCATCCAGAACAACACTGGCACCGTTGCTACTGACTTTAGGCAGAAATAAGCTAGTCAACCTGTCAAGACCTATCCCAATCCTCTTTTTGTCAGAAAATAGCATTTCTATGATCCTCGTAGTTGTACCGTCATTTCACCAAACAGTGACTGTAACAGGATATTGGAAACTGGCTCCTTAAATTCTTATAAGGGGAAATGACACTGGATTTTGGATAGATCTTGAGATTTATTTCCACGGGAAATGGCGAACATGCTAGACTGGTCCAACAAGGAATTAATTTTCCCCAGAAATTTCAATCCATCAACTGATTCTTTGTCCCTGAAAGGAATTCAGCTTCAGCAACTGAATTTAGAGGCTGAGATAAACTGGGTACTCCTTTTGTACAGATACATTTTCCTTTCTTTGTAGGATGCCTCTCCAAAGAGCTAAGAAATCACAACTTCTACACCATTATTGCCTGGTGATGTTTACCACCTAAAAATAGTAAGAAAAGAGCCAAAATAACTTAAAAGACAACACTTTACTCCCATGTTGAACTTTCTGTTAGAACATTTCCTGATGATTAACAGTCAGTCTCAAGCTACAGACTACAGGTTTATGGAAATACCTCTGCCTGTGGTTGGATCACCCTTTAGTGGTTATTATTGACAGTGCTGGCAAGTCTGAAGGCGTGGGAGAAGACATTTACATATGTAGTGCTATTTATTATAATCAGTTAAATAGAGAAGCTTTTACAAATGTTAGTTACAAAAAGGTGTCTGAGAGTTAATAAATATATCAAAAAATTACAGATGATCCCTGCCCCCCCCCCAAGAAAAATAGAAATAAAATTACATTTACTAGACTAAATATAGTTTTGCTCAAGGAGGCTTAGTATAACAAGGACTGCAGATGGGTATGGAGCTGTCATGCTGCTGTTGTGCATAGTGTGAAATCACTTGTCTTCTGTTGATATTTTATCATCTACATACAAGGGAACAACATCACCCCAGGAGAAGCTCTTGTTTCTCTGTGGATGTTCCTGGCAAACAAGTTGGCATTGTGTCTTGGTGAAACATGCCGGTACCCCTTTATAGCATCAGTTTCTGAACGCTGAATACAGGGAGACAGGTTTTGGTAACAAAGTGTCTAACATCCACAGAGGAAGGGACTTCAACCAGAGCTGTTCCAAACATTTCTCTGGTGGGTGTATTTGGGCTGGTTTCTTGTTGTTCTGAAAGGTATTCCTCAGGCACTGGGTGTGGAGCACAGACATTTAATTCAAAGATGGAGATTGTGCTCCAAGGGGCAATTGTGGACTTCTGCTATTAGATCAGCAACATCCAGAGTCTTCACTGAATGCAGGCCTCTGCAACAAAGGAACAAAAGGCTAAATGAAATGTAGGGGTGTCGTGGTTTAACCCGGCTGGCAACTAAGCACCACACAGCCGCTTGCTCACTCCCCCCACTCACTCTGTGGGATGGGGGAGAGAATCGGAGAAAAGAAAAAAAAAAAAAGTAAGACCCATGGGTTGAGATAGAGACAGTTTAATAAGAGAGAAGAATAACAATAGTGATAATAATAATGGTAAGAGAATATACAGAATATATATAAAACAAGTGATGCACAATGCAATTGCTCACCACCTGCTGACTGATGCCCAGCCCGTTCTGAGCAACGATCACTCCCCCCGAGCCACGATCACACAGCCTGAGCTGTGACCACTCTGCCCGCGACTGACCGACCGAACTAACCCCCCCTGAGCATGACATTATATGGTATGGAATAGCCCTTTGGACAGCTTGGGTTAGCTGTCCTAGCTGTGCTGTACTCCCAGCTTGTTATGCACCTGGCCAAGCAGGAGAAGCTCAGAAAGTCCTTGAGTAGTCTGAGCACTACTTGGCAACAGCTGAAAACAGCAGTGTTTTATCAACATTCTTCTGGTACTAAGCCCAAAACACAGCACTATGCTAGCTACTATGAAGAAAATTATCCCAGCCGAAACCAGGACAAAGGGTAACTATATAAAATAGAAATAATATTTAGTATACAGTGTACAACATAAAGTATAAAGTACATAGCATGTACTGTGTAATATATAATGTGTAATATGTATTATATAATATATAGTATACCTGGAAATGAAGTATACCAGGAGAATGGTGGATTCACATCAATTAACAATAGCATCCTTTTCTTTTCTCTTCTCTGTTATGTGGCTCCTTGTAGCGTCTTTGAAAATTAGGGCCGTAATTTTCCTACATTTCCTCAGAACACACAAACTGATTAAGAAAAAAAAAATACTGCTTTGGGATTTGTGCTTTGTATGCATGGGAAATCCTTAAATGAGGTGCTTTAGGCTGTGTTTGATTTTCTGGGCTTGCAAAAAGGTGTTTAGTCACTTGTGTTTGGCCAGCAGGGACTAGATTCTTTGTGTGCAAATGCATCCTTATACACACAGATGAATGTATGTGTATGGTAGGCCTTTACTCCTCCAGTGATTTTGTCCGACTTGTTTGAAAGCATGTTCATTGTTCCTCTTACTTGTCTGTCTCGCTTTCAAAAAATGAACATTTTTTAAAAATACCCACCCCCCCCAAACTAGTACATTTAAATCAGTCCATCATTAAAAAATCATGGCTACTAATTAATTATTAATTATTGAGAGGAAAGACAACATGCAGTAGCCTCAGGCTTGACAAGCTGTCAAGAATGCCTGCCAAGGCTGCCGGGCTCACCAAGCTCCTGGGTAGTCACCACATTAAACACAGAAAGTTAAATGACATTTCCTGGAACCTGGAGAATAGCAATTGGACATAAAAGAAACTTTTTTTTTTTTTTTTTTTGTTTAAGCAGTGGCATCCTTTATTGTTTCTTATTCTTGGCAAAAGAAGACAACGTAAAATATGTTAAGCAGACAGTGGCACATAAGTAGGTTCCTACAACAGCACATGAAGAAAACAGTTTGGAAAGCCAGTTATCACAAAGGGATAAGCTCCTTCCTCATAAATATATTTTGTATAAGTATAAAAGATGAAGTCACTGAAGACAAATAAGAACAGAAATCACAGGGTGCAGAACAGCATGCAGAACTGTCATCACTTCAGTTTACAGTGCAAGGTAATTTTAGCTGGCCATTTACCATGCAATTAGGTTTTATTAACCAACGGAACAAGGAATAGGGCTGTATCATGGAAGTCATTGACCTGTTGTAGTGTTCCATGCACCTTGTCAAAATGGTCTTGAAACATTACAAGATTGTGAGCAGTTAGGGATTTTTTTTTGACCTTTTCTTAGAAATCGTAATACAAGCAGTCCTTGTGAAAAAAAATATATGTTCTGTGAATCTCTTTGAAAAGAAAAGGATATTAAAGGAGAAGGAAACACCATGATACCTCTCATGTTTAAACACCCCTAGTGAAAAAGAATTTAATAAACCTTCCAAAAATACATTGGTCTCGGGGACTTGTCGGGCTAACTACTGAAAGAATATTACTAGTAGAAGTAGGCAAATCTATTTGAATTGAAAAGATTGTTTTTCAGTTAAACACACACATTAAAACAATCTTTTAATCCACCATGTTCTTAAGAAATTAATAATAAACCATACAGGTATTTTGAAATTTTTGAATAATTCTTGGAACTCTTGATGTCATTACAGGTAAAAATATTATCTTAAACCAGCCTTTATAGATTCCTGGAATTTCTCAGGCAGACATCTCAGGCTTGAAAATCCTTTCCTGAATGAAATAGCAGAAAGTAACTTTTTTTTCCCCTAGCTATATATATATTCAAAGAATTTTAAAACCTGTTTCTGAAGTACAATTTTCATGCAAATTGGATTATAACACCAGTCTGAATGGAAGTCAAAATGTTTCAATATTAACTGATGAAATATCAGAGGTGATAATTTTTGTATGATCAATTTTACCTTAGATAATTATATTCAGAAAGAACTAATAGAGAGATTACTGTACACTTCCATGTTTAAATGTTTTATTGAGAATTAATCCTTACTGATGGACTATTACAGAATAAACTTTCCCTATACAAGGATCTAACATAAATGAAAGTTCTGTTGTCAGTTTTGGTGAGATCATGCCTTTAATTTCTGTACTGAAAAATGGAAAAAAAAAATGGGGGGAATGCTGTAATAGAAGTCAATATTTGCGAACTTCATTGGTTTAGAAATTTCTACCTGTACCAAGGATGTATCTGAAAACTTAAAATAATCTAACCCATAAACCACAAGCTTTTCGCCTCTATTTCTTTAATACACTCCAAATATGTTATCATGAAAAAACCCACCATAAAAAGAGCATAAGTAAATATGGGAATATATATGCTATGTTTATTGTATGTGCAATGTTATAAAAAAGATAAAGATGAACTAGTTAAACAATCTCAGTAAAAACAATTACATACATCCAAAGCCTATTTTCAGTTCAGCATACAGTAAATGATCAAAACAATACAAAAGAACATTTTATAAAAGCCCTAGAAAATTCATAGAAGGTGCATATTCTTCAGGGAACACAAGAGTAAAGAACAGCTTTTTTCAGGGCCTGTGTTAGGATTGATACACGAAGAGCACAAAAATCAAAACAGCATGGCTGTGGCTTTTTATTTATTTTTTTTTTTAATTATGGAGGACTTCTTAGATATGTTTTCTATAGTGCATCTTAATGCATATACACAGAATAGTCAGTAAGACGACAGATTCCACAGTGCACCTAATTCTGTTCCAGTAGGATTTTGACGTGTATTCCTCCCCAACATGTCATTGCTAAAATATTTCGTCATGTTTTGGTGCCCTCCTGAAAGGCACATACACTTTCATTGTTATCTGTAAGGTAACGGATGGTCATTTTGAATTAAGTCACGAATTAGAGTGGATTTGTACTTTGCCACAAAAGATTTACTATGGGGTGCACATGACTTTTCCCAGTCTGTCTTTCTCTCATTATTGTTTAGAAATGCTGGGAATTTTCTGTTCCCTAGGGAATTTCTATTTTATTTCAAAGGCAGCCCTGAGACTTCAGTTCCGCTTTTTAACCTCGCCCAGAGCCATTCCTGCTACATCTATGAAACATGTGCAGGACTACTCTTCCTGGCACTGCGGCCAGCTGGCTTGAAAGAGCCTATGCCCCTACTAATAAACTCTTCTACACTTCAGAGCAAGGTGTCTGTATCCAAACTACATCCTGGGAATGATCCTACTGTCATGCAAACTCATGAGCCACAGCCAAGGACCCTTTGGCACAGGACAAAATCGTGCCAGAGACTAAGTTAAAAATTTAACAGTATAAACGATTATGTTTCAGTACCTGGGAACATTGCCTGGCATTGTTTAATTTTCTAGTATGGTTGTAACTTCAGAGTTTTCATAGGATATAATTAGACAATGCTGAAGAGCATAGGTCCTCAAAGGTATTTATGCATCTAGCTTCCATTTCTTTCAATGAATGTAGGTCCCAAAACTGCCTTTAGGAAGTGGGCCAAAGTGCACAGAATAAGCACATACACCTCTGCAAACTGATGTAGATCCAAGACCTGTTTAGTGTGGAAGCTGCTCCCTGGAATTCTGGGCAACCGCACATACACAACATCCGCTGCTGTAAATCGCCTGCCTGTTACTCCTCACTCATTATGGTTTGCTTTTTATACAGCCTCCACTCAGACAAATGAAAATGTTTCTGTGAAAACATCTCACCCCTTGCTCTTGAAAGCTCATGTCAAACAATTGGTGGCAACTTATGTCACTAGCTAGAATGTTAGATTTATTTACCATTTGGAAAATACTGCAAGCAACTAAAGCAACTGTGATTAAAAGCACAGTCCTCCCCTTCCAGCAGATTTTAAGTATATAAAGATGGCTGGCTACTGTTTAGAGGGAAGTATAAATGACATGAGGGCAAACTATTGCTGCCACACATAGGCATTTGAGAACAGCAGTAACACAGAGGGCTGTGCTTTGAACTGCATAATGTGTACCCTGTTTTCTGTGTAGACAAGCAGTGTCCTGAAAATCTCTCTCAACAAATTTCCACACTATCACTCTGTTGTGGCTGGCTGGACCTGCCAGCTGAGATTACTTCTCATGTTCTGTCTTTGTCTCACCTTCTGGCTGTTGTTCCTCTCCCTAGGCATTTCTATTTTCTTTGTTTTGTAAGAAGCTTCAGCAGTAACTTTAGCATATTGAACTACAAAAATTCCCCCTGTGCTCATACACTAAGGGTTTGAATAAAACCCACAAATGTAAGCAGACTCAGATCCACACCAAGGCTTCACTGTATGTCTACCTGAAATTACTTATAAGGTGGCAATTAATGTTGTGCATGCATGATATTTATTTATTACTTTACTATACAATATCATAGAATCATAGAATCATAGAATGTTTTGGGTTGGAAGGGACCCCTAGAGGTCATCTAGTCCAACCCCCCTGCAGTGAGCAGGGACACCACTAACTAGATCAGGCTGCTCAGAGCCCTGTCCAACCTGGCCTTGAATGCTTCCAGGGATGGGGCCTCCACTACCTCTCTGGGCAACCTGTTCCAGTGTTTCACCACCCTCATTGTAAAGAACTTCTTCCTTATATCTAGTCTAAACCTACCCTGGTTTAGTTTAAAACCACTACCCCTTGTCCTGTCACAGCTGTCACAGCATGTCCTGTCATACACATGCACAGATGTATTCATAAACACATACATAGCAGACCACTCCTGGCATTTCTGATGCAGAGGAGAACGCTCACTGAAGAGGTCATCTGGACTCCAATGTGTTTCTCCCAGTGGATTTACTGTTACTGAGAGGCCATTGATGTTTTTGTTGGTATTACTGACTCTGGACAAGTTGCATAAACTCTCAGTGTGGTAAGTATAGCCAAACTGACAATGATTTTACCCCTTGAAAAGTATTTTGAGATCTATGGATAAAAATGATGGTACTGTAAAGCAGTTTGTCTCATCTGAAATCTCAGGGACTATTCAGGTAAAATACAACCTCTGCATGAACAAAAATGTGAGATATGAATATAGTTACACCACATTATTACAAGAGCATATTTATTTTTTATTAGTCTTTCACTGAATGTGAGAAAGGCTAATAAACCCAAAAAATCTAAGATGTGTGCAGAAAACATGATCAGTCATCAAATAAACCAGGTATTACTATGAGAAACAGAATATGTGAAGACTGTGACTTTCCAGAGTTTAAAGTTTGTATTAAAAGTTTTCTGTCACTAAACCCATTGATTTAGCTCTCTCCTCCAACAGATGCTTCCTTTCATAAAACCTGTAGGAACTTCAGGTCTATACTTGTAATTAAAAGAAGCTTCTGGGAATCAGTTCAAGTATTGCATCCCTGATTAGTTAAATATTATCTTTCCCAAAGGCTCTGGTTTGCATTGCTCCAACTAGATCTCCCTGCTATACAGAGCTGCTTGATGAGGTTAGTTATAAACATTGCATACATGAGTCAGGGCCAATTGGTCTTACAGCAAGGATTTGTCCTAAATTGATAATCCAGTTAAAAACATTACTACAGACAACTGACAGACAAATACAGAAATATATGCACCCAAACATCCAGACAGTCTTCTTGTACCACCATTAAATTATGCAATCAGGACAAAAGCTGATTCCTGAAGGAGGAATACTGTTAGTATCAATATTGCTGTCACATGCAAAGCATCTTAAGTTTATTGGAGAGATGTGATCCCAAAAGAAATGTAAGAAGAAAGCTTTGAAAGGACATGGTAAAAAAAGAAAAATCTTAATTTTTAATGGCTTTTAAAGAAAGGCAGCACATTTATTTTCAAAGATCTTTCCTGAAGACTTGGTTGTTTTTACTTAGTGATTATCTGGCTAATCCATTAACTCACTTTATCTCCAGAGGGGGAGGGCAAAATTCCTATTCTTTTAATTTGCTAATCTAATGTAAGATTCATCTCACTAACTTTAGAGCATCTAAAACTCATTCATTTTAGTCTACAGTCATCACACAGTTTCTTTCTAGAGTCAATGGAGAGGAATTGGCATCATCACAGAGTGATTAATCTGCTCTAACATCGGTGTCTAAAGTAGGTGAAAGAATCACCCTCTGGAGGTGCCTGCTTTTCTATATTGTCTGTAAAGACACCTCCAGCAAGTCACTAACAATAGACATCTAACTTTGAAAAGCTTACATTTAAGTCTGATCAATTCCATTTCAACTGATTTTTCTTGTAACAAACCATGATTACTTTGAATGGTATTTCCACCAGTGACTAGGGTAAAAGGTTCTTTGTTTCAGCATTACAAATCATTCAGATTCCCATTCTGCCATTCTGATCTACAAAGAATCATGCTTTATTTGTACTGGAGAATGACTCTCGGCATTGGGGAAGGGTGGAAGAGTTTGATGCGAGGTTACTAAGTCCCTGTAGAGAAGGCTGAAGCATTTACCTGCCAGAAGTTCTTTTACACTGTTCAACTGCACTTTGCTGATTGGTAAGTACTTGCATTTCCTGATTGCTTTTGATTCACACGGAGGATGATTTTCCCCTTTTTCTTTCCTGATACAACTGATGAGATTTTTTTTTATAATGTTCTGCCTGGCTTTTTTTGCCTTATGTTCAGTGTCAGTTTTCTGAGTTCATCTATGTCATCCCCAGATCACATATATGATACTATCTGTCCCATGTTTCACAAAATACCCTAAACTGAGGTTTCTTTCCATCATTCTTCTCTTTGTGATGCTTGCAGTTTCTATACTACTCTTCTACACTTGCAGCCTCTGGGACACTAGACTTAAACTTTGCCTCTGAGGTTTTTGCTAGTAACACAAGCACTTTTTTTTCCCCTTTACAATACATAAGAAGTTCCTGATATCCACACATTATTTTCAGCACTGGAAGAAAGAGAGTGTCTGATTAGAAAAAACCTTCAGCATCTCTCAACCTTCTTCAAGGTGTGAAAAGCATACCTACTGTGTTCTCTTAACACTCCTTTCACCATGCCAGAGATTATCTCCATTTATCTCATTTCACATGGGAACTTTTTCTGATCTTCTAGCTACATCTAATACCTCAAGCAGTTTGCTTCACCTTTCTGGCCATATACATGGCCTGCAGTTCATATTCAAGTCCTTTGTAAATGAGTTCTGAACTCATTTATCAGCTTTATGGCAAATTATACTAAATTAGCTTGTGGTGAGTGCTAAATAGAGTTTTATATATTTACATATGTGATGCTGTGGAGTTCATATATTATTTAAGCTTTTACTGCTTTGCATATTTTTATTTTTTAATGGAGCCATTAGAGGCTACAGTCCTCTTAAACTCATTTGATCATCCTGAATTTCTTATTTCAGCTGTTGTTTGGTCAGCTTACTTGTAAAAGCAAGTTAGTTTCATTTTTGTAGAAATAAGAGCCAGTGTCATACCCCTGAGTCCCCTCCTCACCAGGGTACAGATGTCTGGGCTTAGTACCAGACTAGAAACCGTGTTGCTGGTAGCCAGGAAAGAGCGAGCTAGAAGGTGCTTCACTGAGGGCTTCCCCAAATAGCTCTTCTAGGAAGCCTCAGAGGACCTCCCCACTCCTTCCCTAGGAGATATTGTTAAGCTGGGGCTCCTGTGCTCAGAGCCAACCTGAGCTGCTGCCCCTGCCATCTCACAGCCATTGCTTTTCCCCGCCATGGGCCTGATCCCCCACCCACAGGCCCATGTCCTGGCCTGGACTCAGCCTGTCTCCATCCTCCAGGGAGGTGCCCAATGCCCAGGGCTGGGGCTGCCCCAGTGCCCCCATCTGCCCTGCTCCTGGCTGGTGTGGTGGGACAGCCCTGGCCACCAGGCCCTGCCCTGACAGATCCCCCCTTTCCCGGCCTCCCCTGCCTCAGGCAGCCCCCAGCCTGCGTGCTGCCACAGCAGTCATCTCCCTGAAGTGAGCACAGCCATGTCCTGGCTTATCCCACCTGTTGTTGATAATCAAGATAATCTGTTTTGCAACACTATATGTATCAAAACAGAGCAGACACCCTGTAATAGGTTTTGGAGAGAGTCCTAAATACCCGAGTCATACAAAAGTTGAGTATGTGAAGATAACGCGAAAGTGAAGAAAGTGCAGAAAAATTATTTACTATTAGTCAGAGGCATCACTAAAGAGAGGACTTTTAGAAAAATTAAATAAAAATCCCTCAGCCTAAACATCTTTTCATTTTTTTACTAATTTCAGGATTTTGTACTTCAATTCAGTTTGCTTCAGTGATTCACTTCATTCTTAATGGTTCACTGAGCTGGGACAATAATGGACTGTACAATAAATGTTCCTTATGCGTTGTACCGATTTCATGCGTGGGGATGATTTTGATGAAATGTACTGCTTATGAAGGGAATCAATAGGCAGTAATAGACTTAGCTGGGCCAGGTACATGGAAGAAAGAAGCTATACAGGCTTTCCGAAGTAGGTCTGCCGATATATCTCTATTACTTACAGTAACTTGAGTCTTCTGGTCCAAAACATGCTGAAAAGAGTGCTAAGGATCAATTTCTGATTGTTAAACTGCCAAATACAATCTAAACCTTAGGAACCACCCTGTGAACAAAACCTGACCCTTGGGATCTTTAAGAGCCTGCTTAACTAGGTGATGGAATTGCACTTTTCACATTTTTGTGAAACCACTAATTGAAGCTGCACTAGTCTATGATGCTTTCTTTTTTCTTTTTTTCAATTATTCTAAATATTTTAAATTAATATTTATATTGTATTTGTATTTGCATTTGTGTGTGTGTATATTTGTATAAATATGCCTATACATAGATTTTTTTGGAAAATAGTTGGCACAAACAATGTGAAGTACGGTTGACACTTGGTGTCACTAGGTTGACACTTGGTATAATCATACCAAACCATTGCATTCATGTCTGTCTTTGAACTTGAAAAAGTGTTTTGGAATAAATTTTACATCATGAGCAATAGTAGAAATGTTACATCACAAGCAATAGTGACTCTCCAGTGAAATATAGACAGAAGATGATCTATTTCTTTTCTGACTGGTGAGAACATGATATTTTTTTCCAGGAAATATGGAATCATAACTTTATGGTGACCGTTAAGATGGAGCACTTAGTTTTGCAGCAGCCAAACTCTTTAAAGTGAGGAGAGAGGTCTTGGAAATAAAAACAACTGAAAATCCTTGCAAAGAAGAAATGTGTTGCATTCTATTTTGTCATTTTTCTTTTTTGTACTTGGTTATATTGTGAAAGGAAAGCACTTTGACTTCAAGAGATTTCAATCAGACATCTTTGTGGTAAGTTCAATGGCTTAACTAACATCCTTGCACTGTGTGAGAGGAAAAGAAAGCCAGTTATTAACAGGCTGGTCTGATGTACAAGGAAAACCAAGCAGAATGAGGTGTATATGGATACAAAAACGGAATCAGGCTTGTCCTTCTCATTCCAGCCACTTATATTTTGGGTCATTTCTAACACAATGTCAATCAGAAAAATATCTGTCTGTCATAACCTTTGTTAAGAACTGCTAATGAACTACATACATACTACCAATTTCTGTGAATAAATATTTGAAAAATATTTTTGGTAAATCACAAACAACCATGCAATGAAAATTATTTGTATTCAGAACCAAGGTGATTCCTAACTTTATCAAATTATGTGACCTCAAAGTTTGCTAACGGAAGGAAATAAATGGACAAAAGCATATCTGTAAACTAGAATCACAGCCTGGATGATCTGTGTTATGCTATCTTTTCCCTGTGTCCACTTCAAAACCTAATAACAGATTTAATAAGCTGCTTATTTTACTGTAATAAGGTTTTTGAGTTTTGGTTGGTTTGTTTTGTTTTTTTAACTTTCAGGTTTCTTTAAAGTTAAGAAATATCTTTTAAAAATTATTTTCAGGCAAATCACAAGCCTTTAATTTCATGGGGAAAGGTAATGCAAAATGAGGCACTGATCTGGCATGACGTTTGTCTGCAGAATACTTTCTTGTGTCCTGCATGCCAACAAAAAGCCATCCCACATCTTCTTTCATGAGGCTGCAAAGGATATAAGGAAGATGGTAAAAGCTCTGGTACCTTCTTGTAAATGTATGTTAGGCAGTGTGATTTTAGCATATTGCATTATGGTGTGGAGGGGCCTGAAACTTGGAGATCATCTGTGATTATGCTGACAGCATTTAAAATGTGGTTCAGGGCAAAGGGTCTCTTTATAAACAGTCAATAATGTGTGTTGAAGACTCCCTAGAAAATGCACCATGATCTCCCACCTAAATATCCATTGGGGCCAAAGGAAAATGAAAGCTCTTTTTTAATCTATCTTCCCACAAGTGATATTCCTAGACTAGGCAGGGTTTAAGTCTGGTCTATAAGCAACTAAAATGAAATGGCAATGTATCATAAAAGGGGGCTTCCAAGAGGTAAGCAACTATTTGGTAAAAAGTAAGTGGTTTCATGGTGGGCAGGAAAGACACAGGATACACAAATTCCTCTAAAGAAGATAAAAGCAATATAGAACGAGGAGAAATACTGAGCCAGTTGCTAGTCTTCTAACAAGTAGGAAGAGCAAAAGTAGATAATCAAAGGTATTTGAAAGCCAAGAACCAAGCATATAGGTGTAATGACTAGGAATCACAGGAAGCACCTTATCTAGACACTACTTACTTCCTTGTACTTAAATTATTTGTAATCCTTTTCTAGAAATTACTCACACAAGAGTACAAGGTAGTTCAAACAGCACCAACATGCTTAAGAGAGGTCAGTCAGAGCAGAAGAATGGCACTGGAAGTTTGCAACACATTGATATAAGATTTCTTAACATTTAAATATTTTGAAGATCTATGAAGTGATCCAAAAAACATCTTGTACATTTGTAGCTTGGGACAATGCATTAAAAGCATATTATGATATTTTCCACCTTTTACCCTTTTAGCAATGTTTTGTGAAGGTTACCAATTTTGCAAGGAGGAGAAAATGCACATTATGTCCTGAATTGGTTCTTTTTTTCCATTTCTATTATAATTACTTTTTTGTTTGTTTCTGACAAAAGACATTCTTCCAAGGTCTTTGTATTTTATTAAGGACAAGTGTATCTAAAGTAAAAAATATGTTTTAGGTTCCTATGATTAGCATAGTCATTTTTTAGTTTTAGTTTTCTGGACCTGACTACTATTTAACATAACACAATGTAGTATCAGGATTAAGCTCATTTGGACCAGAATTATGGAAAGCCACCAGGGGCTCCATACTGAAAAAACCCACAGAAAATTAATTCTGACAAAAATCAAAACCTTAATGATATTACAAATATTTTGGAAGTAGGACTTTTTAATGTATGCATTATGATCAGTTAATGACAGATGCCCAGAAAGGATGAATCAGACTTCCTCTGTTGTTTGTATCCTATGTATGATGTGCCCTGCCAGCATGAGCTAACTGTCCCCAGGATGTTATAAGAGACTACAGTAATTCTTTGTCTTCTATGTTTCATCAAGTCTTTTAAATATTCTTAAAATATATTGACTTTTATCTATCACATACCAGTCACTTCTGTATCACAATGTTAAATGCAGCAACACTTTGGCAACATGGTGTCTTTTTAAAAACCACTTTTGTCAATGACTTTATTTAACTTGCATATACTGTAAAATCAAAAGACCAGATATCTCACTATCATGCTAGTCTATAGACCTCCCTTCTACAACATTTAACAAATATTTTAACCGGCTTACTTAGAGAAATAATGGAATTTAATTTTATATTCAAGAAGGAAATATATAATTTTAAGTTTAAGACACAGAACATGTAGGCTTTATTCTTATTTTCATGAAAGATGTCCTAGGCTATATTTCCTTCAGGTAGAAATAACATGGTGATCTTTACTTTAGAATCTCAGAAGAGAGATGGACAGATTAGAAAGCTATAAAATAGTGTATTTCTGCCTGTACAGGACTGATTATAAAATTTATCTAGTTAGTTCCTTCTTTGAATCAGAATGTACCATTTTGGGGAAAGGAAGAAAATAAAACAAAGATTGCCTCCATGCTGTATTATTTGTCCTTTGCATGCTTATGATATGTGTTTGCAATTAATTTCAAAGCTGATTCTCAAAAAATCCTCTGATTGTGGAAAAAAAGAAAGATCTTTTGTTTCTTTGAAGATACATTTATTAATGAGTAATTGAAATATTTCCTCAAAAAAGAAATGCCTTCCACAAAATAATTCTCAAACAATATGCTTTTATTTTAAAAGTGATATTTCAGTAAAATGTTCATATTTTATTTATTTATTAGCAAAGAAAATTCACTAAGAAAAAGAATAATAATAAACCTGGCCCAAATCAAACAACCACTTTTGCTGTTCTCTGGAGTACCTTTTTTTTTTTTTTCTTAGGCATTGATTGAAAAATAAGTGAAAGCAGCCTTTATCATGGAAATTCTGAGTTCAGGGTCCACTCTCTGCAGGTCCCACTGCACATTTTAGCCATAGATTTCTTCAAGCAAAGGTGATAGGCAATCCTCATTCTTACATTTCTTTCTGCATATGTCTCAACTGTAACAGAAATGTAAGAGTATCACTTCAAAGTTGGGGCACATTTACAGGAATTCAGCACAGCAGGTTCATAGTTCTTTGGTATGAATAGGTATGTCCTGAGTGAGTAGAACTGCTGGTTTCCAGAAAAAAATTCTGTAAGTTGCGTGTTTTAGCAGTAGACTTTACTATGCAGTGTGCTACCATTATATATCTTTGCATGAGTAAGTGGTTAGCCAATAAATTTAACTATTTAATACTCACTTCTCAGCTATCAGGTGGGTGTCTGGAGTAGGAAGCCCGAATAAGCTTTTAAGCATTTTTTCAAAACCATGACTGTGAATTGGATGCATAATTACAAGTTTAAATTTAGTTGTAGACTCATTAGACAATTATTATTATTATAGTGGGGGGGTTATTTGTTTGGGTTTTTTTGTTTTAATAAAAAGCAGTGATTAGCAACATACAGTCTTGAGAGGAGAGGTTCTTAGCCTACTGGTTTTTAATAGGAACAGTTAGCACAGAAATGCTAGAGCCTGCAAAAAGCCATGGGGTATAAGAATGTACATTTTTAGAAACTGAAGGTGCTATCCTAATTTCTGGATTCAAATAAACTTTCTGAAGACCAACCTGAAACTGAATATAAATATAGATATAAGGTTAAGATCTGGCTATCCTGAGACAACTATTTAAGTCCCCACAGACTGTAAAGAGAGGTTGATTCCTTGAGAAGTCTTTAAAAGGAGATCATGTTTACCTAGGTTTAGACATCCAGGTTCAAGAACTGACAAGACAAATATTAATATAAATAACTTAATTTATAGTGCTTCTGGTCTGAAGCTGTTCAAGAGTTAGACTACTGATTTATTTCAATTTCTAATTACAGAAATATCACTATTCATATTGAGTCTAGGATTATAATGTTCAGTTAATACACTCTTACAAGAGTACTAAAATGCTGAACTGAGAGGGAAGAACAAATTTGTGGGGATCAAACAGAAAATTAAAATCTACAGTCACAGAATTTATACAAACTGCCACTCTTATGCTTTTTAAACGTATAACATTGACCTCATGGGAATGTAAAAGAGATCATTAAGGACTCGAAACTTACTGGCAGCTAATGATTTGAAGACTTCCTTCTTTACCACGCAACTTGTGAATTTCCAATTTGTTATTAATGTAGCTGAAGTTTCACTCTTTTTTGCTGTGGATAGACACTTGTGTTAGAAAGGTATTTCTAAAAATCTTAAGGCCGTTATAATTTATATTTCCATGTGATTTTAAGTGCTTAATGAATTAAATAGTAGTTTCACTTCTGACTTGGGAATGTATTTTCTTCAGAGAAGAATATATTTTCTCTTTATTTTCACTACTGTGTAAAATTCAAAGTACTGTACTATAAACTTGCTTGGTGTCACAGTGTGGATGAAACAAAATAAATGCCTTTGGACATAAGTGAAACAATTAGCAACACCAATGAAAAATCAGAGTCCTTGGTGACAACAGGATTTTTTTTTTTTTCTAAAAGTTTGAAAGGAGATGTCAGTAGTCAGAGCTGTTCTGAAACTACTGACATTTTAAGTATCTTAAAAATTAGAATGCTGTTTGGACTAATTTGTTAAGTTATTTACACTTTTCACCACAAAGGTGTTCTTTTTTAAAAGAAAAATACATCTTGTTAGCCAAAAGGTTAATGATTTACTATACAACCACAACAATTATTGTTCTGACTTGCAAATAGCAATAGCTTCATGTTTGTTTGCTTATTTGCTAGTTTTAATTTGGTAAACATACATCTTTTTTCGTAGAAGAGCAACAAAGCTGGTGAAGTATCTAGAGCACAAGTCTTACAAGGAGCAGCTGGGGGAACTGGGGTTGTTTAGCCTGGAGAAAAGGAGGCTGAGGGGAGACATTATCACCCTCTACAACTACCTGAAAGGAGGTTGTATCAAGGTGGCTGTTGGTCTCTTTTTCCAGGTAACAAGAGACAGGATGAGAGAAAATGACCTCAAGTTACACCAGGGGAGGTTTAGATTAGATATTAGGAAAAAATTCTTCACTGAAAGGGTTATCAAACATTGATTGGAACAAGCTGTCCAGGGAAGTGGTTGAGTCCCCATCCCTGGAGGTATTTAAAAGACATGTAGATGTGGTGCTTAGGGACATGGTTTAGTGGTGGTCTTCGCACTCTGTGGTGGCGTGCTTCCCCTCTTGCCTCGGACTCCCCCTCCCTTCACCTCTTTCAAGTGATAACCATCTGTGGCGGTGGTTATATATGTGTCTGGTTGTAAAGGATGCACCCACTGTATGTGGGGGGAGACAGATAACAATACAGTAGCGAAGGGCTATTGTGGAATGTGCCCACCTAAGCACAGTGGTCAGTATGCAAATATGACTATGAGCCAATTATCTTACCCCCATAAATAGTGAGCAGCCCAAGAGCCCTTTGAGCTCTCCTGCACAGCAGCAGGCTGCACGCCAGGATCTCCCCTTGAGCCGGGACGCCTCTCAAGGTTACTCCTCGAGGTTGAGAGATTCTGTACTGCAACAGATTCTCAGTAAGTGACTAACAGCATGCTGACTTGGAAATCTTAGCTAAGTGACATAAAGGATTAATTGCGCAGATATAATCCTTTAGACATAAACCATTGACCAAGTCTGGGACTAGGATTGGATCCAGCTGCACCTAGACTCCTCTCTGAGGGAGTTTAGAAAGCAAGGGGATTTTTACTGAACCCCTTGACTCAATGGGAGGGTCTCCTTGACAGTTTTGTCTGACCCTGTCCTCTGTGCAGTAAATAACTAAGTGTACCTTGCCCTCGAATCTTACAAGCTATTGTCAAATTTACAACAGCACTTTGTTAAATAAACTATATTATTTTTGCCTCCCTCTCACTTCATTCATGACACACTCTTATGTTAATGGTGTGACTCAATGGTCTTAGAGGTCTTTTCCAACATAAATAATTCTATCATTCTTTAAAGTTGAAGTCAGAGTAACTTTAAACACTATGATCTGGAGAAAGGAAAGAAGATCAAATATTCTGGTTTGTCAACATATTTACAACAGCCAACACAAAAGTAGATTTGAGATGTAAGCCCCATTAAATACATAATCACCTGTGAGACATAACAGATGCATTTTCTTGACCTCAGTGTTGAAAAGTTATACTTAAGACTATATATTGTTGGCATGCATATCAGAAAAAAATGACAGCATAAAATTCTGGAGGAAAAATCTTCATGGAAAAAAGAAACCTGTAATTTCAAAACAACTCTATGGGGAAAGCACCTGATTGGGAACAGCCAAAAATTAATAGTTTAGATAGATCAGTTGCACACAGCGAAGATGCGTTAATGCGTAACTTCAACTCTCCCCAAAGTTAGGAGTTAAGTCTTCACTAGTGATACAACTTTACAGATATTACAACTTTAGAGATATCAGCTTCTACAAATGAACAATTGGTAGTCCAAAATCATATGTTAAGTGTGTTGTAAATTGATCTGTATGAAAAGTAAAATGTGGAGAAGATGGTTGAACTGGTCACAATTTTCTGCTTCATGCTTCATGCATACTTGCAACAGATTTATTTTGCATAGTTTATTTAGCATTAGGTTCTTGTTCAAATACATTCATAATCACCCCGGTATTTATGAAGCTCCATTTTCTATTGATTTTACTGGTATGTCACAATACTACTAATATAAAAGGTTCTATTTTCAATCAGTTGCAGGATTCACATTCCTAGAAATTATTAAAATATTCTATTAGACACCCATCTGCTACTGAAAAAATAAAATAGCGTGCATGCATATAAATGTAATGCCCAAAGGGAGATGTTTTTTGTAGAAGCCCAGATCATACCACTTCTTCCATAATCTCACAAATCTATCATTCTTGCCACCAGTAGTTTTGCTTTGAATCTTTCAGAAATGAAGCTAGTTCTCCCTCTCTCCCTCTCTCTCTCTTTTGGATTGTCTCTTTCTTTTTTTTTTCCGTTTTAGCTAGGGGCCAAATAAAGCATTTCTACATTCAACAGTATTGAAGGTCAACCCCCAGTTTAGCTTTCAGTTGGTAGATGCACTACGTGAATCATATTATCAAGCCTTTGTTGCCTCTGTAGCATCAGCTTCAGTTTTATACCAAACCACTGACAGAAACCCGTTCCCCCTGAAACAAGCTGTAAGGGGTAGAAGAAACCGTACAACACATCAAGTTAGGGAGCATTATGCATGTCTACTGTCCTTTAAGCAGAGTTTCCATTTCAAGGTCACTAGTCTGAGGTTCAAAGTTTTCTGTGGACAGGCCTTTACTGGTGGATATGAAGAACTTCGGAACTCTTAGATCAGTCCCAGGGAGAATCCAAGGCTACAGCAGCACCCTCCCTTCACTTCACAGCATATCATGATTTTTGAAATAAGAAACCAGAGAGTATGAGCTGGAAGACAGTTTTTTGCACTTTGATCGTTTCCTAAGTCTGGATGGATAAATACCATGATACAAGGGCACATGGTATAGACAGTCTGTTTACCGTTATAATACTAAGATAAGTCTGTGAGACCAATCCTGATGACTGCTTATAACTGAGAAAAAATATTTACAGAGTAGCTGAATCAAGACTAGACACTTGTCATAACAAAAATGGCTTTACTTTTCCATTTAAAAAAAACCAACAAGCCATCAATCCTCATGGGTCTGATGTCTCATTCTCTTTCAATCTCAAGTAAAACACATGCAGGAAAAAAAAAAAAAAACAAAACCTGACCTTTTTTTTTTTTTCCTTTCTCCATAGAATTGGGGAAAAAGGAAAAGAGAAAGACAAATAAGTTATTTGTTTTATGTTGATTTAAAAATGAAGTCTTCTTTTAAATAAACAGACCTAGAACTACATGATCAATATTAGGATGTGAATAATATTCTGTCAAGGCTTCAAAAAAAAAAAAAAATCTGTACTTTGATCTTGAGGTGCCAAGGTCAAAAGGAAGTTAATGCACCTCACTACTGTTCTGTAACTAAACTGTCAGTAGCAGCTTGCCTCTCTAGCCAGGACTAGTCGTGAGATTTTTCTGTCTAAATTTGGTACGTCAATGGAATTGCCACAGAAGCTGTTGGAGGAGCAGTTTGCTGATCTCCTGATACAGCTGTCATTTACTTCTCAAGATCTTGCAATTACAATGAGCATTTTGTAGTACAGATGCAGTTTAATGACAAAACCGGCAGCCTTGTTGTAGAGAAAGTGAAAGATTATTTTGGAAGCTAGGAATACTGAAAGCAACCTGGTAGGTTTCTTTGTGAACTCTGAAGCAATCAATATATGTCAATGTTTTTGCCCCAGAATGTTTCTGATCACATTGCAGGGGGCGTGGGGTGTGTGGGGGGTGAGAAGTTAATCCAATTTTCACAGGTGAACAGGGCCCTAGCTACTGGAAATATGGACTAACTTATGCTCTATGCTAACAATTTCAGGCTTGGAAATATAATAGGGAACATAATATGTTGGTGTTGTCACAAAAGGTTTATGTACATTAATGTTGACTGTCAAAGTCTGTTCTGTTGCCAGTGCTCCTACTTCTACTTTTCAAGAGGAAAGATTTCTAGGAGACATCTAGGAACAACATCAGCTTACTTTTTGGTTGTTTGGGTTTTACTTTTTAAAAAAGAGTAAATCTTTAGAGTAGTCTGTTTGTAGAGACTGCTTATGTGAAAATTCTTGTACAGACTGTTGAAAAATTAGCACTGGATGTTACTGCTCTTGCAAGCTCCATTTTGCAATCAACAGACATTTTAGTGTTCTGTACAGCTCATATTTAACCCACAGTAGTTATGTCACAATACAAGATCTTAGTGGTCTTTTTTGTTTCTCTTGCATTGCATGGAAGTAGAACAGCAAGCCTGGAATACGACTGGCTAACTGCCACAGGTTAAAGTAGTCATGTAGTATATTACCTGGAATCCTCACTTGTTAGGATACATAACATAAACACAAAACTTTTTTCTATTCTAGCTAGTGAGACATTTCTCATGCAAAAATTCTGCACAAGCACCTACAGTGGACATGTAGAAGTAAACAGGTGGCAAGGACCTACCTGGAGGAGGAAGCTAGTGTTTGCCCAATTGCCATCTGGGTGCTTAAACTTGGATTAGTTTGCATTATCCACATTTCGTGCAGTCCCCCGCCCCAAAATAGACTTTATGAAGCTCTGATGACAGAGGATCTCAACTCAACTTTTTCTGAAGGTGACAGCTACTGACAGGACAGCTCAGCTGAGCAAACTCTAGTGGGATCATCTCACAAAGTGCGACAGCCAGCCTGCATCAGCCTTACTCTCAACTTTTGCTGAGCTGCAGGCTTGCTTTCCCCTTCACAGTGTCTGAGTCCACAGCAAGAAGTATGTCCTTTCTTGAAATACATAAATGCATAGGCTGTCTATTCCTGGTGAGGAGAAGATTCTGCACATTTCAGCCTCAGCTTTACATCAGGAACTATAGCCTCACGCACAAGGCTTGTTGCCTGAGTGTTTGTGGACCTGACATACCTCTGTTGTTTCTGCTTCAACTACTAGTGCTGGACCATCTGGTGCAGTGGAAAGTCCAGTCATCTCCTCTCCAAATAGTTCCTCGCTGTTCTCACTGACGAACTATACCAGGACCATCACCTGCACACATCAAACCACTGAATTCAACCCAGGTGGCTGAGAAAAGATCAAACAGCCATTCTGACTCCTGACCCTCACTTTTGTACAGAAAGCTGCAGCTGTGGGGCTGCTTTTCCTAGCAGCTACCCCATGAGCATTTGTTCAAGAGAGGAGGCAGCCAAGTACCTCTAAGCAGCAATGTTCAAATAGGCTTGGAAGGCTGTAGCCATCTGGTAAATACAGCGTACCTTTCCCATCACCTGCATCAGCGTTTACAGAGGGAGAGTGGGCTCCTCAGCAGGGCTGAGGAGGTTTGGCTCTGCACAGATAGCCAGCTTGCTCCTGGTTGCAGAGTTTTTGCTGACATTAAGCAGCAGGCCAAGCAAGTGTTTCAGTAGGAGGAGGTTGGTGGCTGGCAACTTGTTGGCCACCCTGAGGGAGCAGGAAGACAATGTTAATAAAGTAGACATTGTCAACACTCATCACTCAGGCTGATATCACCCAAGACCACCTGAGGGAAGGCTCCCTGGTGATGCCAGGTCTGCAGCAGATGTACTACCTTCACTGGGATATTACCACCTCCCTCCCTCTCCTTCTGGCAAAAGCCTCTTTGTGGAGAAACCTCCAATGCCTTCAGGAAGTGCTGTTTTTCTGTGTCACATTCCCCCAAAATCTGACCCCACAGCAGCAAGAGGTGGCTGGAAGAAAACATGACTTTTTCAAGGAGGCTGTTGCTTTGCCTCTACAAGTGCCTGCCCCCTGCCAGTCCCTGCGGAGCACGCAGGCTGATTGCTACAGTTAGTCTCTCAGTCCTGTTAGCTTCTCTTGCTTGACAGTCTTCTGCAGGGTGCTCATCCACTCCTCGTAGAGCTCTACACTGAGGAGTTTGAACAGGATGTTTCAGAGGAAGACCTGCAATGCCAAGGGCTCCAGGTGAGGCTTTGAACACTCCTTCTGGGAGCACAGGCAGCATCCCTGGCACTCTGGCTCATCAGCAGGAGGGTGGGTTTCAGCTCCCTGTTGTTGCAGGTACCCATCAGCACTGAAAGAGTCCAGAGCTGCTGCGCTCCAGGTCAGGAGAATTCACCTTCAAGATGACAGCCACGAGGTGTGCAGGCTGGTTTTGCAGGTTTACTTCCATGCCACTGTCAAGGGCCTCCCTCAGCTGCTGGGAGGTGCGCTTACCAGCCCCAAGCCAGAATATCCCCTCCATGGAGGGTCCTTGTTCTTTTGGGAGAGCCAGCAGGTCCTGCAGGTGACACGGAAGGACAGTTGCTTGGCCGAAGACAGGCCCTAGAGCAGGCAATCTTTCCTCAGAGCCAGGAGCAAGTGTGGATGGCTCTGTTTTCACTAGGAAAGGATGGAGGTGTGACTTCAGATAGGTGGCACAAGGAGGAGCTGGCTTTGTCCCCAGTTCCCTAGTCCCCACCTGGGGTCCCTCTGCAGAGGACATCAGCCCTCAGGAGGAGCCAGAGGGATGGGGACCCCGTGGCCAGGCTTGCTTACCTGCATGTGCTGAGGCAGCATGCTGTCCTGGCTGAAGAGAGCTGCAGGAGCTGGCCAAACAGAGCACCCCTGCCGCCAGAGTCTGACTGGCCAGTCACCTCTATAGCAGCCTTGTTCCCTCACCATGCTAAGGGCCAGGGTACCCCCTCCTCCTCCTGGTTCCACCTGCTGACAAGGAATATAGAGCAAAGCCCCTTGATGAGAACTGCCAGGTGAGTGCTCCTGGACCCTCTCAGCACTGTCCCCCTGGGCTGAGCCCAAGGGAGAGACACCATTTGGGACTGAGGGGCCCCTGGAAGCTCAGCTCTTTCGTGCCGCTAAGCAAAGGGGATGGACGTGGCCTGCAGGAAGGGCAGCAGCAGCCGGAGCAGTACAAGTGCCCGCCTGCAAGAGGAGGAGATAAGGGCCATCCTGCCTGTCTTCTCCAAACCCACCTGCCAAGTGACCAAGTCCACCTTTGCTGCCAGACAGGGCTGGCGTTGGCCACTGCTCTACACAAGCCTGCAAGAAAGGTGCAGCACTTACCAAGCAGCCCCATAGCAGAAAGGGCCCCCAGCAGTCTGCATTGTCCCCTGGCAGTTTGTGAGAGGTGGGGGTGGCTGAGAGGCTTTACTACAGGCAGCGACCCAGGACATGCCAGTGCTGAGGGAGGCTGGGACATGGGGACACTCACATCATTACAGTGGCTCAGCTTCACAAGGAACTTGATGGAGGGCAGCTGGGACACTCTGGATCCCTCCACTCTTTTTGGTGGCCTGTGCATAGGGAAGGGGTGTAGAAAGAGCTCTGTGAGACCCAAGCTGCATTTTCTTTCTCCTTCCAGCCTGGGGAGCACTTCCAAGTGACCCTGAAACACCTGGGTACCATCCATCAGTTGAACAGAGAGCAGCAGCAGTGGTGAGGACAAGGCTGGGAAGGTGTTGACTGGACACAGCTGGGCGAAGCAGCTCTTCTAGCTCTGATCAAGAGACCTGCAGCCATGAGGGTACCTCAGCCCAGCTGTTTCTGCATACAACTACTCCTGGAGCATCCCCCTAAGGTGAACACTGATCCTTCCCCCGCACTGAACTGCTAGGCAGGGCTTATCTACGGAGTGTGCTGACCCTCCTTCACTGCCCAGGAGCTGCATAAAGAGAGAAGAAACGGCCTGATTGCCTGCTGCTCCCCAGCCTGCAAGCAGAGGTGAGCATCTGCACAGCCCTGCCCTGCGGGGATGGCCACAGAGGCAGGACAAAACCTCATGGGACAGGACAGAGGTGCTGCCCATCCCTGCCTGCTGGAACAACAGGGGCAGATGAGGACAAGCAGGTTGGTGTACTTGCTGCCTTCCTCCTCCTCTGAATCCCCAGCCTGCACCTTCCTGCTGCTCAGCAACTGCAGCTGGTCCAGGGCCAGGCAGAACTGGGGCCAGCAGGTTCTGCAACATCTGCAGAAAGGAGAGGCAGGCAGTGACCTCAAGGTGGCCTCCTTGGGGGCTCCCAGGGATTCCTGCCTGGCAGAGACATGTCCCCCACACACAGCCCCAGGAAAGGAGGCCCCCAGGCTGCACTGGCAGCCACCAACCACAGGCACTGCCCCAGGGACACACGCTAGCTGCTATGAGCCCAGTGGCTCCCCTCTACTGTACATGCCATGGGCACAGACATTGGTGCATCAAGCACCAGGGTCCCAGGGGACTCAGGCTGCTCTTTGGATGTGCCTTAGTGCCAGGACCAGGGCTTGGGACGAAAGGCAGCTGGGGTCTGAAGGTCTTGCTTGGGCTTGACAATGACCAAGGCATCCCTGAAGAAGAGGAAGTCCCTCTTCCTTATTGTGTGGCCCTGTGTCACATGCATGCCCTCGTGGAGCAGTGGTTTGGGTGATGCTGGGATAGGCACACAGTGCTACATGAGGCCAGGGTCATCCCCCCACAGCAGGCAGTGTTGGCTATGATAAAGCCACCTGGCCCTGCAGGGCCCAGCCATGCTGGCATGTCCCTGAGCCATGGGAGGACCCCACCTGGAACCTCTGCAGCTGTTCACCTGGCCCATCCCACCGGGGCCAGGAGCAGCGTTGCATGGGACATGTGGTGGGGCTCAGCTTACTGTCTAGTTGGCCTGAGCAAGGCTGTGAAGGTGGGTTCCAGTTCCAGGCAGTGCTGCTGGTCAAGAGCTTGACTCTCCTCAGCACCGATCCATGCCGGCACAGCGCCACCCCTGCAGGCACTGGGGCCATTGCAGGGCCAGGACCGAGTCAATGAGGCATCCCATTCTGACACCAACAGGGGGTAGGGAGGAGTGGGGGAGGGGCACTGAGGGGCTCTCTCCGGTATGTTCTTGGTGGTTTCTTCCTGGGGAGCCCAGACCTGGGCACACTGTTGAGCAGAGACGACGGGTCACCTCTCTCCGGCTGCTGGCAGTGCTTTGCCTGGTGCAGCCCAGGGTACCACTCGCTGTCTTTGTGGCAAGGGCACTTTGCTGGCTTCTGTTCGACTTGGTGTCCAGCAGGACCCCCAGGGCCTTTTCTGCCAAGCTGCTTTCCAGCAGCTTTGCCAAGCTGGTTTTGTTCACACGTATGTGTGGATGTTTCCCTGGACGCTTTGTGCCTGTGCCAGTGCCATCCACAACTGGTCCCACCCTCTTTCTGCAGCTATCCCTGTGCCATTTGTGTGAGGGTTAGAAGGGTAAGTTTTCTCCAACCAAAGCACTGGTCCAAGTGGAAAGGCTATCTCTGGTTAGGGGACAGGAGGAAAAATGTTGAACCTTGGCGACAATGCAGAGATGGAATTTCCACAGACCAGTAAGTGATGGCCTGCGGTTATTTACAAAATACAATGTTATGTCAACAGTCAGCAATACTGCCATAATATGAGGAAATCAAACCAACCAGCCAAATAAATTAAAAGAATATTCAACAAAATAAGAGGTATAAGGAGTGCAGATAAAAGGAGAACAAGTGAGCAAAAATGTTTCTTCAATGGCCTTTGCTGTATATTTTTCAACCTCTAAATGTTGAAACTGCTCGCTCATCCTAAATACTAGTGAGAAACTTGTTCTGCACATAAATCAACAATGTCACCTGTACAAAAAATATTACATAAGGCCTTTCATTAATGTATCTGTTACGAAATTTCATTGTCTCCAGGCAGAATGGTGTATGTATTAGGAAATCCACATCTTAACCATTCCTTTTAAGAGGTGTAGTAATTTTACATATGAAGGTTAGAAATACTTTTCCCACCTATTCCTACCTCCTTTGCAAAAGCGGAATCACTGACACATAACTCTTGTCCATCCTAAAGACATGCGTTACTGCTTTAAATGGAATAGACAGACACAGGCAGAAGATGCTAAACACCAACAGCTCTGTTTGGCAAGGCAAAAGACCCAACAGTCAGAAAGGATTCTGATTTTCTAACACACACAAACCCCCGCCCCCCCAAAAAAAAAGGATTCCAGGGGCTATATTGTGGGATGTGTGAAACGGAGCACCTTTTCAGAAAGCTTCTTAGAAAGTGTCTCTTCAGAAAGTGTCATCTACAAACCAGCTACATGTAAGCTGGTCCAAGAGGCCACTCAGGATTATTGCCTGCCTTGGAAAGTTATATCAATGCAATTGCAAGGATACTACAGGGTACTGAAATACTGTATTGAATTTACATACTAAAAGGAAAAGACTGCAAAAAGTTCACCACTGAAAACATGAGGTCTTTTTTTTTTGTCTTTTTTTTTTTTTCCTGTTGTGTTTTACTCTGATAGCAGAGATTATTTTGCTTTATTACCATTATCATTCTCAACTAAAATTAACCTGTACCTAAAGGACACACTGAAAACCCTTTTGTCATGGAACATAACAAAATCACATTGGTCTGTTTTGCCTGCTTTTTATGAAGTGTTATACATGCGTGTCGTGGTTTAACCTGGCTGGCAATTCAGCACCACGCAGCCGCTCGCTCACTCCCCCCTCCCTCAGTGGGATGGGGGAGAGAATCGGAAAAAAAATAAAAGGTTAGAGCCGAGGGCTGAGATAAAGACAGTTTAATAAGAGAAAATAATAATAATAGTAATAATGAGAATGATAACAGAATATACAGAATATACAAAACGAATGAGGCACAATGCAATTGCTCACCACCCGCCAACCGATGCCCAGCCCGTCCCGAGCCGCGAGCAGTCCCCGAGCCGCGAGCAGTCTCCCCGCGACCGACTGACCGACTAACTCCCCCCGAGCATGACGTTATATGGTATGGAATAGCCCTTTGGACAGTTTGGGTTAGCTGTCCTAGCTGTGCGGTACTCCCAGCTTGTTATGCACCTGGCCGAGCAGAAGAAGCTCAAAAAGTCCTTGAGTAGTCTGAGCACTACTTGGCAACAACTAAAAACATCAGTGTGTTATCAACATTCTTCTGGTACTAAATCCAAACCACAGCACTGTGCTAGCTACTATGAAGAAAATTAACTCTATCCCAGCTGAAACCAGGACAATGCGTGGTTTCTGGAATTAACCAGTGAATACAGTCACTGGTTTGTATTTGTTCATTGCATTGATAGGAAGTGCTGAAGTTAATTTTTCTTGGTGTTTTTTTTTTTTTTTTTTTGTCCTGTCAGATTCTTGGAACAGCTCAAGCTTCTATCAAATGCTGGTAACTTCTTAACACTGATGGAAAACTTTGATCCCTCTGGGTGCTGAAATGCTTTGGCTTTAGAATTTGAAAGTGAGGACTGAGGACCACTCAGCTTATAGAGCAATTTTTGCCTCAGAGAGCAGTGGCCAAGGGGAAGCAATAGCTCTTCCTTTCTTCCTTACCTATACCTTTGGGCAGTTAAAGAGAGGAGTGTGGGCACAGCCTGGGCTGACCTAAGCATAGTGGGAAAGAAACATAATTTACAATGAGTCAAGAAAATTCTTGCTTCCTGATAAAGGCTCCTCTCTGGAGTAGAACTTTATTATGTCTTTCTGAGGCGTGATTCTTCCTCATAACTACTTAAATGAGACTGACATAAATTTATGCACCATTCTTCATATTCTTTCCCAAGCCAGCGCACTTTTACTTCTTTGCTGAGTGGCAAGAAGAGTTCAAGGTTTTGCAAGTCAGTTTCCTATTCACAACAGAAGTGATATAAAGTCATATATCCTCCTACAGATTTATTTGTCAGCTGTGCACAAGTCCTCAGTACTTCTGTACAGGTGTTAAGAAACAAGAGGTGAAACCTGTGTTTCAGTATAACTCGACCAAGACTTTTAAGCTGTGGATGTGAGCATCCAGAAAGGAGACCTGGTTAGAAGAGGAAAGTTACTGAACAGAAGAAAATGTCTGCTGAAATACTAACAGAGAGAATGCCTGCTAGCCTGGGAACTAGGCCTGTGAACCAGAACCATCCCTGAAATTGCAGCTGACATCTTTGAAGTACATCTGGGTACCTAGAAATTGGAGACATCTTGGCATAATATTGATAAAAGTAAAAAGAAGGAACTATAAGGGCAACTTACCCTCTGAAAAGGCAAAAACTGTCTGGAAAAGGGGGGGAAATGCTCTGAGAAGAGTCTGTAATTGCCAGTAACTGCAAGAACAGGAAAACAGCCTGGAAATACAAAAATCAGTCTGAGAGAATAGAAAGCACCATAATCTATTGGCTGTCCCAGCTGAAAAATAGAAAGTAACAGCATGTATTCGCTGCTTGAAGTCATGGTGTTCAATGTCCTTTTATGTCTCTATGATATAAAAATGACTTAAGTTTTGCCCCAAATGGACTTCCTCTCTGAGAACTTCCCATACTGCACATACTGTAATAAAGTGGAGAAATTTAAAGGTAAATTCCTCTGTGTCCATGCAAGCTATGAAGCTTTGTGAGCTCAGGGTCAGATCTTTCTCCACCCACAGCCTGGGTAACCCCAGGCAGGTACTGACAGTTACATAGCCAAACCCTAATGTTTCTGCACTGTTGGCTAACTTACCTGGCCATACCTGTCTAAGGAGGGAGAAAGATGATGGATCTGAGAGACAAAACCCCTGAGGATTCAAACATGATAATTTTCCTTTGTGTGACCTAGAAGATTAACAGAGCTGGGAGCAGTGACTGTTCCTGCCTATAGGGATAGCTTACCCATGTGTTATGGCATGTGAGGGCAGTCATACTAGATCTTCAGGGCTTTAGACTAACAAACTGAGTTTTCAGAAATCTTAGTCAATTGAAGAGTATATTGAAAACTCATTGTAGTATGAGACTGGTGGGATTCAAGCTTTACATGTCTATGTTGTAGGCATATATGTGATGGGCAGCCCAAACCTTCCTAACAGGCAGATGGAGAGAAAAAAGTAAATATAGGGCAACTGTTCATAAGACTTAGTTCAGACAACGATTTTGGGATTAAAAGCCTCTTGCTGTAAAAGTTCTTTTTTTTATTTTCTCAGATTAGAAAATTTAAGATGGCTAGTTTAGATGTCAACATTTGCATCTAAGAGATGATTTCCCCTGCAGATGTGTTTTTGAATCATTTCCTTATCTGTACGTACACAAACATATATACTGGTAAACTAAACATAATTATATTCTATTTCCAACTGGGTAAAGAAAGTCAGAGTCCTAGTTTAAAGAAATTGGTGGTATATTTATCCTGAAGAAAGAACTGACAGATAATTAAGATTAATGAATGTTGAGCCTTTCAGATTATTGCTAATCCATTCTCAGAGATGGAATGAGTTTGTCCAATTTATGAATAATATGTTCAGAAAATTGATCAAACTTGCTTCTGGGCCATCGCTCCAGAAACAAATGTTATGAAGCCAGGTTATTTACCACATTAAGGATTTTATTGTTTCAGCAAGAAAAAACTCATGGTGTAAACAGGTTTAAGGACGCATTTAGTGTAGTTGTCAAGAGTGTTCCAGATTGTTCCTGACTTTCTCATGATGTAAGAAAACAAAATTTGCATTGACTTACAGAGATGAGTTCAAGCCAATAGCAAGTACTTAGAAATCGCAGTTCTAAACTGTGATAAATGTTAAAAATTAAAAGTTCAGTCTGAAATGAGATTTCCTTGAGAGTTACTATAGTTTGAATTACTATAATAATTTAAATTTTACCCCTTCCAGTTATTTCTAAAATGAACTTGAATTATTCTCAGCATATTTCTTATCAATCTTATTATGAAGTCATGAGAGCAGATTAACATCCACAAATTCAAATGCTTTCCACCTCACTTTAATATTGAATAGCATTTGGTTAACTTAGCCTAGATCTGTACTTGTAAATTTAAAAAGGCCATGTTCTCCAGCTATAAGACTAAATGGCATAAAAAGGCTCAGTCCAGAACAGTTTAACCTAAATATTTCGTCCTCTACAAACACATATCCATACTATTGGCCGAACACAGTGCCTATATCCATCATTGCCAGTGAAAAGGCTAGTCAGAATAAAGTAAAACTATAGAAAAAAAAATGTGTAAAACAATACAGGGTTGTTTCTGTCAATTGTAAAATGGTCATTTATGAAAGAATTTAACTCTACTTCAATGCCCTATCATGAACATGAGACGCTGCATGCTATAGAGGTTTCACTCCAGCCATACTTAAAGACTGAATTTATAAGCTTACAGTATTTGAATGATCTCTGTGGGATGACATTTACGTAATTTAGACACACAAGGGCAACTTTCACCATTTAGGTGATATACCTGTTCTGAAAAATATACCCAGAAAGACCATACTATGAGACCATATATATGAGTATATGAGACCATACTGAGTCCCATGATTCTCTGGCTGGATCCCCACCCTGCCTTGAAATTCAAGCTAATTAGCCAAATTATTTTAATAATCAGTAATGTCTCCTGCTATGCTTGCATTTTAGGTGGTAAAATCTTTTGAACAAGGACTGTATTTTTTTTTGTCCTTTAAAAGTCAAGTTTAGGTCAATGAAAAGACTTTAAATGAATAAACAGATTTTTAGATCAAATCTACTGCCTAGCACATTGTCCATGCTTTGTTATAATCATGAAAAAGATCAAAAAGACAATCCTATCTAGTGGATGCTCAAGCAAATAACAGAGCACTCACAGTAATTTAAAATTAAACCATATTTATGCAATTAATGTGAAAATTTTTAGGATATTTAGATTCCATTTAATAAAAGCTTTCCCATAATTAATATTAATACTTGTCATTTTTGCTGTTATCTTTTAAGTGTTAAACCTAGGTTCTCTGGTCAACCTATCCAATTATTTCCTCTTAGTATTGATAACATTGCTCTTAATTCTACTTTATAGATCAATAACAATCTCTAATACTCAAATCTACATAATGCATTAGAAACAAAATGCATGCACATTCTTTTTTTAGCTTGATTTCTATAAAAAAAAATACTTCCTGCCTCAGCAGGAAAAATGTTTTATTTAAGCTTTCATCTCTCCTGAGTGTGCTTCTCAAAAGAGAAGAATGGGTTATTTATTATTTGAAAGACGAAGGTGGTATTGGAAGACTTGACTATTACTCTTTCCTTCAGCTTCTATATGGTAATAAAAAATACTTCTAATGCCTTTGATGTTTCTCTGTGTAGTTTCAGTATCTTTGGTTCTTTAGGGAATATATTCCTAGCTGCATGCAAACTATTTTGTTATATGCAAAGAAAGGTAATGTGATTTGCCTTTGGTAATCTTTCCCTTTATGCTTCTAGGCATAAATTATTTTGATAGAGTTAACTACCCATCATTTAAAGAAAATATTTTGCTGTGACACTTTTGTTTCACACAGTATATTACTGCACAAATTATTTAGCTTATTCAATTAAGTTATCACAGAATGTCATACAAAGTAAATATATTCAGAATAAAAATCTAAAAACCCTTTAAACAGAGATTTCATATTCTAACTCAATAATGTAGGCAATTGTGCATCATTAAACGGATGACTGAATATCTACATATTTAAAAGAAACTTAAATTCAGAATGTGATATTCATAACTAGAGATTTGGTAGGAGATCATTTTACAAATTAGGCTAATGGAGTAGTAAAAGTGAATGCCTTGTCTTCAGAGAAGTCTAAATGAGGATTATTAATGGGCAAAGAAAAAGAAAGGGACTGACTTATAATGAAAGGAAAATGTTTAGGGTCTTCGCCACTAAGGGTGGGCTATGCCTAGTAGATATACACAGCTAATTGTTAAAATTAAAGCAAAAAAACATCATGTCTGAATTTCTTAACATAGCATAGCATCCTTTAATTTCAACAATCTAATAAATAAACAAGCTTTTAAAACTGTAATAAAAATATTGTATAAATTAACACATTTTCTCCTGTCAAATAATCAGTGATTCTTGTGATGCAATGTGTTTTAGTAAGATGGAAAGATTGTATTGATAATGAAAATTCTGTGGTGAAAAATAATTTGAAGCTTGAAGAATTTACCTTTTTTTTTTTTTTTTTCTCTAAAATACTGGAAAATAAACTATGCAAGTAATTTCATCATCCTGAAAAGCAGGGCATGCCAAGTCACTAAAAGCATAAACAAATGTTTCAAATGTCATGGTAGATTTTTTAAAAAATAACAACAAGTATTAATTCATGCTCCAAAACTGTCTAAAAAGATGTATTAATGGGGAATAGCGTATGCTGCCAACACCCGCAACTGACATTTGCTGTGAATAAAGAGTCAACACACACAGAGTCAAAACAGCACTGGGAGCAGAGAGAAAAGCTGGCAAAAGACTGGATAGCTGACTGTCCTGGTTTTGACTGGGACAGAGTTAACTTTCTTCCTAGTAGCTGGTTTAGTGCTGTGTTTTGGATGTAGTATGAGAACAATGTTGATGACACACTGATGGTTTAGTTGTTGCTAAGCAGTGTTCACACTAGTCAAGGAACTTTCAGCTTCCCATGCTCTGCCAGGCGCACAAGGAGCTGGGAGGGAGCACAGCCAGGACAGCTGATCCCAACTGACAAAAGGGATATTCCAGGCCATATGATGTCATGCTCGGGCGGACGTTGGGAGTGATGGCATTTGCCTTCCCAAGTAACTGTTACATGTGAAGGAGCCCTGCTTTCCTGGAGATGGCTGAATACCTGCCTGCCCAAGGGAAGTAGTGAATGAATTCCTTGCTTTGTTTTGCTTGCAGGCACAGCTTTTGCTTTCCCTATTGAACTGTCTATCTCAACCCATGAGTTTTCTTTCTTCTTCCAATTCTCTCCTCCATCCCATTGTGGGGCTCTGTGGGGCTTAGATGCCAGCCGAGGTTAAACTACAACACGAACTCACTTGTGTCTTCCACTGCAGAAAACATACTAGAAAATGACTCTTCATCACAGTAGTTAGAGTGAAATCTATCTTCCTTGTTTTTAAGGTCTGATGATAGGGGGAAAACTTCAGGAAAAGGTAATTATTTCAATTAAATATAGAAGAAATCATTTATGTGGAACTCATCTGTAGCATGAAAAAGGCCTCTTCCGAATTTCAAGGATAAACTGATGTCATTATTCATAGCACTAACTGTTCTTCACACTGGTCAATGAATTCCATCAGTGTACTTCCAAAAGTGCTCTGAAATAATCTTAGCTATGCTCTACTTCAGTCTTACTGAAGTCTGTGCTCCAACTGGATTATATATTATTCTTCCTATCATGAAGAAAACAGTTGACTGCCTCATCCAAAAAAACTGCAACCACATTTGGTCTTTGGGGGTTTATTCTGTAATTTTGTAACTGTCTTTATATAAGAAACTTAGAATTAGGAAGAATTTATTTAAAACAAAAATTTTCCTGTTCTAGCATATCGAAGTAAAAAGTGTTTATCTCTGGTTGTGTGTTATCTTGCTTTCAGTGCTTCATACATTGTACCTTCCTAACTGTTAGGAAATCTGATGTTTGATTCACCATGGCTTGCTTTAGCACTTCAAATCTGCCTGACACTGTTTGACACTAATTATCTGTTTGGACAATATAATATTGTCGTGGTTTAACCCGGCAGGCAGTTAAATACCACACAGCCATTCGCTCACTTCCCCCCTCCCAGTGGGATGGCAGAGACAATCAGAAAAAATAAAGTGAAATTCATAGATTGAGATAATAGGACAGAAAAGGAAAGAAGAAGAAAAATATAATAACAATAACAACACAACAACAACAACAACAATAATAATAATAATAATAAATTATAGAAAACAAGTTATGCACAATGCAATTGCTCACCATCCACTGACCGATGATCAGCCAGTCCCTGAGTAGCAACCACTGTCCCCTGACGAACTCCTCCCAGTTTATATACCGAGCATGACATCATATGGGATGGAATACCCCTTTGGCCAGTTTGGGTCAGCTGTCCTGGCTGTGCCTTCTCCCACCTTCTTGTGCACCTGGCAGAGCATGAGAAGCTGAAAAAGTCCTTGACTTAGTATAAGAACTGCTTAGCAACAACTAAAACATCCGTGTGTTATCGACATTCTTCTCATACTAAACCCAACACACAACACTATGCCAGCTACTAGGAAGAAAATTAACTGTCCCAGCCAAATCAGGGACGGTTATCTAGTTACTGAGAATTTTTGTTATCTTACTACTTTTAAATGTTTTCCATTACAAAACTAAAATCTGTCCTGCTGACATTAAAAACATTGTACCTTTGCCCTCACCTTATCAGGATTTGGTTAAAATCCACAAACTACAACTGTGCAAACTTCATATATACGAATAACATGACAGATTAAGCAATTCTTTTTACATACTAACTTGAGATGGGAAATTTAAGAAGGTTTTTTTTTGTTCATATAGACATTTCAACAGGATGGACATATAAATTGTTGAGCTAAATAGTAACAGAGCACAGAGACACTTCTGATGTTTTATACTCAAAGATATTTCTTTGTGAAACTGTTAAGGACTAGAGCTAACTGCAATCCTGTGATTTAGGCTACTGTTTTTTAGTACAAGATTGATATACAAAACCTTTCAAAACTCAAAGCTACCAAGAGCCATCCAAAACCAACAAGTTTCATGTTGCTCCCATGAAAACCCTCCAAAGTCTCAGGACACTTTCATTTGTTATTAGCTCATTCTCAAGTAACCCCCAAACCCATTCTTGTTACTGCGGAGTAGCATTTGTTCCATATTCTTCTGGACCTGCTTCTTCTGTCTATGCACGTTCCCAGCTGCTGGGCAATTTGGGTTTATCATCAGCTCTCTGCTAGATGCTTCTCATTTATTTCTTATCCCTTGTTAAAAACTAAGTTCCTCCAGTCCCTTATGCTTCTGGTATTTCCCCCCTTCTTCCTTTCCATCCTTGTCACATATGCCTAAATTAACCATCACTATGACAGTGCAAAATGCCTCACTTCGAAAGACTCAGCTAATGGACATATTGCAACTTTTCCCATCAATCTCTCCTAACTTTTTTCCTTCTTTTAAACTTTATCTCTATCTTACTGAGACTACACAGCAGTTAATATTTTAAATCTTGAGAAACTTATGGTCTAAAAGTATCATGTAAGATGGAGAGATGCATGACCTGTCAGCCTCACCTCTGTGCCTGGGAAGATCATGGAACAGATCCTCCTAGAAGCTATGCTAAAGCACATGGAGGCCAGGGAAGTAATTTGAGATAGCCAGCATGGCAAGTCCTGCCTGATGAACCTAGTGACTTTCTATGACGGTGTGACAACAACAGTGGACAAAGGAAAACCAAAAGACGTCATCTATCTGGACTTCTGCAAAGTCTTTGACACGGTCTCCCACAACATCTTTCTCTCTAAATTGGAGAGCTATGGATTTGATGGGTGGACTGTTCGGTGGATAAGAAACTGGCTGGATGGTCGCATCCAGAGGGTAGTGGTCAATGGCTCGATGTCCAGATGGAGACCGGTGACGAGTGGTGTCCCTCAGGGGTCCGTGCTGGGACTGGTGCTGTTTAATGTTTTCATCAATGACTTAGACAGCGAGATCGAGTGCACCCTCAGCAAGTTTGCGGATGACACCAAGCTGAGTGGTGCGGTTGACACACCAGAAGGACGGGATGTCATCCAGAGAGACCTGGACAGGCTGGAGAGGTGGGCCTGTGTGAACCTCATGAGGTTCAACAAGGCCAAGTGCAAGGTCCTGCACCTAGGTTGGGGTAACCCTCGGTATCAGTACAGGCTGGGGGAAGAAAGGATCAAGAGCAGCCCTGCTGAGAGGGACCTAGGGGTGCTGGTGGATGAAAAGCTGGACATGAGCCGGCAATGTGCGCTGGCAGCCCAGAAGGCCAACCATACTCTGGGCTGCATCAAAAGAAGTGTGGCCAGCAGGTCAAGGGAGGTGATTCTGCCCCTCTACTCTGCTCTGGTGAGGC
>NW_009260275.1:322566-324246 GCF_000687185.1 Egretta garzetta | reverse complement strand
CCAGGTTGGACGGGGCTCTGAGCAGCCTGATCTAGTTAGCGGTGTCCCTGCTCCTGCAGGGGGGTTGGACTAGATGACCTCTAGGGGTCCCTTCCAACCCAAAACATTCTATGATGCTATGATTCTATGATTCTATGAAACTGGACCTGGAATATTAACTTTAGATATAGTTGCATCATCAGTTAACATGGTACAAGCGTAGGCTACCAGGAAAAGGCTTCTTTCCCCCTCTTCCCTCATTGCACATTGCTTCTGCTTTCTCAGCAATCACGAGGTCAAATGTTGGTCAATCAGGAAATCTATCCCAAGACACATAATGCAAAAGCCATAGTTACTTATCAGGCAAACCAATTGCCTCTTGTTGCTCTCAAGGTCATCCAAATATTTGAATCTGCTTAGCAAAAGCAGAGAGCATCTAGCTGGGGACAGAAAGGCAGAATGGGAGTGCCTCTCAGTATCAACCGTATTAAAGGGAAACAGGCAGTATTGTGATTTATTTTTTTTTTCGCAGACCTACTGGTTTCAACTCTTCCATTAATCACAATCACTTCACTCATTTAAGCACACAAGCCCAGTAATTTTATACAAAAAGATTCTCATTGGGTAATGTATGTCAATTCTTATTTTCATTTTACTGACAATGGAATCTAGGATGCAAATTATTTCCATACTGTATATTAAATAGGTTAAAATGATTTTTTAATGGTTGCCTGCTAATCATAGTATCATAGCATCACTGAATCATAGAGTGGTTTGGGTTGGAAGGGACCTTAAGGATAAATCATCTTACACTTAATAAGTTGACAAAATTATGTACAGATCAAGTTTAAACAGGACACTCTCCACCTTTGATTAGCTATAATGTACCATCCTCTCATAGTTTCTTTTGGGTACTCCAAACTATTTGTACTCAAAAAATGTTTAAAAGTATTTTGGATTAAGTATACGATTTCTTTCACTTATCTTTAACAATCCAAATGTTAGGAAAGAGTATAAGGACACGGTCCAGTTGTATAGGAATGGGGTCAGGAAGGCCAAGGAGCAGCTGGAGCTAAACTTGGCTAGGGATATCAAGAACAATAAGAAGGGTTTCTACAGGTATAACAGCCAGAAAAGGATGGTTAAAGAAAGCATTCCCCTGCTGATGAGCGAGACCAGCAAGCTGGTAACAGCAGATGAAGAGAAGGCCAAGGTACTCAACACCTTTTTTGCCTCAGTCTTTTGCCTCAGTCTTCACTGGCAGCCTCTCTCCTCACCCCTCTCGAGTTGATGGATGGCATGAGGAGGCCTGGGAGGGCAAAACCCCTCCTGCTGTAGGAGAAGACCAGGTTCGTGACCACCTGAGGAACCTGAATACACAGAAGTCCATGGGACCTGATGAGATGCATCCCAGAGTCCTGAGGGAATTGGCCGATGTAGTCGCCAAGCCACTCTCCATAATATTTGAAAAGTCATGGCAGTCAGGTGAAGTCCCTGGTGACTGGAAGAAGGGCAACGTTGTGCCCATTTTCAAAAAGGGTAGAAAGGAAGACCCTGGGAATTACCAACCTGTCAGCCTCACCTCTGTGCCTGGGAAGATCATGGAACAGATCCTCCTAGAAGCTATGCTAAAGCACATGGAGGCCAGGGAGGTAATTTGAGATAGCCAGCATGGCTTCACCAAGGGCAAGTCCTGCCTGA
>NW_009260275.1:288483-321639 GCF_000687185.1 Egretta garzetta | reverse complement strand
TGAGCAGCCTGATCTAGTTAGCGGTGTCCCTGCTCCTGCAGGGGGGTTGGACTAGATGACCTCTAGGGGTCCCTTCCAACCCAAAACATTCTATGATGCTATGATTCTATGATTCTATGATTGCATTTTTTAAGAAAATATTATCACATAATTTTCAAACTATTTATGCCTTTAAAAATTGAGATTTTCTTTAGAGACCAAACAGCAGGACAATGTCTTTTCTGTTTTTCATAATCTTGAAGGTATCACATGAAACAGATTACATTAACATGAACTAATTCAGTATCTCCAGGTGAAAAATGTTTGTCTGGCAATATAATTTTCACTGTCAATAAGTGAGAGCTCAAGAAATGAATATAGTGACATCATAGGATATAGTGACATGGCCATGCCAGGTCTTGTCTTCTCTATAACTGTGTTTAAGTAACTTCAAAACACAATGGTACATGAGAAAGCTATAACATTAGGACAGCTTTGGGTTTATTTTATGCTATTTCATGCACTGACCTTTGACAAACTACACTAGCAGAATGCTGTTCTTCCCATCACATAATTAAACCAAACATTTTTGCTCTAGATTTTGTTACTTATAATTGTGAATGGCAGCAGGACAAAGATCTCAACTTTTTAATCATCAATGGTAATAAAATTTAATTCAATCCTTGTATTTAAAATTATGAGCAGAAATATTTAAAAACTGTAAGAAAAGGTGGTACACTTTTGTATATTTAAATTAAAAGTTTTGTAGCAAGGCACACTCTTCTTCCCAGTAAAATCACAGGTTAGCATGACATAAAACAAATATAAACCTAGATACGTTTAGGGATGAAATTACAAAATGTACAATAATATTAATGGAAAATACTTACCGTGTTTTACATCTTTTCATTAAATAAATTATTATATATTAGGATTTTTTTCATTTTCAAGCATTTCTGAAGCAGCTTCCAAAATTGCTCTAAGTTGTCTAACTGTTAAACTGCCATGATGTACATTGGTGCAGTTCCCCATTATCCAAATGTCTTTAGATTAGGAACTCCAAGGCTTGTAAACTCCCACAGCCAACTGGTTCCCCTGTTTTCTGGCTCCTTGCTCAGTCAGCTTCTGAACTCCTAATTAAAAAGGCAGTCTTAAAGCACTCTGACTTTCACTCTGGGAAAAAGTAAATAATAGGATACCCAGTTTCCAAGTTCCAGGCTCTCGGCTCTGTTTTACAATGTCTGTGATTTATACATCCTCTGGGAATAGCTCAGCTCCCTAGACAAGCTTCAGTAAACTACATTTCCAGGCATTCTGAGACCCACAACTGCTTCTATAGTGAGAGCTGAGGAAAAATAGATTCTATTAATTCAGCAATTAGAGGTAAGCCGCCATAAAATTCTCAAACATCACACCAACTCCTGTCGTCAGTTACTAGTGCTCTTCAAATAGGTGGCTGTGCTATAGTGCGGCAAGTGGGTCAGGAATTCCAATGAGCCTGTGTTATCTAAGATCACCCTCAGTATTTTCAGATAAAATACTGTATGGTTGTAGTTCCAGAAATATTTTTAGATTCTGGGTTTTTTTTATAAGGGGCAAAAAAACCCCCAAAACAAACCTCCACATGATTTATGTGTAAATACAGTTGGGTTTCCTAAGGATGGCGGACCTTGGCTCATAAAGGTCCTAAGAGATTGCGAGCACAAATTGTGTTAAGTCACTGGTTTTGTCTCTTGGGCTGTAAACAAGGTTGGTGTCAAAGGCCGTGTTTTCTGTCTTCCTTGCCCTTTCTATCCTTGAGAGAGTTTGCCTGTGTTGTTCTTAAAAAATTAAGATCTGTTTTTAACATGTTAGATCAGGCAGGGTTATTTCCACTGACTATTTTTCTATTTCTTTCCAAATGAAAATTTTACACCTTCTATAAGTGCATTTGAAAAGACAATGAAATTCTATAAAGGAGACAGTGAAGCTAAAGGTAATGTGGAAAGTCTCTTATGTTTATTGTAAGTAAAAAAAAAAAAGAAAAGAAAGTTTAATCAAGGTTTATGACTGAGGGTAAAGCAGTTGATAAATTGATAGATCCCATATTACTGGAGGTTAGGTGGCAGAAGTTACAGTATGTGAGATAGCAGTAAATTTATATTTAGCCAACTTCGCTGAGTGACTTGCCAAAATGGTCTAAAAAGCTTAGAATATGATTCAGCTGACCAGACAGCAGGAAGTAGATTCTTTTGTCAACATACATATGTGAGCCTAGTGACATTTGGGAAGCCTTAGAATGCTGTCTGCCTTCCCTTTGCCACTCCAGAACGGCCTGAGTATCTCATAGGTCATCTCTGTCAAATCCATCAAAATGTCTGAGATACTTTAGAGCATTTAAGATCACTCCAGATGGCTGTATGGACTTGGGTCCTCAGTGTCTACTTTTCGGTGAGCTGAATTTCTCTTCAGGTTACATTGGTAGCATTGACTATGAGCAGGATTGAGTAAACATACATTTTTAGTGGTGTTTTTAGATGTTGTGGGGCACCTATTAGTCTTCAGCTGCCCTATCAAAAATGAAGTCCTCTTTTAAAATGTGAGGTCCACAGAAGTGTCTTGAGTACTCTACATGATTTCAAAGAGCATAGGCACCTATATTTACAGAACTATATCCTAAGATTACAGTCAATTGACTTAAATAGGACATTAGATCCTTAGTTCAGAATGTTCACACCTTCATTTAGACATCTATGCTTAGTTATTTTAATTTCAAGGTGAAACCATATATCTTATTTTTCTTCCTTATAAGTACAGTTTTACTTGGCACTAGATATTTTGCAACTTATTAGCTATTTTCTGCTGTTTTCAGTTAGAATTGAAAACGAACCTTAACTGGACATTGTCACTCTAAGCATTCAATACCTACAGAGGAAACAATAGCTTCAGAATTTTATACCAGTAATCTTCAGCTTTAATGACCAAACTGAATATTTTGAACAGTATGCATAATACTGTATCGACTTGCAACACATTTACTGTTATATGAAATAAAGTTTTGTACACTTTCAAATATGACTGCCTTCCATAGACACATCAGGAGAATACTATTTGAAATTATGCTAAATACAAGTAAAACCAAATCTAAAAGAAAGCATAAGATTCAAACACACAGAACAAAAATAATTTGAGAGAATAAATATTAAAACCTCTGACCCACCCTTAAGTGCAGGACAGGATAAATGAAGGGACGTGCCATTAGAAAAGTTTCAGCAGCTGCAATATTTTACTATCACTTGCTTGATAGAATTAGACCACAGATCAAAAACTGGAATATCAACATTGTTTAGTCAGATTATTTCATCTGAAATCTTCCCTGCCTTTGATAAGTTATACAGAACACAGTTAATGTATTAAAAGCAAGAGTTTTACTTCGTATCCTGTCATATCACACAGATTTAGTATTACTAGGTATTTGATTTAATAAAGATTCCAGTAACATTTTATCCCCCCAAAAAATGTTTACTAACACCTAATCTTTCTCACTAGTGAGGGCTAGCCATGTATAGCTGTCATGGTATTTACTTCATAATTCCACTTTGGTCCATGGAGCCATGGAGCTCTCTTGCGATCCTTCTTTTTTTTTTTTTTTTTTTTTTTTTTTAATTGGAAAAGCTATTAATTTCCTCTTCACTATTAGGAATCTAGTGATTCAACACAGCATTTATCACTCTTAGATTTTAGTAATGTTGTGACCATTCTATTCCTTGCAGTACGGTGTGGGTTTGGCTTTTTTTTTTTTTTTTCATACTGTTAATACAATATAATCTTTAAGAATGGATTCAGAAAAAAATCTTGCTTTTTGAATGAAAAAAGTAGGTGCTGAATGCAAAGAGATGCACGATTTTCTTGTTCATCTTTGTTATATATCCCAAAAAGTTCTGTAACAAATTGATATTTACTAATTTTTAAATGGGGTATTATTATTATTACTGACATTACACAATCATATAAATTTCAAGGTATATTTCCAAAGTGACATAAAATTCTCAGCTACCTCAGCTGCTTTTCTTTCCATGTAAGATAACATGCAAATTATGAGTGTGAATCCTCTTGTGAATGAGGTCACTACCTGAAGGCAAAGTAGCATCTCTTTCAATGTCCAGCCTTTTCTGTGTGAAAATATCAGGAATTTGGCCATTTGATAAAGTCTCTCTGAATGAAAGTCACCCCAGGGTAAAAGGCTGATAAAAGACTTCTCCCATCATTCCAGGAGAGATGATTATGAGGTCTGTGCCTATCTTTCTTAAAAAGAACTTCAGACCAGTCAGACATATGTTACAGCAAGATAACTGCAACTGGGAAGTCACATCTGTATTCCTGAAGCAATCTTTGTATCTATCATTATTCAAGAAAAACTGCCAGAACTCTTACAGCCTCCCTGCACTAGTGTACCTCATTAAAGCAAGAATGGAGTATTTAGACAAGAGACATACAGTTACCAACAGTATGCTTGGAGATGGTTCTCACAACACTGTTCTGTAAATTTTACCAATAAAGAGGATGTAACTCAGACTTTCTGTAGCCTAGAGCTATAGTACTATTCCCATATAGCTATCTACTCATTTTCCTATTTCTTCCAAAAGAAACAAAATATTTCCCATTACTTATAATTGTAACATGCACTGAAATTTGAAACACAACACAGCATTCTTAAGTTTGTTAGAAATGCTCCAAGTAATTAATGTTGAATTAATGTTAAAAATTTGTATGACATCTTCACTAATTTCAAAAGAACTCTTTTGGATTAATGATAATACAGCAAATATCAAAAGAATTAACAATGATTAGGCTATCATTTTAAAGTGACATCCTCACTTAAACAACCAGTATTTTTCATATATTTTTAGCAAGTTTCTGTGGCAGGCCTTTATAACAAGTTACAACTCATCACTATTTCTTTTTGCATTCATGTACTAACATTAATCAGGGTAGCTACTTATGCATATTTGTAGATAGCAATGCAATAGTGGATCTCCTAGAATTACAGAGTAATTGAGTGTCAAGTATTATTAGAGCAGGCATTCTTTTGAGATTTTTCTGATGTTCATGCTTTGCTTTTTATTTATTTATTTAAAATCCTCCTTTTTCTCTGTCTTATTCTGTTTTTTTTTTTTTATTTGAAAGAAATGGCACAAAATATCAAATTATTGTCTTCAGGAGAAAACTTATATTTGTGTTAAAACATATCAAACTGAAAGGAAAACATTTTTCAGAGAACTGAGTGATTTTAAGTGGCCAGTCTGAAATATCCTGAGGATAATCCTAAGGAGGTAAGTGCTCCACTGCTTAGCATTTTCAAAACCCTAGTAACAGCAAAGGTATTTCAAGCTGGTTACCCCAAAGCGTAGGACACCTTAAATACCTGCATAGTGGAAAGCAGTCAAGCAGACTTTGTAAGTTTTGTTTCATGACAGCTAATGCTCTCCAGACACTGCTTAGGAACAGACTGGGGAATAGCCATGGATGAGCCATATTGTTCCCGAGTGTCAATATAGTAGTAATTCTATTTAAGGGGAGAAGAGAATTTAACTGTAGGTAGCAATTAGTGAGAAATGCTCTGCCACTTGTCTTCAGGAGTAGAGAAAAAGTTCTACTGTATTTTATTTTCTACTATGAATGCAGCCATTACAAATGGTATTTATTTAGTCTATTCACCCTTCCTCATGCCTGGTTTGTATTTTAGGATATGTCATGTTGATATTATGTAAGTTCTTAAAGAGATTTGGAATTCTTTTATTCAACTACAATAGTAAAATAAGTTGTAAAACATCTCATCAAGCCCACATCGTTCAGGTACTTTTTTTGCATGTAGAAAGAAGTTATCTCTTGCCACAGCTAAATGATTTACACAACATGTTAGACACAGTATTTTGAACAAGTTGTTAACTATTCAAAATCTGGTGTAAAAGTGAAAATACAACTCCTAATCCTTCAGATTTTGTTTGGCTCTCCTAGCTAAACAATGTCATGAACTGAAATGGTAAACCGCAGTTCTTTAAGTTAGTCATTAAACAGCTTTCAGCTATTCTTATTATTGCTGTTTAAAGAAAGACAAAAAGAAAATTTCCATTTTTGAACTAACATCAGTCTTTCAAAATTTATATAAATAAAAGAGTATGGTCAGTCTTGCGATAAATCTGAATATCATCAATTTAGCAATAATTAATCCCTCCATGAATTATGACCTTTTCTTATCTCAGACTCTGTAAGTTAGCAGCAAAACCTGCCAAGCTCACCTGGCTTTCTAGCCTCCAAGAGCAACAAGAGCTTTTCAGAAAATTAAGTAATTAAAAGCTATTAATGAAACCATGCTGTAGGGCTTTTTTCGTGAATCACACTCTTAATTCCACTTGTATAGCTGGTACATCACAATGATCATTTTTTCCTTACTTGCGGTTTTCAGTTTTGACATGGGTGACAAAGCTATGATTCTCACAGCACCTTCTCTGAAAGCTGTGGTCTGTCTCTTGTGGCATGTCACTTCCAAGTCTCCTGTGGCAGTTGGCTCTCTGGGGAGTATTTCAGAGAAGAGATGGTAGGTACACTTGCTTGGTAACTTCACTGTGACACATGTCTATATGATCCATTGAAAATAAAGCATCCATTGCCATTGTCCTTTGCTGAAAGAAACCAGCACATATAAATGGAAACAAAATCAAGAACAGTAAGAGAACAGTAAAATGTACTGCCTGAAAGATTTCACTTACGTTTTCTACAGCAGTAGCACTCTTGGATTTTTTAAAATGTGTGCCTGAACCATTTTTTACTATAATTTTAAAATCAAATGTTCAAAACATGGCAGGTGATTAGAGATTATTTTTAATTTTATCTGAATTAGAACTGCAGGCTAGAATTTTAGAAAAGCTTAGTGGAAATCCCAACAATTCCAAGAGAAAACATTTAAATGAAAAATTCCTGCTCATCTTTACTACCAAGCTAACCGCTATTCATTTTCATGTTTTGTTCATATGAGAACTAAAATTAACCTGCAACAGTTGAAGAGGAAATAGAATGAAAACATTTTAAATACCCCTTCTAAATCTGTGTTAAAGGAGACAGAGAGGCAGAAAATGCGCAGAAAAGATTAAGATAATTTATGTATAAAAGAATAAAAGACACTGAGAAGATTAAATTTAGTATTTTCTGGCAGTTTCATAGCAACAAATCAGAGATGGAAAAGGCCTATTAGATTATTCATTTCATCTCTCTGTCAAGGCAGGATTTTCTCCAACTATATTTTTTTCTGAGCTTTGTCCTGTCTAGTTTTGAAACTGCCAAATGATGAATCATCTACCACTACCTTTAGGAGACTATTCCAAATCCAAATACATCTCCCTGTCAGGATACTTACTGATATTCAGTCTAAACTTTCCATTTGTTGATGTGCTGGTTTTGTCTGGAATAGAGTTAATTTTCTTCGTAGTAGCTAGTATGAAGCTATGTTTTGGATTTGTGATGAAAACAGTGTTGATAATACATGGATGTTTTCACTATTGCTGAGCAGCGTCTACATGGAGTCAAGGCCTTTTCTGCTTCTCACATCACCCCACCAGCGAGCAGGCTGGGGGTGCACAAGAAGGTGGGAGGGGACACGGCTGGGAGAGCTGACCCCAACTAACTAAAGCAATATTCCATACCATATGATGTCATGCTCAGTAATAAAAGCTGGGTGAGGTTTGGAATGATGGCATTTGTTTTCCCAAGTAACTATTGCATGTGATGGAGCCCTGCTTTCCTGAACATGGATGAACACCTGCCTCCCTGCCCATGGGAAGTGGTGAATGAATTCCTTGTTTTGCTTTGCTTGCATGCACAGCTTTGCTTTACCTATTAAACTGTCTTTATCCCAACCCATGACTTTTCTCACTTTTACTCTTCTGATTCTCTCCCCCATCCCACTGTGAGGGGAGTGAGCAAGCAGCTGTGTGGTGCTTAGTTGCTGGCTGGGGTTAAACCATGACAATTAAGCTCACCTCATTACTTCTAGGGTAGCCTGTTTTCCATATAAAATAATGAATCTTTTCTCTCCCTCTCTTTCTCACTGTCTCTCTCACTCCTTAGTTACTCTTTAGCTAAACTCTTATTTTTAGCTCTATTTATCATTACTCTGAAGTAATTCCCTCCAGCTTCCAATATAACTTTTTCTTCTTTCCCTTGACTTCTTTCAGTTTGTTGTTATTTTCTTGGCAACGTGACATCTAAAATTTCCTGGTACCTAAGGCAGAAAACCATAAACCAGTGGAGGTTGAACCATAGATGTTCTGTTTTCTAGCTTTAGTAGTACGTAATAAAATTTACTTTGAATTGTCACCTTTCAGGAACTAGACAAAGGAGGACAACCATGACACTGCAGGAAGTGCAATTTGTAGGAAATGCAAAGTCAATGTAGATAAATAAGGAAGATGTATATAGAACAAAATATGTAATTTTGATACAGTTAGCACACATTAAGACCATTGGGAGAGGTTTGGTCAAATCTAAATCCCTTCTTAAAATGTTTTGTAAAAAAAAAAAGAAAGAATCTTGCAGAAACACTAAGAGGAAGTTTACATGGAAACTGAAGTTCATTTTAAAAAAATATACAAAAATGACATTTAAGAATCAGTCTTTTTTTTAGCTTGTGATTTAAATCCTCACTTTCTTCATAAATTGATATGAAGGATTATGTTTATGACTTCTCATATCTAAATATATTTGTAAATGATGCATAAAGTGAAAGTTCAGTCTTGAGATCATCACCTTTTCAGTGGCAGTTTTTTCCATGTTGATGAATCTTCTTTTTCAATAAAAATTCCTTCCATATTACATTTTCAATGATCTTATATGTGTGATAAAACTATAAGTTAAAACACAGAAAGTAGATGTGCCTAAAGCTAATATAACTGATTTATTTAAATGTTCTGTTTTAATCACATTAAAGATAAATTATCCTTCTAGAAATGAATTAATAAATCCTTTCGTATATTTGAAATAATCCTATTGGATTTAACACATTTTGATGAATTATGTATTGTCACTGTACAGCAGTGGACATATAACCAGATGAACCGCATATCTATGAAATGGCTGAACTCTAAAATGAAGACATAAAAGAACTCAGATATGGTAGAAACACTGCTGTTAAATGCGGATCAAAATTAGAGGCTGTCATTTAATAATGAAGCCAACAATTTAAAATTCCAGAGAGAAAATTAGTTCATATTGCTGGTTCTTTATATAGTCTTAAGCAGCTTTTAATACTAGGATTTTTGTGTCCAGGTGAAGGAAAGGTTTTGATAATGACATAACTAAACACAATGAGCACAATGAGGACATCTAGCTGTAACACCAACAAAAGTGTTTCCATGTTCTGCTGTATTGAAGAGCATAGTCCTTTTCAGTAACACTCAGCTCATTTAACTCAATGAAAGAAACCCTGATAGTGATCTAATCCCATTACTTTCTTTCCATGGAGTGGATTAGAGACTCTGAAGGGTTCTTGAGGGTTTTTTTTGTGTGGGTTTTTTAAAAGTGATACCTTGAAATATGAGAAATATAATACATTGTGGTATTTTAGTAGTATAATACTGTTGAACCTGTTCATATTGGAAAAAAATACATTAATACAGGGGAATTACTAGAAAATATCTTGTTTTAACTGACTGTAGAGAGGTAGGCATGTGCACTGACATCCATGGTATTTCTCTGCATCAGAATTTTGGCTTAAAAATGAACTTCTGAATGGACATTTGACCTTAACATACTAACCTATTTTGGCACTCTTTTTTTCTGTTTTTCTATGTTTTATCTTTCTCCTTTTACCATTTCATTGCTAGTTTCAAGTGAAAAAATGCTTTAGCTTTAGTTTCTCATTTAGTGATATTAGAAGCTGTGAAATTCCATGGAAACAGAAATCTCCATCTTGAAATTTAAGTTCAGTTCAGGCTGCCTGTTTCAGGCCCCCTCCTCAGCCTCTCCAGTACCTTGAAAGTAGGTACCAGGCAGTGGCGGGGTGATTGAAAGAAAGCTACAAAATGTTCCAATTCATTAAAAATGACATCTCTTTTCTGCCATCTGATTTTTCTGAAGAGGCTAACACATGTTATTTTCTGAGTCTAGGTTTTACCTCTTCATTGTAGATATTGCAACACGGGATGACAGCTTGTAACTTCCCTGACTCTCCTTTCTCTCTCTGTCTTTGGCTGTGGATACAAACAGCTACAGCAACAGATGACAAGCGCCATCAGGATTCGGCATGGCACATCCATGTCTGAGACAGAGGTGGCTCTGTAGCGTAACGCTGTTGAAGATATTACTCCTGTGAAACAAGGCATCTCTCAGTTAGATTTTTGTTGTGTTTTAGTCAGCGAAATCTACACACAGCAACAGTAATACCAAGTTAATGTAGCAGTAGAAGAAAGCTAGACTGAAAATAGAGTTTGTAGATACAAATGTTCACAGGTTTGTTTGAAACGCAATACGTCAACTCCACAGGTAGTCTCAAAGATAACGATTGGCTATAATCAAAAGAAGACTATAAAGTAATCAGTCACCAAAACTTGAACACTAAAGCTTAAATTACTTCAAAAATAATATTAATGAAATAAGCTTTTTGGTGTTCATGTCTATTATGTTTCAAAATTGGCTAATCACACACACCACCAAAAAACCTCCACATTTCTCTGCATTGAACTCTTTGCAAATAACTGTTTTAAATGCCAAAGCCTTTTTTTTTTTTTTTTTTTTTTTTTTTTTTACATTATTTAAAGAAAGTATTTTCATGGAAGTTGTTGCTGGATGCAAAAGATAAGGGTATCTCAGGATCACTGTTGAAAAGAGCATGTTTTAGTCTTCAGTCAGAAGTTTTATTCTCTAACAATGTGCTGCCACTGCTACATACTTTTGCCTTCTGTTTTCTAAACAAAATCAAAATAGGGAACAGATTTTTTCAGGTGACATTAAATAATATTTAGGTTACCCAAATGACAGATCTTACTGACCATCTCAAGTACTGTGATGTGATTGAACTAGGATGTGCCACTCTCAAATTAACCTTTTTTGATATAAAATTATAGTCTATACTACTAATCTTTTCTTCTTCAGTACATATATATATTTTCTATCTCACTTTTGTTTGTTCCTCCTTTGTGTTTCCAGTTCAATTACATGTTTTACTATATGATATATGCTTATCTCACATGGAGTCCTGGAAGAAATGCTTTTCACTGTGATAATTTCTGATTTCTACTCGTTTCTTGTATGGCTATGAGAAGACATACTTTGGCTGTTGTAAAACCCAAGGGCTTCTTTTTCAACAGGGATTTTGCTTTAACTAGTTTTACTTTACCTTTGTCCTAACAGGTCTAAAAACAATGTCCCAGCTCTTCGCTTTTGCCTGTCTGTAATTTTGAGTAAGTCTATACAGAGAAATTACTTACATTTAGAAGTGACTTAGTGATTTGGATGTCTAAAAGTGAAGCTGTAAATGGCTATAGTAATTTCTTAAACAGACAGAGTAGAGGCAAAGGAATGGAAATAGCTTGCTACTGAAAAAGTGGAGAAAGGTTCTCTATTATCTTATTTTAAATATTTAGTTTCAAAATCACACTTTTTACTTGCACAGAAGTAAACACAAATTCTTGTAAATTGTTTGACCACCTTCTCTATGTAATAATATTTAATCCTTCTTAACGGAATGTCATACTGGATTATATTGTCTTTGCTAATCAAATGCAAATGTCATGACTGCAGCACATCTTTTTCAGATTACTTAATAAATCAAAAAAGTTTGACATTTCAGCAGATTCTTCACTGTAAATATATATATATATGAAGTAGAAATCCAGAAAATGACAAAAAAAGCTTAATAATTTACTAGGAAAACAAAATAATGAAACTTCAAGCCTTTATTTTTTTCCTTCCTCTGCTGCCCTGTATTTCACTGAAAACATAGTGAAAACTAAGTTTTTATGGTTTTGTTTTACCAGTATTTCTAAAAATTTGGTAGTGTAAGAGTTTTCTATAAATGACATTTAGAATAGGAGAATTTGTAAGTCATAAGAGGTATACTTTATATCTGAGGCAGATTTTATTAGTTCTTTGCACCACTTATCACTAGTATTTTTCAACTTTTCTCACCCTTTTCTCAGAAATCTATTCCAATTTACTCCATGTTTGTATTTTTTAAACCATCTTAATATTTGGTCTTCAGTACAGTTCTGATGCACAAAACTGTTCATTCTAACTATTTTTACATTGTTTAGAAAAGCTAAACAGGAGAACAAAATTTGCTATTTGCATAGAACCATGTATTATTGTGGTTTCCTTTACATGTAATTCTTTTAGAAATCCTGCCTTTGCTCTTCCATTTCATTGTTTTTTATACTTTTTTTTATTTTAAATTTTGTCCATTTCTCCTTAAAATGACAGATTTCTTTTAAATTAAAAATAATTAACTAACCAAGTTGCTATCAACACATGTCTTCAGGTTTCTCCCCCCCATTTTTTTCTTATTGAGCACTGCTCAGAGGTTTCTAGGTTTCTGTGTGTAAATTTCAGTGTGCTTCATTTAGAACAGGTGGTATCAAGTCTCAAGAAATATTCCTGATGTTTTTGTGATGAGGCAATCTCTAGAGACTCCTTAAAGTGATTTTCAGAGAATAAAACAAGGAAATAAAGGGAGGAGAAAGATTACAGTAATCCCATAAAAACTCTACACTGAGGATATACTGCTCTTTTGTAAAAAAAATAGGCTTCTGTCTCCAAGGTATTTATTAATTCAACATTGTTCACAGATTCAATTATAAAATCTAAAACAGTGTAAAAGGCAAGCTGTAAAGTGAATAATCAGTGAAGAAGAAAGCAAGGACAGGGAAGTTATCAAAAAGGATATCAAACTGCACATTTATAGACAGCCAATAGAAGAGCTTTCTGCACAGTATGTATTGATCAAGGGTGACATAAATAGGGGTTTGTATTTTTTAAGTATGACCAAGCCCTTGAAAGTTAAAAAAAATAAATAAATAGAGGAGACAGAAAAAGTGACAAAATTATTAGAAAACACAACGAATTGAAAACACACAGCTCTTATTACTGTTTTATCATTTTGAAGACAAAGCATTCAAATCTATGGTTGCAATAATAAAACTTTTATATATGAACAAGACACTTTTTAATTATTTTCTTTATTAAAAATAATGAACAAAAATTTAAAACCACACAGGAAATCTATATCTATATAAACAAACAGTTATTTTTACATTTTGTAAAACTTTATAATTAGTCTGGTAAGGGGAGGTCCCTGTTCTCTAAATGCACAATTTGGGGTTGAGATTAGATAGTGAATTGTTTTGTGCTCTACATCTACAGAAATAGCTCAAGAGCTAAAGTCCAAGTCCTTTACTTTGTGAGAGTTAATTAGTTTTATAATTAGAAAATCACAATCTTTTGTTTTATAATGCAAGACGATAAAACAGTACAAAACAAACAAGACCAAGACAGTGTTTTTAAACAGTCTGAAGGAAATTCTTATGCCATTGATGAGGACTACAGTGAAGTCTCTTCTAAATGTGTGTGATTGAAACCACCAGATCTTAAATGCTTTGTATTTTACACCTTTCTCAGCAATACTATAATTGTAGATACATTACTTAATAGGGAGTTTTTCAACTAAAAGGAAATAATTCATATCTAAACTGGCTTTAATATTTTCTTGCCTATATTTGACAGTCTTAATTGTAACATTCATACTCCTTTCCAGTGTCTTTCTTCCACCTTGACAACAAAACAATTCTACTGACCTTACTCATGCAAGTAGTGGTCAGCCTATTTATAAAGCACTTAAGATATCCTGAGAGTAGCTGGTCACAGTACTTACTGTTTGACCATAAAGTATATTAATTTTTAGCAGTGTCCATTACTTTGGGGAAATTATTTTGTGGCCATATGAATCAAAGAAGCCTAAGCAATCTGAACCCTGGCCAATGTGTGGGAGAGATGACCAAAAGTGGTCTTTTATTCACCAAGTTCTCCTTTTGTATCAGGCAATTCCACTGTGTGAGCAGGCAATTCCATTGTGCCATTAGTTAAGCAAGTAGGGCAGAATATCAGATTGGCTGAACAGGGAACCTCTTCTTGAGCTCAAGAGAAGAAACTGTATGATCTTTGGAAGCAAGGTCAGGCTTTGCAGGGAGAAGACATGAAAGACCAAAGACCAAAGCTGAAATTGGCCAGTGTTGTTTCAGATAACAAGAGAGGTTTTTTAAAGTATGTTAATAACAAAAGGAGGTCTAAAGAAAACATTGGACAAGTCCTTGTTGAAGATGGTCATCTAACAGGACTAACAGGGATGAAGAAAAAGTGGAGGCATTCAGTGTGGGTTTTGCCTCAGTCTTCAATAATACTGATAGACCTTTGGCTGCCCAGTCCCCTGAGTTGGAGGACTGTAAGAGTGGGAACTGTGACTTTCCATTTGTAAACACTGAAATTGTAAGGCACCAGCTGTGTCAGCTGAATGTTCACAAGTCCATGGGGCTGACGGGATCCATTCCAGAGTACTAAAGGAGCTAGTGGGTGTTATGGCAGGACCCCTCTCGATCATCTGCCAAAGGTCTTGGGAGTCTGGGGAAGTCCCCGCTGACTGGAAACTAGACAATGTTATACCAATCAACAAAAAAGGCATGAGGGAAGACCCAGGGAACTACAAACCTGTTAGTCTACCTCAGTTCCTGGAAAATTATAAAGTTATACTGAGAACTGTTGAAAGTAATTTAAAGAATAATGCGATCATCAGGCACAGTTAACATGGGCACACAAAGGGAAATCCTGTTTAACCAATTTGGTGTCCTTCTATGATAGGATCACCTGCCTAGTATATTAAGGGAAGGTGGTGGATGTAGTTTTTCTGGATTTTAGTGAGGCTTTTGATACTGTCCTTCACAGCATCCTTCTGGACAAGTTGTCCAACTGTAGGATGAGTGTGTTCACGGTGCACTGGGTGAAGAACTGACTGAAAGGCAGAGCTCAAAATGTTATAGTGGGGCTACATCTGGCTGGTGACTGGTTACCAGCAGTGTTCCTCAGGGCTCAGTTCTAGGGTAAGTCCTATTCAATACATTTATCAACAGTCTGGATGCAGGAGTTGAATGCACCATTAGCAAGTTTGCTGATGATACCAAACTGGGAAGTGCTGCTGGCTTTCCTGAGGGACAAAGGGCCGTGCAGAGGGATCTAGATAGATTGGAGCATTGAGCTATGATTAATGGGATGAAATTTAACAAGAACAAATGCCAGATTCTGCATCTAGGATGGAGTAATACCAGGCACAAGTATAAGCTGGGAGAGGAGTGACTGGAGAGTAGCCCTGCAGAAAGGGATCTGGGGGTGCTGGTTGACAGCAGGCTCAATATGAGTCAGAAGTGAGTCCTGGAAGCTAAGAAGGCAAACCACATCCTGGGGAGCATCAAACACAGCACAACCAGCCGGTCAAAAGAGGTGATTATCCCACTCTATTCAGCACTGGTGTGGCCTCACCTGGAGTCCTGAGTGCAGTTCTGGGCCCTGCCATTTAAGAAGGATGTAAAGGTCCTTGATTACCTCCAGAGGAGGGCAACAAAGTTGGTGAAAGGGCTAGAAGGAATGTCCTTTGAGGAATGGCTAAGGACTTTGGGCTTGTCTAATTTGGAGAAAAAAGGAGGCTGAGGGGTGACCTCATTGCTCCCTACGGCTTCCTGAGGAGGGGAAGTAGAGAGAAAGGTGTTGATCTCTTCTCCGTGGTATCCAGCAATAGGACACATGGAAATGGTTCAAAGCTGTACCAGGGGAGATTTGGATTGGACATTAGGAAGCATTTCCTGACCAAGAGGGTGGCCAAACAAGGGAACAGGCTTCCTAGAGAGGCGGTTGATGCCCCAAGCCTGTCAGTGTTAAGGAGGCATTTAGTCAATGTGATTTATAATACATGCTTTAACTTGGTCAGCCCTGAATTGGTCAGGCAGTTGGACTAGATGATTGCTGCAGGTCCCTTCCAACAGAAATATTCTATTCTATGCTATGCTATGCTATGCTATGCTATTCAAATGTAGAAGAGACCTATTTGAAGCAATTGTTTAATCAAGAATATTTCTATGGGCAATTTAACTAGGTCTAGAAATCATATTTGTCACACATTATACCAATTTATCAGATCAAGACCTTTTCTCAATTCATACCAATGGCTCTTGTTCTATGGTCCATGTCTTATACTGAAGTTAATCATAGCCTTATTCAAATGTCTGTTTTTAAAGTTTATAAATTAGAATACCAATACCTATATATGAAATGAACATGCTAGCATTGGTTCCTTGTTAAAGGTTCCTCATTCTTGAAAAGAAAGCATTCTTAATAGAAATAGACCCTATAATCTGATACAATAAATTTAATTCAACATTAGCATATATCCCTTAATTTTGCTTGGAGGAGAGTATGCTTTAATTATATTTATAGAGAAAAGGTACCAGAAGAATCTAAGACATTATTGTTTCTTATGAAAATATCCTAGGGAGGGATCTTAGTAGAAGTCAGCATGATTTAAATATATCTTTTAATAATCAGTGAAGAACTTAGTGTATTTTAATGTACTGAGGTTACAGCAGTATTTTACACAGAAGTATAACCTGATACTTGTCTGTAGCATTCTTTTCCTGACTTTGAGACTCTAAGAGTAATAAATATTTTCTATAGAAAGGATGTTATTTTTCTATATCTTTTATTTTTCGATGGTCATCTCAAATGCATCTGATATTCATGTGCAACCAGATGATAAAACATACCCTCACATCAGTGTGACTGCATATTTTAACCTGGTTAAGTCATTTTTCACTTTTTTCTTGAGAGGGACACAAGGAGGTCAATTACTTGTCAATTTAGACTGCTACTAACAGACAGTTTTATGAGAAGGAGCAGTATCAATGGCCTGTTTTGTTTCTAGTTAAATTAAATTGATAAATTTATTGTCAGAATATAAACACATTCAGCAGCTCTAAACAAGAGAATGGTCTGATTATAATACCAATAAACACATTGAATATTATCATACTCCCATACTTACATCATTCATAGTCTGCTTGTTTTTCAGTTGTCTGTTAAGTATTTGTATAGGAAAAAAAGAAAGGGAAAAAAAAAAAAGATGCCTCTATTTTGGATTTTTTTTTCCTCAACAAATACCTCATCTCCAATCTCCTTTTAAAGCAGTATTCTGCAAGGGGAGCCAGGAATCTGAAGGAAAATATGTGAATAAAAAGACAAGTAACTATGCGACTTGACAAGTCCTAGATGAGACCAAATATTTAGTTCTGATCAAGCTAAAATATGAGATTACATGGATTACATTCAGAAACATCATTGTACTTGTGACTGTCATTGAAAAATAGTGTGTTGACTAAAGATTGGTTTGGCATAGTGAGACCTAGGATTCCTGCTCCTGCTCCCTGGATTATTCTACTTTTTGTTCCAAGACTTAAAATTGCAAAGCAGTAAGAACTTTTTTGCTAAATCTAGGAAAGTGTCTGATCATTTTGCAGGTATCCTCTTGTATTTGCAGTGGAAAACATCTTAAAAAAAAATTAGAAGGTTGTATCTAGCTGCAGGAACAATATGATCTATAATGTGTTGTACAGTCCAACTTCTCCATCCAATCTTCTACATCAATGCACCAGCTGGAGCAAATCACACATACTTTCTTGCCCTTTCACTTGTTTTCTCTTCCAGTAGAAACTGGTGTAAGGAAACTGGGGATGGAAAAGAAAGTGTGCAGAGAGGAAGAAACAGTAGATTGCATTGGCTTCCAGAACAATCTGACATCATTGGAAGTCAGGCTTTCCTGTTTTCTTTCCCATTTTTCTTGAAAAAGGCAGTGACTCCACTGTGATTTCAGGGAAACTAGCACCTCAAGTATGATGAAATTCAAGTGCGGGTAGAGCTGATAATATCCTGTGTGACTGTATGCAAAGGTGTTCTCTCTCTCTTGATCCAAATCTAGTGAGCTGAACTCCAGCTTCATCCAATGAAGTGATTATCTATCAGATACATGACATGTAGAGAAATGCACACTCTAAGGACATGTTAAGTTAGATGCTATGAAAAAATAGTGTAAATAGGAGACTTAAAACATTATAACATGGATTTCTGAGAAAAATCTTGGAGTCTTTATGTGTGACTGCATCTGAGTACACCAGAATCTTGAAATGATATTTCCCAGCAGACAGAGCTGAGGAAATAAAATGGATTTGTCTAAAGTAGCAGGTTACCAGAAACATTATACCATCATTGCAAGTTAGAATGAAATGGAAATTGTTAAGGAAAGTTTAGATAAATATCTGACAAAAAATATTTTGACATGTTTTGTCAACAGTATGATAAGATATGATTTTTAGAGGTGGGATTCATCTTGTTTAATGTTAGATATCTAAAATGCATCAGACAGTCACCCTAAGGAGAAACAGATTTAATGAGATGGAGATACATACATCTTATCTACCTGATTTTTTTTTCTTGAATATAATACATTGTGAGTACATATTTCATTTTGCTAATAACAGAGGGAGTTTAGCATATGTAGTTCAGATTATGAACTTTTAGACATCCAACTTAAGGCGGAGTCACCATCCTCTAGATGACTTCTCCCTTCTAGCTCTGTTTTATATTTTTATACTATTTTAAATCCATTTTCAGGACTAATCAAACATATTTTGTCCTTCAACACAAGTCTAGCTACCCTTCATGACTGCTCACTATATATAAACTCAGTAACATATATCATTGCACATCATTGCACTTTCAGTAGGCTGAAACTGCTGAACAGGTATTTGCTCAGTATAAACAATAGCACCCTCAGATTAGACCCACTAAGAAACTGTCTGCCTTAAAGGATTATAGATTTTCTCAAACACATATTTTTCACTGTTAAACCATAGTGTGATTTCACTGTTAGCTATGGTTTGCAGAATGTGAGCTCTTTATTTAGTTAACACAGTTACAAATTAGGGAAAATGAAGCCTGCTGTTGACTGTCTTGGCTGGAAGAATTTTTCTTTTTAAGCTTAGTGATTTGTCTTCCCAGATAAAGTTTTTAATTATACCTTGCACTTCTTTGAAGCCCATTAGACATCTAGAAATGTAGCATACTGTAAACATAATTATACTTATGAGAAGTAATTAATCTAATGGATTTTCAGTCTACCTCACCTAGTGAACTGCAACCTGTTCCAATTTATTATGCTGTTTCACAGCAGTAGTACAAAGGGGTAAATATTGTCTTTCATAATAATTTTGAGTGTTTATTAAGGAGATTCCCTGCATATCTCATATAATAAATTGTAGAAATTTACTAAGTTTAGAAGACCTCATGACTGTTGATAATAATAAAGCAATACTTTATTATTTTTGCTAATTAATTCAGTGGTGCACAAAATTCAATATCGTCCTTATATATTTAGGCACCAAAATTCTGATCTAGACAAAAGTGATCCATATGTCTGGAACAGACTGCAGTATCATTCCTGGAATACATGGCAAACTTTTTTTTTTTTTTTTTTTTCCTGGAAAGACAAAGAGTTTGTTATCAAACTATTTTCTTTTTTCTTATTTGTGTCATAAAGTCCTTCATCAATTACATCCATTTTTCCACTTAAAACCCTACATATTAAAAAATTTTGAAATATTTCAATGCAGTAGTTATACATAGGTTGTTTTATACATAATATTTTAATTATGCCTAATGTTGCTCATCAACTTAAACACAATCCACCCTGTCAAATACCTTCTTTATACTTACAGACAGTGAGGAAAAAATTGCTAAAGAATTCTTTTCCAAATCCTATCTATACTGCTAAAAAATATGAGGAAGTTATGGACTTACATCTTCTCAGTTCATTAATAATTTACACATAAATATTAAAAGGTTAAAAAATTAAGTGCTTTACTTTCTTTTTTTAGTCATAACTATACATCAAAGTATACATCAGTGCAAGATTTACAGTCACTCTATTGACCAATTAAGTTGGCAGAAAATCCTTTTCCTGCTGGTAACGGTACTGTGCAACACTGGTAACTCTGCATTCCCTATCAGCTTCAGTTTCAACTTTGTATTTTCTTTTGAATTCCTGTTATTGCACAGCATTTCCAAGATCTCATGAGCACGTTGTTGCAGAGACAAAGAGCACAAATGCAGTTTGTGTCTTTGTATATAAAGATGTGTTGCAACTTGATGAGTTGTATTTTAAGTGAGGTTCTGACAGAAGAACCCAGAATAAAATTTCATGGAGAAGACTAGCTATGCACCATCCTTCTTTCACTCAGACTGATTTGGCTTACAAAGGTTTGGGGTATGGCTCTATGCAAGGACCCGGTGGTGTGTCTTTGTTAGTCCAAATAGAACATGAGAATTTGTTTTTATTGGCTAAAATAAACACAGTACAATTTATGTAGTTAGCTTTGTGGTAATGTGTAAGTAAATAAATTACTGGAGATTTTTAAGTTGCCAATTTATGTCAAGCTAAAATAACTTTTTATGATTTTCTTATCAAAACACATCAAATCAACCCCAAATTTTTTGTCGTCTTTACCTTTGTAAATGTTACAATGCACACACACAGAGCTAAAAAGTAATTGGGAATGTATTGCTTATGATTTTTTAAATCTTATCATGTAACCATGCATTGGTACATTATTGTGGTGGGTTGATCTTGGCTGGATGCCAGATGCCACCAAAACTCTCAATCACTCCCTTCCTCAGCAGGACAGGAGTGAAGAAAATAAGATGGGAAATAAACCTCATGGATCAAGATAAAGGCAGTTTAATAAAAGCAAAAACAAAGGCCATACATGGAAGCAAAAGGAAAACAAAGATTTTATTCTCTACTTCCCATCAGCAGGCGATGTCCAGCAACTTCCCAGGAAGTAGGGCTTCAGTATAAATAGCGGTTTCTCCAGAAGACAAACATTGTAAATAACGAATACCCCCCTTCCTCTTTTCTCTGAGCTTTCATTGCTGGATGGACCTCATACAGTATGGAATATCCCTTTGATCAGTTTGGGTCAGCTGTCCTGGTTATATCCTTTCCCAAGATCTTGCCCACTCCCAGCCTACTGGTGAGGGGGAAAACATTGGAGAGACAGCCCTGATGCTGTGGGAGCACTGCTCAGCAGTAGCCAAAACACTGGTGTGTTATCAACAACTTTCTAGCTACCAATACAAAGCACAGCACTATGAGGGCTTCTATGGGGAAAATTAGCTCCATCTCAGCCAGACCCAATAGAACCTCCACACCTTATTCCATATCATTTGTGTCATGCTCAGGTCTCACATAATTTAATACCTATACTTATCTTTATCTATATCTATATCTAATCTATATCTATATTTATATCTATATCTATATCCTGAACATTCCATTGTATTTAATTCTTACTACTGAAATCCCTTCTTACCAACATTTACAAATTAAACTACATACTTAAGCCATCTTTATACCCAACATACAGATTTATACATTCTCATTAACTAGTGTTCCCTGTCCAGCTGAGGAGGGGAGTAATAGAATTACTTTGGTGGGCACCTGATGTCCAGCCAGGGTCAACCCACCACAATCTTTTTTGACGCCCAACGAGGATGACAAGACAATAGCAGTTTTGTATTAAGAGTGCTATAGCCACTGTAGGCCACAGAGTTTGTTGTCTGCACTGCTTATCTCTTTATTTTGCTGAGCTTGGGAACATCTTAATAGAAATAATGGCTATATGCTTTGCCCCAGCATTGATAGCCTTATTGTGCTGGGGGAGCTATCTTATAGAGATGAGGGCATATGTCTCCCTCTCCCTACCCTGGATTGATGTGGATGGTTTTATTACGCAGGCTCCTGAAGTGCTTGCTCACCCTTAAGTGAGCTGTTTAACACTACTAATTAATACTGTTGGCACATTATGGGTTTTGTGGAAGCTGGTCTCATCCTGGGTAAGAGAAGACAACTTTTGGGTGAAGTGATACAGAAATGTACCTTGAGGTGGTCAGTCCCTGTGTGGAAAGGTGTGTGGAAGGATTTGGACAGATTGCTAGGACAGTTATCACGTCCCATAACCTGGGACTTTACACCTGAACAGGCAAGGAATCCTGGCAAACTGACACGCCACCTGATAGAAGGGTGACTTGCCTACCCCAGTGAAAACCAACAGCTTCTAGCACTGCACAGGGGCCTGGCTTGTACCTATAAAGCCACAATTCCGTACTCTCAGAGGACTGTGGTTGAGGCAGGGACCCAAACTGCATCTGAGAACACCATGGTTGAGATAGGGACTCAAACAAAAACTACAGCAATTGCCCCAGTAGTGAAAAAGAAACAATAGACAAGGAGAACAATGGGTGCGTATCATTGATTAGTAAGGGAGGAGGAGGAAGAGGAAAAGCAGGTCCTTTGACACAGAAATTGAAGGAAGGAGTGAGAGAATTCAAACAGGAAGCAGAAACTACACAGTCCCTGACCTCATCAGAACTTTGAGACACACGGAAAGATTACAGCCACCAGCCAGGTGAGCAGATTGCTGCCTGGTTGCTCCAATGCTGGGATAATGGGGTCAACAGTCAGTAGTTGGATGGTAAGTAAGCCCAACAGCAGGGATCCCTTGATAGAAACCAGGGAATTAAGAGAAGAATTGGAAAAAAAGGCAGCCAAAGACAGGAGTGATAGTATGTGAGAGGAACAGCCCTGCAGACACCAAGGTCAGTAAAGAAGGAGGGGGAAGAGGTGCTCCAGGCACCAGAGCAGAGATTCCCCTGCAGCCCATGGTGCAGACCATGGTGAGGCAGGCTGTCCCCCTGCAGTCCATGGAGGTTAACAGTGGAGCAGATCTCCACCTGCAGCCTGGGGAGAACCCCACACCAGAGCAGATGTATGCACTGCAAGAAGTCTGTGACCCCATGGAGATGCTGCGCCGGAGCAGGTTTGCTGGGGCACCCATGCTGGAGCAGTTTATTCCTGAAAGACTGCACCCCATGGAAAGGATCCACGCTGGAGCAGTTCATGAAGATCTGTAGCCCGTGGGAAGGACTCATGCTGGAGAAGTTAGTGGAGGACTGTCTACCATGGGAGGGACCCCATGCTGGAGCAGGGCAAGAGTGTGAGGAGTCATCCCCCTGAGGAGGAAGAAACAGCAAATACATGTGATGAACTGACCCTGGTCTAAACCAGGACATCTTTCAGATTTTATCCCAAATATTCCTAGAAATTAAATGTCAGCAATGACATGATAGCTAGGAATTCTGAAGGAAGTGGGACTCGGTTATAAGTTTAGTCTCTTTCTCTGCTGTTGTGATTTAAGTTTGCTTTGTTAAAGGCAAGAAAAGCACACAAAAATAAAAGTTAATTGCATAGTAGAAGTAATTTAATTAGAGTGAAATTATTGGATGATGGGTTTTGACTTGCAAGTTAGTAACACTTCAGAACTTCCATGAAGTTTTTAATATATTAGAGACCAAAGAGCCAGAGAGATGACTCCAGTTATTACCCCTCCCCTACTGTGGTGGAAATGGACTCAGAAATGTGCACCTCACATCCTTGGATGTAGGTCTGAATGGAAGTCTACTTGCTAGGTTCTGTGTTTTGCAGCTTGCTTAGTCTTCCTAAAGAGGAACAAGCAGTCTTTCCTTTGCCACTTTGTAATCTTTGAAATCATGACTGTCATGCCTGGACTATATAGGCTTTTTTAATTCTGAGTTGTTAGGATAAAGTAAAGACTGATTTTGCCTATAAACCATTTTAAATCTTATATTTGGGACAGATTTGTCCTGGCTGCTGTTTACACATTTATGCAATTTTGAGGTGATGGAACTTCCCCTCGCCCCCATTATGGAAGACCAGCTATTCAACTAAATTTCTCCTCTCTAGTAATAATGCTGTTATAGTACTAAACTTCATGAAGGAGTTTTGCTCCTTGATTAATTTTTCTCTACTAACTGGGATACCATCCTCACAAGAGAAAATTATTCCAGCATGACTGTGCAAAAAAGCTTATCCAGTAATTAAGAATTCAGACTTTGTTGAAAGCATGTATTTGGAAACAAAAAAAAAAAAAAAAAAGGATTAAAAAACCCTTAATGAAACCAGTATGCTTACATACAGGCTTTGTGCAAAAAGACTGTAAAGTTAATAACAGTAATGTAAAAGAACTAGTTGAAGTAGCAAAAATATGTTTTATGTCTATGCTCAGAAAGTTTCCAAGAGCTTAATCAGATGCATTGCTGTCCTGGGTAATAAGCTTTAAATTAATAGCAGTGGCCCTCTTATGGGCAAAACGGTATCTATCATACTGCATAATATCTGTGTTCTGTCTGTCTGCAGACTCTCTGAAAGATACTGTTGAGTGGTGGGATCTGAGGGAGAAAGGTAGTTCATTCTCATTGAACATTACAGCACCTACTATTCAATATAGTGTCTTCCATTCCCCTACTCTTTCATCACATCTGTTACAGGGTTCTGATTATTTCTTTGGAAGCTTTATCTAGCACAGAGGTTACTGAAGAAAACAACCAAACAGCTAGAGATTAAACTTCAGAAAGGCCAAAAAGTATATTTATTTATGAATACCCCCAGCCTTTAAATTTCGAATGTTCTTTAAATGTTTCATCAACTTCAAATGCAAAACTTAACTTCATGACAGTTTATGGGATTTTTTTTTTTAAATCTCTGCTGTTTTAAATTGTGTTGGAACTCTCTTTGCCTTTGTTTTCACTGTTTTTGAACTTAACCTAGTTTATTTCTCAGTAACTGCTTTCTCTAAACAAAATGGACCATAACAAATCTCTTAATCCAATTTCTTTTATGTAAACAGTAGCTAATTTTCCTTGTTTTACTGTAGTTTGATAAGCATAGATCTTTCCAATGTTGTTCTACCTTGGGGCAATTATCTCTTGAAATATATTGATAGGTTTTAAAGTGAAGATGCAACAGGGAGAGGTCAAACACAAAAGGTAACAGCTTTTTGTAACAGATCAGCTTAATCAGGTAGAATTTTGATGCTTTAAAATAATAATAAAAACATTCAAGTAATTTGGAAGGTTCCAAGCTATTTCTTGAGAGGAGAATCAAATTGCAGGGTGATATGAAGTGATGCCAGCTCTTAAACTAACACAGATAGGCTTTGGTAGTTGCAATCAGAGGACTTCTGAATCAAGAAAATGAGTATTTGTATTACCAAGGCATAATGTGGTTCCACAGTTAGAAGTAATAGCTGACTACCTAGAGGGATGATTATGCAAATTAGAGCAATTTTGTTTTCGGAAAGTAAGGAGGTTTTTTTATTATTTTATTTTGTTTTAAAGAAAATAATCTCAACTTCACAGACTTCCTATTGCTAACTGGACATAGATTAGTCACAAAGACAGCTAATGTGAACAGGAATTTAGAAATCTAATTAATCAGGCATCTCTTCGAGTGATTTTTTAACACTGTAGAATACATAAGGTTCAAATATTTCTCTTATTCAAATATGTTTAATGGTTTCTCTTAGAAGTATCAATAGTGTAATTCTGATAGTGTTGCACATACTTTGGAGAAAAAAAGGTAATTTATCTGGAGGTATATGGGTGACTTAAGAAGAATTGCCCTTTTTTGTTAGCCACAAGAAATGAATGTGAACTTGAAAAATAACAGCTTTAGTTCAGCTTGGTTGTTTGAAATTGCAATTAAAAATGCCAGACTAAGAAAGGTGTCTTGTGGTAGGTCCAATACGTTCTGAATTAATGTTGTACGACTGACAGTCGATATGGCTTTGATGTTCCTTATACAGAGGCTCATTGTCTTCACTGGGTTTATGGTCTGGTAAAGGGTGTAAAACCAAATGTCTTGGTTTAGAGGCTGAAATTTGTTCCCTTTTCCTTTCTTTTACATTCTGACTGCCATTTCTGGACCACAGTTTGAAGTCATTTGCATTGATTAGAAACTGTGAGTGCTATAACTGCTCTCCAGCTTTGAACCTTTTCACTGCTTTGGATCTGTTTGTTATTGGGCTAATACACCACCTACAGCTACTGCAATATTAACATGTTTATTTTTAAAGATGTTTCCCATTAAGTTGTAAAGCTCATTTTCAAACAGTCCAAGCCATGGACTTTATTTCAGCGTGAGTGATTTATTCCCATTTAGATCAAAGGCAGATTATTCCAAGTAGAAATAAAGTACAACTATTCTAGAATAAGAAGTGTTTTCACATATGTTTGTTCAGGAATAGTTATTCTGGAATAGTTGTTCATGAATAGCTAATTTAGATTGCCTCCATTTGCTGATTTGAGATAGGGAATACAAAAGAGAAGAATTCAAAGGGACTTTTCATTCATCATTCTCTTGGGGAAGATGCACAAAGTCACTTTATGGACTTTGTAAAAGCATTGATTCTCAAGCAAGTTTTTATCAAAAAGTCTGTTTTATAGCTGTAACTGTCTGTGTGAGGTTATTACAAGATTATTTTCAAGTGCACTGGAAACTTTTAAATCCTTGTTATTCAGTTAACCATTTAAATCTTATGAGAGAAATCCATAATTACAACAAATTACTAAAATTACAATAGCAAACAGAGGAAGTCTTCTGTGTAGCAAGTTCAAAAGTTTATGTTACTAGGTACAAGATTTGGGAATGTGTGTATAAAGTACGGGAGGCTTTTTTTTTGTTGTAAATTACTAACACCTGTTCTTTTTAAGGCAGATGCTAAAATAAACCTCATCCTTTCAGTCCTCTTTAAATCTCTCTTCCTTCTGCTCTCCAACTCCTGATTGTTCCAGGTAAATAAGAGAACATGGATCAAAATATTAAGTAGATTTTTTTTGTGTGGAAAATTGTTAATCCAGGATAATAAAATTCCACCTTTACTGCATAGATCTAATGCAAAGCATTCTGCATTATGTAAGTTTGTGGTTTTCTTCCTTCTCCCTCCTTCCTTTCCTCTCTTCCTTCCTCCCTCCCTCCCTTCCTTTCTTCCTCAGATTGTCATTGTATTTGCAGAAGACATCAGACCAAGGAAGGAGAAAGTATATACCACCTTACAGGAGTCAATGCTGAATGCTTGATCAGTACGGTCAATAATAATGAAAGAACTGTTATTCAGCATTTTGTCCTGACCATAACCTTCCAGAATGTGCAAAGTTGCACTCAAAACATCAGATGCTCTGTTTAAAGTATAAGTGGAAAGCTATAAATGTTAGTATGGCTATCTGGAAAATAATCCAACATACCTATCAAGTCATGACCTATTAAGTTATTTATATTTAACCTTCCATTTATGTAGAAATGCGTACAATATGTATTTACAGTTCATACATATAAACAAAATATAAAAATAAGTATATAAATACCTACAAAAGTTAACAGATGCAGCTACACTGTTGAAAAATAGAATTTTATATTAATTAATTCCTCACCTCAGCAAGAATGAGCTCTATGGGTTAGTTTAAAAGGAAAGATGCAGAACTGAGGGATTACAACTACTGAGGGATGTTGCTTTAGTTTCCTTTAGTCTCCTTGATAAACCTCGGTGTTTCAAAGATTGCCTTTTTAAAATGGACTAAGTGATTTCAGAGGCAGAAAATGAAATTTCTAATGAGTGCAGACAAATTAGATGATCCAAGTAGTATCTCTTCCATCTTTAAATCCTCACGTTGCCAGTCAGGAAGAGAGGGCTAGATAAGAAGTGCTGAAGTTGTCAGACTCTGTGCAGGCAGCAGTGTATGTTTGCAACTGGCTCTTGTATTGTAAACAGTAACTGAATGTGATTATTTGATATCTAAATATGCCACTGTGGATTCTCCACTTACTTCTACACAGAGGTCAAAGACATATACAAGATAATTTCAAGTAGCTTCTTTCAGATTCTGATGTTTCATCTGTTCCTACCATCCCAGTGAATATGAATGTTTGCTGTTAGCTATTAGCCTGTAGTCAGTCAGGCCACCTTGACTTCTAATCCCAATCAATCCAGTACACCAAACAGTGCCTGGATGTTTGCTCAGTGAAAATAGTTTCTGAAATGACTTGTCCATTCAGCCTCTGTTTGAGAGTCTACTAATTGTTTCTTATCCGTATTTAACTCTTGACTCTTCTACTGTGTGTCTAATCTTTCAAGCTTAAATATCCACCACTGACTCCAGGCATTGGAAGAACACATTTCAGGAATATGAATTTTCAGGGAGGAGGGGGGTGAGGTGGGGTGGTGAAGGAGAGGACAGAAAAGTTTCTACTTACCTCTTGTTAAATATAAGATAATGAAAAATAAGATTAGATGTGATCTTGACTGGTCATTTTTTCCATCCCCAAGCCCTAAAGCAGGATCATGTCTGCCTAACTGTTCTAGATAGGTGGGGAATCTGCACTCGCTCTACCCCTCTTCATCACAGTCTATTTCAATCTATTTTTATCTTCAATACCAGAAACAAATGTCTTTATTTCTATCTTGAATATTGCCAGTAGTCCTTGTTTTGGCTATCTCAGTAATAGTTATTGAACTCTTTGTTAAAACCCTCCATTTTTTGCAAACTTGCTCTAAAAGAGCATGCAATATGTGACTCTTAATTTAGGATAAACTGCTGTGCTTTGTATTTTAAAAACCAGAAACTTCTGACATAGAAAAATACTTAAACAATTTACACTTAGAGAAACAAGTTATAGTTGTCATCTGTGCTTTATTTCTTCTATGTGGTATTTTCAGTTCATATTTAATGCTTCTGAAGTATAGAAAATGATCCCCTTTTTAACTTTTCAAAACTAAAGATATAAATTAAAAGCATTAGAAATTAAAATTAGAGCTAGTGAAAAATAATTTAGAATTAATTAAGAAATATTTTTTCTCTAAAGAAAATATTACCTTAGTTTACTTACACAAAATACTTTTTTGAATATTTACCAATTATATAAACCTTTTTGAAAAAGATTTTTCAAGGTTTTATTAATTTCTCAGAAATTGTACCAGCAATCTTATTTCACATGTATGTTATAGATTTAGCTTGACTGTCTAATTTTAGGCTGGTGTTGAAAAATTCAGTTTCTCCCACATGTGGATCATTGTGTGCGACTGAATCAGTTCACTCATTTTCTGCTAACTTTTGAAGGACTTCAGTTAGCTGGCTTAGTCCACCAGTCCTACTTCCAGATGGCTCAAGCAGGTGAGATGAGTGCCACCTTTGAAGTCATAGTTCATGCCAGCTTCTCTGTGTGATTGAACTTTTTTTTATCTGTTTGATAACCTGACCAGAACATTACTCACCTTCAGTGAAAGCACACAGAAAGCAGCAGCCTTTGGAGGCTGTAATGTTTTTATGAGGCAGCAAATATACATCAGTTTCATTTCATCCTTGCAATAATCATCTCCCTTTCTATCCACACATCCTGGCATACAACACCTGTCCCAGGACCCAAAAGAAAAAAATAAAAAAGAAAACAGAAAAAAAGAAAAAAGGAAAAAGAAAAAAAGAAGAGAAAAAAAGAAAAAAAAAGAAGAAAGAAAAAATAAAAAAAGATAAAGGAAAAAAGAAAAAAAGAAAAAAGAAAAAAGAAAAAAACCCGCAAGATAAAGCATGCTCTTAACTCACGAAAACATCAAGGGCATGGTGCCTTTTCCAAAGCTTCATTCTGAGAACTATACTGAAGCTGGGACATCTCAGTATAAGGCTGCTTACCAGCTGTTTTCTAATGAAAAAAAGAGCTGGAGAAGGAAAATAGAAAAGCTTTGTCTTCTGAATTTTCATCATGTGAATGTGGTACTGAAGAGAGAAACCTGGCTTAGGGTCAGGTAATTACTCTAAGAAGAGGATGTGGTAATACTAATGAAGAGGAGGAGGAGGAAGATGCTAGTCTAGGTCTGTCTTAAAAGCCAGCTGCTTTCCAGAGTCTTGCATTCTGGAACAGTGCTGGATTTTTTCCAGCCTGAAAGTATATGGATATTTCACAGTTTTAAAAAAAGCTAGTGTTTCTGCTTATAGACGGTATAGATGGAGTGCAGAAAATACTCACATTGCACATGTAATTCAGCAAACAGTTTTACTGTCTCAGATCTCAGAAATCAGTCCCATTTGTTTGGAATAATTTCCAGTAGGAAGGCTATACATTTCAGGATATGCAGGTGGAGAGTTTGTCTTGTGCCTCCAAAAGTAGGGACATCCATCTTGTGAAACAGAATTTTGGAAGAAAATGAAAAATGCTAAGCTTGTTTACAGCCTTAGGAATGGCTTTATGGTCTGTTATGAGAAAGAGACTATGATGCTGATCACCTGGTAAGGCTACACCACCTTCTATAAGTCTGTGCCATGTAAGAAGGTAATTAAATATGTTTTAATGTTAATGAAAACCAGACCCTTGACCCTCTATGTTTGGAAGCAAGGGGAAGGGTTTAGAAATATGCCAATTGTCTATGCTCACAGAAAGAAAAATAACCTTACAGGAAAACAAATAGATACTTATTACAGAAAACAGAATAGTAACCTGAATGTCAAAGTTTTGTTTGAGCCTTAGGCGATGTCTGGCAGTACAAGAGATTCAAATTCATCTATTTCTTTGCTATTTGAGACTTGACACTACAACATTACTGTCCTTACTAGTGTATAATGCTATTTCCCAAATGCATATAGTATGCCTATGAGGGTGTTGTATTACTAGAATTCACCACAGAACAAAACCTCTGCGTTGATTTGTATTTGCCTCCCCATATAAGCATGCCTTGTTCAGTAATCTTTGAATACAGTCCTAAAAATATTTTACAGTTAATAATAATTCTTACTCAACAACTTTTAATTTGATTGAAGAAATTGTTTCTCAGAACAGTAAATATAACTGTAAATACTGAGCCACAGGTTAGCTTGCAGGTATGTTAGAGATATTCCAAAACCTTCAAATTCCCTGGAGAATTTCCTTGTACTCCTGCTTAACTATTCCTACAGTATGGCTTCTGTGCTCAAACTGGTAGCAAAGCAGAAAACAGAGCATTTTGAAAACTCTACGTGGATTGTTCTGTCAACATAAAACCAAATGTCATGTCATTTCAGTTTCTGCTTCATGTTATCAGTGAGGAAGAAAAGTTATGTCTCTACCTTGTGCAATTACACCAAAGTTACCTCCTCAGAAATCCAAGCAAACAAAGCATATAATAAATGAAAGACAAAACCAATATTTATTCTGTCAAAATGAATACCAAGTACATTGAATATAATGCATAATACATTCCACTTCACAATTTTTGAAATTAAACAGCTAAAGGAGCGAGGATTATTTGTATTAGTTGCTATTTCCTTCACCCCATGCAATATAATACACTATATTTTCCTTAGAGAAAACAAAACTCTTCATTTCTCCAAACTGATCTATCTGGAGTCCTCCCTTCTCTACACGATTTTCTGCTAAGCATAAACCAAAAGTTTTTTAAACTTTCAGAAAATTTTGAGGGTTTGCTGATCTCTGTTAGCTTCTGAACAAGTGTCATCCCTGACCAAGAGCTTGGGCAGTTGCATTCTGTGTTTTCTCACCCTTGTCCTTGATCCAGACAGTAAGAAGTCAAGACTCCTTTGCTCTCTGACCTCTGTGCCTGCTATCTGCATGCTCAGAGGAACGCGTCTTAATGATCACTCCCATTTGTTCTGTTTTAGCTACATTCAGCTGCAAGCAACTGGCAGTGCAGTTGATCAGAGACTCGATGTTTACTGTCCTTGATAATAATTTTGTTCCTCTGACTGATACTGATTCTCACATCTGTATGGAGTTCATTAGGACTAATAGAGCTGCACGTGTAAATGAAACTGGAAACCTTTAGGAAAACTGGAGTGTTTTTGATTTTTACTCATCCTGCTTTATTGACTTTCAGCACTCTTTCAGCTTCAGAAACAGAACAAAACCACCATTTCAAGAATGCAGTGATATGCAAGGCATTGCCTTGATTTTTCCCAGTTCTGTAATTCATGAACACATGAACTCATTTCTAATTTGAGATAAAGAGTAGAAGACTATTGTGACATAGAAAGCAAATCTATGACTTTATTCACTAACCAAGCCTCTGAAAACAGTATGGAGCAGCAGCTGTGCAGGCTACAAAAACCAAAGGACTACTGTGACATTTTGCAGTGAGTTCTTTTGGCACTCCACAGCTTCAGGATGGAAGAATCTATCTATTTTGACGCCTACAGAGAAATTCTTCCCAAAGCATTTTACTGTGTTTTTGCGTAAGAAGGGAGAATTTGTCTTTCTGAAAGAACGTATCCTACTACTTCTAATACAGATAAAAGGCCCTGCACAAACCTCACCTTGTTTTCCTCTGTCTGGAAAAAAGAAATTCATAACACACTTTTTCTTATTCACTCAGATCTGTAATTTATCAGAAAAATGGAAACAATATATTTTTATTTCCTTAAAGAGCAGCTTGGGATAACACTGCTATTTGTAAAAGGAAAGAACAAGTAGAAGTTTAACAAAATTGTGAAGGAGCTGACATTATTTAGATATTTCAGATAGAAAACAATGAGCAGAAAGGGAGGTAAGCTAGAACTAATACAGCAAAACATCATTAACATTCTGCTGTGGTTTAACCCGGGAGGCAGCTGAATGCCACACAGCCGCTTGCTCACTCCCCCCTCCTCCCTCAGTGGAATGGGGGAGAGGATCTGAAAAAAAATAAAACCCATGGGTTGGGATAAAGACAGTTCAATAAAACAGCAGAGGAAAACAATAACAATAATAATTGTAAGATAATACACAGAATATACAAAAAATTGATGCACAATGCAATTGCTCACCACTCGCTGACCAATGTCCAGCCCGTCCCGAGAAGCAATCGCTCTCCCCCCTGGCCAGCTTCCCCTGAGCATTACATCATATGGTCTGTAATACCCCTTTGGGCAGTTGGGGTCAGCTGTCCTGGCTGTGTCCGCTCCCAGCTTCTGTACACCTGGCAGAGCATGGGAAGCTGAGAAGTCCTTGACTAGTGTAAGCACTGCTTAGCAACAGCTAAAATATCAATGAGTTACCAACATTCTTCTCATACTAAATCCAAAACACAGCACTATGCCAGCCACTAGGAAGAAAACTAACCTATCCCAGCTGAAACCAAGACACATGCATACAAACACAAAAGAAAAGAACAAGTTAAGGGTTTTGCATAATCT
>NW_009260275.1:286042-288467 GCF_000687185.1 Egretta garzetta | reverse complement strand
TCTCAGTATGAAAAAGGAAATCTGAGGGCTGAAGAAATTTTTGAAATGGCGTGGTCAGGATTTAGCTGATAAAATAGAACATCAATGCACTTTCTCTTTGCACTAATTGCTCCCTAACCCATTCTTGCCATATATCGTTTTGTGAATCTCAGCATCTGGGAGAATTTTTTTAAATATTTTGCTGAATCCTCCAGTGAAAACAGATTTTCCTGAAAAGGAACAAAATTTCCTCACCCCCAAAACTGCAAAATGGTTGAAAATGTGAATCATTTAGACTGAAAATGTTTGGCCCCTAAAGACAAAGACAGTCTTTCATCCACTTTTTTTTTTTAATTTGCAGTCTCTTGTTTTATCTTACCTTATTTCATGATTTTCTGGTGTGGGTGTTGAGCAGCAGTGCGGGACAACCCTATCTCTTGATGTTGTCAGGATGGCAAGCTGACTATCTCAATCACTTTCTGCTTTTATAAGAGTGTGTACACACTCACTAACAAATAAAAATATTCTGCATCTCATCGTGTCTCCTAGCACAAAATAGCAGACTTAGGCTGCAAAGTCTCCCTCTCTGAAATGCTGATTTATATGAATAAAGGTCCCTTTCTCATAAATGGAAAAGGCTGTCCAGGAATAAGTTTACTCATGAAAGAAAATCCATCTCTCCATTCTAAACCAGGTTTAGAATATTTTTAATCTCCTGGACAAGTCACTTATTTCATCCTTGATCTTTTCAGATGGAATGCAAACAGTAATTAAATGGCATTATTATTATCAAAATATGATTATTGCTCCCTTGAGTGACTGTAATTAATGTATAGGTTTCTCGGTGGGTATTTGAATATAATCTTTGTATATTTTTAGTTTATTAAGAATTTCAGATAAAAGATATTTTATTTAGTGTTAAATATAAATAAATGTATATAGCATGCCAGTGAATTATACAAATATACATTAATTATACTATGGCGGATTTATAAATTGTAAAATATCTTCTTGCATTTAAAAAATGGCTGAAATGTTTGAAATGAACATGAAGATTTTTCCCCAATCTTTTCTTTGGGTTTTTGTTTTCTTTCAAATCAATGTAATTCTGAAGTGTTGTATTAGGTTGATAACACATGTCTGAATCTATTCTGTCATTCAAAAGCATTTAAATAACATCACCAAAGTTTTCTGACTGTCATTAAAAGCAGATTTCCAGATAGCAATTGATCCACTTATGCACCAGTTCAAAGCTATTGATACCTGCTTCTGTTATCTCCCAGAGATCTGCAAACTGGTCTTCCAGCTTACTGCAGAAAACCTCAAATGAATTCAAAATACAGACACTTAAATGGATTAATTAACCTCTCCACCCCATACTTTACAGGCACTACTGTGAATACCAGCAAAGCAACCTATCGATTTTAAGATTTTTGCTTTGCATTATAAATCCCTTCACTGGCTTTTTACACAATATCTGGGAGAATTGTGAACACCATATTTCCCTTCCTGCTGTTTGAATGCTGGCCCAGTAATGGCTTCTTTGATCTTTCTAAACCATCTTTGAGCTGTATATTATTCCCTCTCACTCAAGACTTTATTCCTCACTATACATCAATGTCTCTTGGTAGCCTTAAAAACAAGTCTAAAATCTGATATGTTACATGTAGATTGCTGGCATTATTCAGCTCCACTAGCCAATGACTGCAATAGTATGATAATAACACTTTTTGTTGTTTTTTTTTTTTTCCTGTGACAGCAATAGGTTTGACATATTTATTATTTTTTTTGCATGACTTGTTTTATGTATTTATTTATTTAATTATTTAGCAGGGTTTTGAGAAGTGTTTTATGAAACGTTTACCATTTCTCAGAGACAATTATATGATTGACAGGAGAAGAAAATATTTGTGGACTAAGACTGTAATTTTAGACATTTCCTTGACAACTCTTAAACAAGGACATGTAATTAAAGAAGACACATCTAACAAAAAATTAGGAAGGGTAAGGAATCACAAAGTTCAGATTTGTCTTTTTTTGGTGTGGAAACAACTGGAGAAAACAAACAGAACCTAAACAACGATTCATTAATTAAATAAATTCATTATTAAATTAATAATTTCATAAATCTTAACTCAAGAAAGACTAATTTTTTTACCTTTTGTATTGGGTTTCTGTGGCAAGGTCTTGGTAGTGGGGGGGCTACAGGGATGGCTTCTGTGAGAAGCTGCTAGAAGTTTTCACTGTGTCCACCACTGGCCAAGGCTAAGGCAATCAGCGACAGTGGAAGCGCCTCTGTGATAACATATTTAAGAAGGAAAAAAACCTGGCTGCATCTCAGTAGCTGCAGAGAGAAGAGAAGTGAGAGAATGCAAGAGAAAACAGTCCTGCAGACGCCAAGGTCAGTAAAGAAGGAGAGGCAGGAGGGGGCACAAGCGCCGGGGCG
>NW_009260275.1:220000-285948 GCF_000687185.1 Egretta garzetta | reverse complement strand
GGGGGGGGAACCCATGCTGAAGCAGGTTTGCCAGCAGAACTTGTGACCCCACAGGGGGTCCAATGCTGGAGCAGTCTGCTCCTGAGGGACTGCACCCCATGGAAATTATGGACCCATGCTGAAGCAGTTCATGAAGAACTGTAGCCCATGGGAAGGACTCACGTTGGAGAAGTTCATGGAGGACTGTGTCCCGTGAGAGGGACCCCACACTGGAGTAGGGGAAGAGTCCTCTCCCTAGGAAGAAGAAGCGGCAGAGACAACGTGTGATGAATTGACCTCAACTCCCATTCCCGTCCCCCTGCGCCGCTGGGGGGAGTAGGTAGAGAAACTGGGAGTGAAGTTGAGCCCAGGAAGAAGGGTGGGGTGGGGGGAAGGTGTTTTAAGATTCAGCAGTTTTTATCCTCTCCTTCTCTGATTTTAATTGATAATAAATTAATTTATTTTTTTTTCAATTTGAGTCTAGTTTGCCTGTGATGGTAACTGATAAATTATCTCTCCCTGTCCTTATCTCAACCCACAGGCCCTTTGATTTACCTTTTTCTCCTCTGTCAGGCTAAAGAGGGGAGTGGTAGAGTGGCTTTGGTGGGCCCCTGGCATCCAGCCAGGGTCAAACCACCACACCTTTAAAATCTAAAGTAAAGTATACAATCATCCCTGTGCAAGGGAGAGTGTCACAGTTTACGTCAGTAGACCAAAATGACTATTCCAGATGGCCTCAGAAAACCACTTTTGTTTATATTCAAACAATATTTTCTACAATTTTCAATTACACAAAAACAAGCAAATTTAAGTTAACTTTAGTCACTGTTAAGGACAGTGTTTTCATTTTGCTTTCTTCTTTTCCAAAGGTTTACCGTTGCAAATTCTATTTTTTTTCTAGTACCAAGTTATATTCTGATACCGACTCAGCAAGGCAAGGGCAAAGAAGATTGGGGACGAATATTATTAGTCTTCCAGGCTGGTAACCTATCAACATTTCCTGATCCACTACTGTAAAACTATTAAATCATGTTCTCCTAGAAAAGACCAGTGGTTTGGAATTTGGTTGTTGGTTTTCATTCATTGGTTGTTTTTTTGTTTGGTTGGTTGGTTGATGTTGTTTGGCTTGGGTCAGTGTTGGTTTTGGGTTTTTTTATTTTTAAATTAATTTTCAACTCTGAATTTGAGATTATGGATTTGAAGTAGTTTTAGCAACACTTTGTGGGTGGACAATGATTCCTTTTTCCAATTAATGTTCAGTGTCTTTTCATATAATCCAGTCTGAAGGTACACCCCCATCATAGGACTAGGCATAGGAATGGAATATTTTTACATGTAATTGCATACATGTACAACTTCTTTTCTCTATTTCTATTTATCTGCTTCAGTTATGTTTATAGTAAAATCAGTTTTGATAAAGTACATGTAGAATAGCAATTAAATGAAAATTAAGAACAGGTTATTTCCAGTTTAAATTAACAATGATTATAACTCTACAGATAAAGAAGTTGATGTACCAATGCAAATAACAGGCAGGATGATGTCTCCCCCTTATTAATTAAAAATATATAGCAGTCACAGAAGTAATTTCTGAATTACAACAATATTGCCATGGTATGTGATTTCTACTTCTTGCCCACAAACAAAATTAAAAACTAGAACTCTTCAGAATATTCAAAATGGATCAGTTCTAGGAAAATGTGAAAATTTAGTAGTGGTAATATTTTTTCCCAAACAGTGTATCATAAAAGTGAAGTCAAAAGGGCCTATATATATATATATATATATATACTAATACAAAGTTAAGTCACAGCAGTATATACCCAGATAATGTCTTTAGTCATAAGTCATACTTACTATACATAGTCTTAGGGAAAAAAAATTTGGAGAGTAACATTTAAAAAAATAATTCTAAGAAAATCACATCACTATTCAATTATATAGAAAAAAAAAGGGAAAATCTCTACACACGCACACACTAAAAATAAAATTGAGAATGCTAGTGTCCACCTAGATACAATGCATCTGTGGATTTAAGTAGCAGAATCAGAATTCAGAGCCAGCAGAACAGAGTACATGACTTTATTCCCCAAATTGCAATTAATCAAGAACAAATGCATTTTTACAAAGGACCAGAAACTTGCCATGAAAGCTTCACAGGGAAAATGATCTCAATAAATTAAAGAAATTCATTTTTCCCTCAGAGACAGACTGGTAGACAGTAATATGTTTCATTGCTCTTTGGAAGATTCTTTCAAAGAGGATGAAGAATCTAAAGGTCATGTCATTGAAATAAAGCAGTCCAGGGTAACTAGTGTCATCTGTACAATACAGTAATCTAGCTGTTAAATAAGGTAAGGATGTGGTGGGGTTTTTTTTCACTTTTTAAAGCTGACCTGCACATTAGAATGGACTAACCATCCACCTATCATTTTTTTCAATGCTAATTATAGCTGATGAAATGTAACAAAAAAATTTGTATGGGACTTATCATGCCAGCTTTAAAAGAATATGCAGATACACCTACATTAACTATCCAGCAATAAAGAAATTATACTGGTTTTAAGGGGTTACAAGCTCCTACATTTGCAATAAAGAAAATGGGGAAAAGTACCAATATGGGCAGAAAACCACCCACAGTACCTATTCATCTCTCCTGACAGGCTGCACAGAGAAATGCTAAATACCAGGTTCCACTCTCAACCAGTTTTCCCATATTTTTGGGAGGACAGAAACATATTGAAACAGAAGATAGCATAAGCAGCATCCCGTATAGGGTTTGTGCAATACAGACATGATTTGAACACTTGTCGATTCAGTATAATATGTGAGTTCTAGGTATCTCCCACCCTAGGGTGGTCTCAATCTATGTGTTTTTGGGTATCTTCAAAGCTGGACACTACTGTAAATACAGGAATGAAGGAGTAGCTGGCAAAGGGAACAATAAGAAAGAAATTTAAACTCCGTGGAGCGCTTGGTGGAAGACAACTGCCTGTACATGTATATATTACTGGTTACACACCCAGGAGACTTTCAGACCATCAGAGAAAACTTCCAGGACTTCATCTGGGTTCCTATACTGTGGCGCATCATGTAATTTGAAACAACACAGGCTATCAGGCCATACACAGGGCAGGAAGACATGACAGGGGATTCATGAGGATCTCGTAACCTCCTGGAACAACTGCTCTTGGAGCTCTAGATTTACACTGACTATAACAGAAATGTAGAAAACTCATTTACACGAAGACATTGACATGCAGTAAACACTGATGCGTAGTAGACCTCAACATTTAGACACCCAATGCACTGATGTCTATTGACATTTGAGATACCTATAATGTCCAAGAACACTCCTGAAAGACACAGATCTCTTATACATTTTTTTTGCCATATCTGTCAGCCCAACTAGGACACTCTAGAGTTTCAAAAGGCACTGTGGGCAGCTGAATGTCATTTCTTAATGTCAAGCTGAATACTACCCTCAATAAGTTTAATTACTTTCAGGGTGAAACAGTGCTAGAAAGTAAGCAGCTTGAATTGCTCTTGGAAACTTAGGAGGAGGTTTAGGCACCTGAGGCACTACCCCCTGGTATTCTGATAAAAGAAAATGGAACAAGAGGATCAGTGCTGATGGCCTCTGTCTTGTTAGTGTCCAGTCTTATTCTGGATTTCAGTAAGCTATTTGGGTCAGTCTTCTCCAGCAGTGAATTTCACAAGTTAACTATATTTTGCTCAAAATAGTGTTTTCTTTTGTGCAGAGGTAAGATAGTGTTGTAGCTGGAACAGACAACTTGAAGTGGAAAGATGACTCTATTTCAGGAACCTCCTCAGACAGGTCATTTAGTCAATTTCTGTGAGTGTCTCTAGTAGGTATACAGGCATAGCAGTGCTTACTTATTTCACTGAGTCACTTAATGCTCTTTCTGTAAAAAGACTTATACACGGGCTTATCTTAAATCCCAACTGGGAATTTCATGTGCTTAAAGTTTAAAAAGTTACTCAGGCATAGAAAGACCATCATTTCGCTTTTAAATTTTATTTTATTTTATGTACTCTAAAGGATGTTAGGAGTAGTTTTTACATTGCATATCATAATTGTATTATAAATTCAAATAGCACTTAAGAGAAAAATAATATTGTATCTTTTTTCACTTTATTTTGAAAACTGTGTTTTGCAGTACAGTGCTTGTTGAATAGAGAAACTACTATCTTCCTTTGGTACAGTGCTCCCTAACATAGCCCTTCATTGATGGTCATGAATGTTTGCAAATTCTCCAGCATAAGCGATTAAGTGTTATGTTAGCATAAGAAACACTTAAGGTAAAAAAAAACCACAAGAAGCAACTCACTGTTCATGGTCTCATAAAGTGGTATGAAAAAAAGATAAGGAAAACAGGGGGACATTAAAATTTGAAAATTATTTCTTATTCTTTCCTAGAATAGACTAACACGTTGAAAAGAAAAGCAGTAGTGAGGTACACCAATTTGTGCAGAAGCAGACAGAAAAGCACAGCCACATAAACATCATGTAAGCTAACAAAACTTATAAAAAACTGCAAATATACTTGTGGAGTAGCTTAGATAATCAAACCCAAATATTAGTTATAATAGTTTAAATAAATTTCAGAACTATTGTATAAATTTAAGCTATATTTTATCTATCAGGTACAGTGTGTTTAGACCATAATAACAGGACTATTAAATGTTCAAATGCTGTGCACCCATCTCATGGAGGTCTGGGTTATTTTCTGGTTGGTTGTGATGCATCTGTAGAGTTCTGAAAAGCTTTCACAAAGTAACAAGGAAGGTTTGTCTTTTTTAATGTCCTGGATATAATTACCACACACAAGTAACTTCAGAGAAATTATACACATGAATACCTTCATATGAGATAAAGAACATGGATGTCCCTTGTCTAATGCTTCTACATATTTTGGTATGCAAACCTCTGGCAGGAAAATAAAAGATGGCTTAGAAATTAAAAAACTACAAGTAGTAAAAAGGATGAGAAATTATGTAAACACTGAAATATTGCATTATTAGTAGTGTCATTTCCACTCCCACTGTTAAGAAATAGTAAAGATGTTGGATACATTTTAGTGCTCTCAAAGGACGTAAAATAAACTGAGTAAAAATAAAGGACGTTAGATAATAAATGTTGTCCAAGTGAAATACATTCTGTCTTTAACCAGACTTTCAAGGGAATATCTAAGACGTGTGGTAAATTGTCTAATGATTTTGAAAAAAATGTATAGAAAAGCTGGCTATTACTACGAAGAGAATTATTTGTGGTATAAAGAGATTGATGTGCTTGGAATTCCATGAGTGCCAAATAAATGGTAAAAAATATCAGTGGGTGAATAATAGAGATATTTTATTATTGTTAAAACCAAAAGAGAACAGAAAGAGGAGCAAAACAGAATCACAGATCTGGTATGTTCAGCATCAATCATTTCCAAACCTTATTCATAATAAATATTCTCCTCAATAGTGATATGGAAAAAGATTTTTAAAATTCCCCAAAACATGAATCCTGAGCTTCTATAAGAAAAGATTCATACTAAACTGAGTTCTATTTCCAAAATCTATAAGAAAAACAAAGCAAAAAATAAAGATTGTTTTTCCCGCTACCTCATTACATATTGTTGTTATGTGTGGAAGAAGTTGTTTGTGTTATTTAGCCAACTGTGCTACATTGCTATCATTTAAAAGTTAACAAAAGCTCTGTAATGTAAACTGGGCACACCATTCTCAGCCCACAAGCCAGCTGCATTTTCTATGCTTAGGTTTTTAGTATCTGCAGAGTACTGAGAAACTACAATATTTATTCTTCTTTCTGTTAACAACATCTATCAGTTTCCAGTGGGATCAGATATAGGCTTAATATTTTTTTTAATGTTTTTTTTCAATGTCAAAAGATACAAACATGTATTTGTACATACATTTTAAATATTGTCATCCCTGATCAAGGTAAGAAGCCATTCCAATCATGCTGAGAGCTCTGTCTGTAGCAGCAGAAGTGACATGAAATTCCAGCTGATGGCCAACTTAACTTTTTGTACGTCACCTCAGCATGAATAACTGGACAGCACTAATGTAAGCATAAAGAGAACACAAAGACTACTTGTGTGTTGCTTACCTATAAATGGGAGCAGCCTTGGTGATTTACCACTGAAAATCAGCTTGTCTTAAAGTCTTTGGATGATTTGGTAAGGCTCATGTCTTTTACAGTATATGAAGTCATTTCATTACTCACTATGTGCAAAAAATAAAATAAAAATGTGTTATTTTTTTTTCTTTACTTAAGGTATAGAGCCGTATGTATGAGGTTAAAGCATATTATTTTTATTTGTCTTGACAGACATAGAATCCAATGTAATAAATGGGACACTTTGAAGCATGAGTTAGTACATGTAGATGTGCACTCAGTGGTATCTTATTCTCATAAATTATACAATGATTTGGGGGGAATTAAATATTAATTTATGATAATGATGATGAAATACGTTACTATAGTCAAAATTACTCCCCCTCAAGAGATAAATTATGAACTTTTATAGAACTCTGATGCTGATATGTTAAAGAACTGATACTTGCCAGAATTTTAATATAATATACTTAGCAAATAATCTTCCAGAGCCCTAGGGCTGTATATGAGAATGTTCATTTACCCATACTGAACCCTGATGACTTCTCTGCAGCTCCATGTAGGCAACACACGTTGTAGCACTAAATTATTTTACTTTTTTCCCCAGACACAATACATATTGTATTATAAACAACATAGATTAATTTTTAGATTTAAAGATGCAATAACAGATCAAAGGAAACGAAGACCTTATGGGTGGAACATGGTGCATGTCCACTTGGTATCTACTTGAAATCATTATAGGAATTTGGCAGTAATGCATTTGAATGATATTATGACATAAATAAAAATAGTAATTAAATAATGTTTATGCATTTCTAGATGCTTTTTCATTTTGAGTACATATTCCTCAAAACTGCGTAAGATTTTTTCTTATCTAAGTCTAACTTTGTTAAAATGTGCATTTGTTAAAAGAAAGGGACACACCTTTTATAGATATTTGTTAATAATTTAGATTAAACCTGATTAAATTATGGATTGGGGAGGTGGGAAACAGTAGGAAAAGCAATTTCTCGTACTTCTTACTAACTAAACAGAAAAATTACTATTGCTGCAGCAACAGTATTCAACAGCTGGTATCAAGATGACAGTGTAATAGATAATAGATAAGGATTGACATAGAAATACTTGTATTTCCATATTCTAGAGAATAAATGCTACTTTTATGCATTAAACTATGAAGAAGCTAAATAATAAATGTTTCAGTCTAATAATCAAATTCTGTTATTAATAGAAAGTCATTAAGTAATATTTGTAGTTTAGAAACAAGAACCTTAAAAATATTGGAATGAGCTTTTTTCTACGTAGGTTCCAGTTTTCTATAAATATAAGTTAAGTCATTAGTAGTGTAATATCTCATACAAGGTCCATAAGGTTCATTATTTGCTATAACCTGCTAAATAAAGTGTTGCAAAACTTATTTAAACACATATTCACATGATAGACTGCTGTAATGATCCATGGCAACATATATGCATTCTGCACAGTGATCTTCCGAACAACCCTAATTCATCACAGGGAACAGAATGTGTAACTTTCTGCACCAGAAAATATAGACGGTTAATATTTGAGTTAAAAGAGTACATCCTCAGTTTCTAGTGTTTACTGTCTTAGAAGACTGTGTTCTAACACATTGTCATAGAAAATACTTAAAAATTTTTTCTTTGTCAATAACACATCAAAACCATTTGAACCGTTATTACTTATTGGTTATGAAAACTTTCTACTAGCAAATGTGTAAATCTATGTGATGGATAAGAAGGATAAAAAGTGGACTGTTAAGACATGTTTGGATGCACATTCTAACCTCCTCTATTTATCTCGATCTTGGTAAGACCTGAGATGTCCATTAGGAGTTGAAGCTGTCTTCAAAGTTCCATTTGTTATTGACTGTTTATGTGAGTTACTTTATTCAGTTAGTATTCCCAGTCTCGTATATTCAAATAAAGTTACTACCACTAGCATGTAGGGTTTCTGAAGGAGGGTAATATTAGAAAATGTATTTGTAAAATAGTTTTTAATGCTATAACATTTAATTCTGACTCACACAAATATTCCTGCAACAGAAACGCTTCTTTTTAAAATCAAGATCGCTGACTACAACTTATATCTAGCAAATAGTTATGCATGCTAGTAAATTTATCCTATTAATGAAGAATAAACATGAGTGAAGTTATCCACAATGATTATGACTATCCCTTTCCATCTTTTATTGTGGATTCCCTGAAGTTAATTTTCATTAGAATGTTTTTCTTTAGAGCACTAAAACAAAAGTTGCTAAATAACATCCTAAAAATGGCTTAAAATTATTGTTACTCCTCATGCAAGGTATAAAACATCTACTACCTGAAGACAAAGGTAATGTGTAAACTATGACAGCCAAACTAAACATATTTTAAGACAGAACACTTCTTTTATGGCAACACCAAAACAAAACAACACAGTGGCTTTACCTTGATTAATTAATCATTCCATTTGCCTTGAAAATATCTGGAAACACATTTTTTTTTCTTCTTTTTTTTTTTTTTTTTTTATTTCTCTCCTGCCACTTATTTTAGGCAACTCTGTCTTAAACAGTGGTGTTTCCGTGTGGGAGTAGAACAACAAATAGTTTAAGTATGTGAAAAACACTGATCCGTGTCATCACTCTTATTTCCACATTTGCAGCTGATCTCCATATACATAATTTCCCCATATTTTTATAAAGCTCTCAAGAGTTCCATGTCACCATTATCATTCATTTTCTAGACTGGCAGAACAAAAATTGTGTGTGTGTGTCTATGCATTTTTTCCTGCTTTGGTGAATATGAAATTTATGAAGGGACATGTTCAGATGAGACCTAATTGGAAGACTCTTGTTTGATACCCATCTGCCCAGTCTGGTTTAATCTCAAATACAAGAACACAATGAAATAAATCAACTTTAATGGTAGAGCTCTTCTTTCAAGTGATGTTTGTGAAATCCAAAATAAAAGATGCTGGAACAATACCCGTCTTCTCAGGAGACACAAGACACATGACATGCACCCTTGTTGGTTCTTGTATCAACTTTAAGGTTACCCGAAGGATCACGCAGACACCCTGCGGTCTGCGAGTCAAGGAAACGCAGCATACACAGTATGGATGCTCCAAGTGACACAGTTTAATTTCGAGCCCTAAGTTTTATAGCAAGGCCACATTCCAGTCCTGCCAGTCACTGTGTGGTCACGGTGATGCCCTCTTGCTCCTCCTCTTCTAGGCCTTGCGGTTATTGCCCACTCGGCTTCTGCATTTCTTGCATACCACACACCCCTACTTAGTGTGACTTCTCTGGTACACCAGAAGAATTTTATTGCTTATTTATCAAGTTCTACTTCCCCATCTTGCCTCTTAGCACCCAGCCACTTGTTTCTGATGCAACTCCAGTGATGATATTTTTTTCTACAGAACAATGTGGAAGGAATGCTGTCAGAGATTATGAGCAGCGTTAATACATGGTAAATGTTCCTTTATTTTATATTTTCAAATCCTTCATTAGACTAAAGGATCAGTTTGCAAAACTCATTTATTCTCTTATTTCTATCCTTTGCTCAACAGTTTACTGTACATTCTTCCGTACCCAGCTATTTCTATTCACACTGTTAATTTAAATGTTAAAAAGACAGATTCATTTCAACTCTAGAAGCTGTTCAAATACTGTAAATTACCTGACTTAATGCAAAGAAATTCAGAGCTTAGAGTGAAGTTCATCATGCTATGCATGCATGACCCCACTTTAAGTATTAAACTGGTCTCAAAACAATGGCAATTCTTTGTTGAAATACTGAGGTTTAACTAGCTGAGATGTGGGGCCAAGTCCAATCCCATTAAAATCAGTGGGATTTCATTCTTAGCAGGATTTGAATATAAATATCATTGCTTTCATTTTTCATAAAACTTACCTATTTTTTCTTCAATCCCTTCATATGGCTATATCTATTTCAAAGGTTACATCAGATCAATGAATTTAAAAGAATCAAAGAAAAAATAGAGAAAGGCCCTGTTCTTGCTCATTTCAGTATTCTTCAAAGTGACATGACTAAATGTCTCAAGAGGGATTTCTAGGATATGCTTGGACATGAGTTAGCATCGTGCATTGCTAATAGAACCTGAAATAAAGAAGACTCTTGAGAACCAGGGGACTTAGACCTAGACCTGCCAAAATTAGGTCTCTCATTTAAAAATTCTGCTTGTGTGCACTGCAGTCACAGGAAAGACTTCATTATGTAGTAGAAACAGAGAAAAGTACCAAGCTTGACAAGCTTATTAAAACTCTTAAGTATCTTGTTTAAATAATCATTCATTAAAGAATCTTGCCACCTTATAAAATAATTTACTTCTTGAAAGTCAGACTATAAACACCGTGAAAGAGGTTTTTTTCTCACTACAACTGAGAGCCTAGCTTATGGGCTAATTAGTGGTTTTTGTCAGTGATTGAGATTTTTATCTCTTGGCTAATTCCTCTTTCCTATGTAATTTTAAAGAGTAAAATTTCTAAAGGTACTGAATCCTTCCCCCTGATTTCAATGGTACATGCATATACTTAAAAAATACGGGCAATAATATCTATCACCATCTTTGGTGAGGTCTTGATCTTATAAACAATTTACTCTAAGCACAATGTCAAATGCACTAACAGTCCCAGTGAAATCATTCTTATTCTGCATGAACACAGATTGGGGTCAGTTGAAAGACTAGGGCACAAGAAAATGGTACATTGGCAAATGTAGTGGTGCCAGTGCTTGCGAGGCTTTTGTACAGTGACAAAAGGTTGTACTTCTTCTGGTGTGCATGTGATACTGCATGCGCTTTTGGTTAGAAACTGATGCTATTAGTATTATAATACTTTAATATGTATTGTAACTATAGTAAAGTTTTCATTCCTTTAATGATTTAGTCATGCAGTTAAGTGTCCATCCTTCATGACTGATATTGACCTTTAGCTTGAATAATTTTGTATCATTCTGTAAATTATTTACTCTGAATATTTTTACAGGAACGTCTTTATTTTAATTTAAAACCACAATTAAGTCTCATGAAAACAAAGTCAGTATGTTGGGAACAAGATTTTATTCGCAGTACTGAAACAGCTGTTTTGGGGATATGGAAACAATCAACTAACCATATAACATCCAAATCCTGCAATTTTAAACTGACAGAAATATCACCTCTTGTAAACTTTAACCAGTGGCAATCTGATCCTTAGACAGCCTTATAGAAATGTGTTTATTTGTGATTCAGAGGTTTTAAGGCATGCAAAATTTATCACATCTTTTTAAAAGATGAGCCAGTGGTTAACTGCCTTTAAAATTAAAAATATTTTATTGTGCTGAGGAATTGATTTTAACTGTGGCTGTACTGCACATAGCTACACAGGTCAGAACATGAGAAAGATTTTGCTTGTACACTGATTCACTCCCTGTTCATCTTAGAGCAGTTACAAAAAGCTGGCCTTTTGCTTTATTACTCATGCTTTAGAAGACACTAGTTTGTGCATGAGATTTCTTAGCATAACCAAATTAATGACAAATATTTGCATTATTTATTATTCAAGTATTTTAATAAATAATGTTAATTATATTGCACTTATTAATTTAGCCCTTTTTAAAAAAATCAGAGGTACAGGAAGGAAGGCAGAACATAAGTGGCTATCAAAGGTTTCTCTTTTTCTGTGGTCATTCACATAGGTCTGAACTATTTTCAGTAGAATCAAAAACTGAATAAAAACACTTAACCAGCTGGGGTTGTATCCTGCAGCAATAATCCATATATAAATATTTTTCTTCAAGTAATATCATTTTACTGATTGGAAGAAAAAAATAGTTGCAAAAAGGTGAAAAAGAACTCAAACATTAATGAACTACAGCATTCTGAGCAGTTGTAATATATTCTTAAAGAACTCTGAAATTACTCTGACTCCTTCAGAATTAGGTATGACTGGAGAAAGGTCCTTCCAATGTTACTCAGGGTGTAGTGGTAAAAGATTGCTAATAACCTTTCTCTACTCCATTAGGTATGTTGGAATTTAAAATTTAAAACTGTTTATTGCAAGAGGTGTAGCTAAGTCCTTCAAAAATCCTAAGGTCTAGGTCCAGATTGGGTTCTTGAAACAGTCAGTATAGAGCAAAAGACTGAGGATCTGCAGAGCGAAAGATTTGGTGTAAATGATTTAAAATCCAATTGTAACAATTTCATTAGCCCTAATACATGCAAGAAAAAGCTGAGAGAACGGAATTTGTTCATTCTTAAGTAAAGAAGATTAGGGGACATCTCTTAGTTGCTTTCAACTATTTAATGGGACAGTATAGAAAAGACAGAGCCAAATCCTTCACAGAGTTTAATGATAGGGCAGGAGGCATAAGATGTAACAAGGATAATTCTGATTAGTTATTAAGGAATTTTTTTCTTCTCCTCCCTTCCCTCCCCCACCAAGGGTAATCCTCCACTGAAACAGATTGGGAACTCCATCGCTGGAGATATTCACTGGACAAAGCACTGAGCAACCTGATCTAAGTTACTCCTGCTTTGAGCAGGGGTCTGGATCAGATGACATCCAGAGGTTCCCTCCAACATATATTGTACTATGATGCTAACCAAGGGACTGAGGGACTGAATTACCATTTCTAACCACAGTATGATAAATGTGCTCCTGGAATGCACTTCCATGTTTAGTTTTGTCTGAAAGCAATCCTGTTCATGCATGTTAGACTGCTCCATTGTGTGAATCAAACCAGAAAAAGCAGAAATAATTGGAATACTCATTTCAGCAACATACACCTGATGTAGATTAAAACATTGATGTTGCTGCACCTTGGATGAACCTTGAGAAAGAAGTTGGACAGATCCAATAATATGTAAACAGATCAGAGGCTGTGGGACTTATACTTTTTAAATGTGTTAACTGGGGTATAATTAATATTAGTTTATCTTGGACCTACATATAAGTGTACTAGGATAGTGTAACTAACAACAGTGCATATGTATTTTGTAGTACCTGTGATGGCAGTCAGATGCAACATACAAGCATTTGGCAGAAGCATTCCAGTGGTTTGACTGCTAAAGGGGCAAAGAAAGATGTGTGTGGTCAAATGAAAGAGCCTGCCAAGTGTTAAAATGTTCCCTCCTAAGTGTTAAAACATTGCCAGACAAAGGACAACATGAGTACAAGGGACTGAGAATGAGAACAACCTTGCAAATACATTAGGATATTGACTGACAAAACGACAAACAGGGTAAGCAGCGTCAGGAGCAGATGAGTGTTCCTTTTATTTTGACATGGTTGGGAGGGGAATAGCATTAAAAAAAAAAAAAAACCAAACAACCAAAATAGGCATAAGGAAGGAAAAGCAGAGAAGTAAGAAGATAAGGCCACTGCAGTTCTGGCTTCTCTCATTGATGAGTTCTCAAGTCTCATCACCAAGGACCAAGGACCACCAAGGACTGCAGTCATCAGCACCAACTATGCAGCATCACCTCTGCGGCATTTTGTACTCACAGGTAATTTGAGATGTTAAAGACTAATTATTTCATCTGCATAGTAATAATTATTAATGACACATAAGGATTAATTATTGGTACGAAAGGTGTTGTTAATGAATGAATTTAGTAAAGCTCTTTTTTAAAGTTTAAAACTGGCCTGACTTGTCAGTCTTCTGAAGATTCTTGTCACAATGATCTCTAGTTCCTTAATTTGTATAACACACAGGCATGTATTCAGTTACAACAATCAGTAGAATAGAACGGTACCCTATAATTAGTTTTCCTAGAGTTTTGTATTTCTCAGAAAAGATACAATTACAGTGAGCTTCAGCTCAACTACTGGTATTTGAAATAACAAGTCAGGAAAAAGGTTTATGATCTTTCAGCCTTCCTACCTAATTAGTATCACTTGTCCCTAAGTCCATAATATACCCTTAGATTGTACATGTGTACCATGGAACACATGAATAACACTGCATTTAATAAAAAATTTCCTACTGGAATTCTATCCCAGTGTATGAACTTTTGGTAAGGCTCAGAAATTCCTAACCTTTCATAAGAAGTTATTAGATTCTCATGAAATACCACTGATTTTAGCCTAATAAACTGTGTAGGTTGGTCCCTACAGTGGTTTTATCCCCATTAAGAAGGATTTAATACATTTTTAGTCTAGTCCACACATCAGAACAGAAAGTCTTTCAGAAGCTGCAGATAAAACATGGGTATGTGTTGCAACCTTTACACAACTGTACAGTTCAGACAAAAGGAAAAACAAAGATACATCACTTGCAGACAGCTAAATAATGTAAACATTTACCAATTGATTCAGATTTTTAGATGTAAAATTAGGTGTTCCCTTCAGTGAAACTAGAAAGCTTGATCTTTAAATCAGCATTAGCAGTGTAAAGACTTTGACTTAATTATTAACTGTTTGTTTTTCCATGGATACAAGCATGTCTAAGAAAAAAAAAAGAAGGAAAAAAATCCAGAGAGAAAGAACAAAACTAAGCAGTAAAAATTACCTAAAAATAAGTATCTTTAGGGATCATCGTTCATATATGATGACCTTCAAATCCTGCAAGATGATTTATGCCTTTAGATATTTTTAGTAATGCTTTGGGCGTGATCTGTACTTTTAGATATAATCACAGTAAGTCATTGAACATGCTCTAATAAACTTCTGCATGTTTTGCTGTGCCTTGGTGTGGGAAAATAACAGAAGATTGGTGAGGAGCATTGTAAACACAGGCAAGTGATTTGCAGCTGGGGTGTCAAAAAATGCCCATATCATACTTATTGTTTGGCCTTGTGTGTTGGACAAGTAGAACATCTATGTTTAGATAACATAGGCCTGTGATAGACAGAGGCACCCTATTGAACGTGCTTGAGATTCCTGCCCTGCAAAATATTAAATAATTAAGTAAATATATTTTAATAAAGCTTGATAAGTTTCTGCAGAAGTCTTGTTCCTGGTAATCTGTCTGTGCCATATAATTTAGGCTAAGATAAAAAAACCCAAATACAAACATTTGGTTGCATATTTCTAGTGCATATTCAAGGTGGGCAAGAACAATATAATGTTTAAAGAGTCATGGAAATATGTGCTCAGCCTCACTACTGACTGCATCTGGGCACATGGAGCTAAAGCCACCTTGCATCTACAGGGCTGTGACAGGAAGACTCCCCATTATGGGACTGGATGCTCCAGTAGCTGGACAAATTTAGCTACCCCAACACTACATATATGTATTTAAGTAGGTTGATATGCACGCAGTCTCCTCTCTAGTTCTTAATACATTTGGGTTTGTGTATGGGTAGGAATTTGTGTGTATGTGCATACATGTGAAGTTGTGCTGTAGAACAATATCCAAACTTTTTTAAGGATTCTGAGCACAGAAAATAGTTTTGAAAACAAATAAATTAGAAAGAAATAATATTAAATAATTTCAAATGTAACATGAAAGCACCTGAAAAATATAAGAAAAGACAACTTGAAATTCCAGTGCATAAAATAAGCATCTATACAAGTTAGTTTCTACTGTTTTTCAAAACTGCAGGTGATTCTTTATTGCCATTCTATTCTACCACACATTTTATACACCCCACAATGGACCAGCACTGGTTAGGAATCAGTACAGTTCTGGAAGAGGAATCAGAACAGAAGAATTATCCTGTCTTTTTTGTCTCACAGCCCTAACCTCTTCTCCTTTTGGCTTTATGGATACTGGCGTCCTGGTGAACAGAGACATAACTTCAACAGTTAAATATTTCTTTCCAATATGTCCTGTGACATGGTGGATATTGTGTTCTACAGGCATTCACTTTTCTGACTGAGAGGCACATGCTTTAATCATGAGTTTATTATGCAGAAAAAAGTAGCCATCTCTACTGTTAATGAGTTTCAGTGCAATCATATTTGCGTTCATCATGCTTAGAGTAAGACTAGTGATTCAGGCTATACTGGAGATGCAATCAATGCCTAAGAAAGTCTCTGACTAAATATAGATTGTAATCGAGTGTGATAGTGAGATAGGCTCCTCAGGAGGAGGGGAGGAAAATAAAAAAGATGCAATAATACGTATCTTTAGTGGTCTTGAAGAACATTTGCTCTTACCAAAGGAAGGGCCTCTTGATTTTTGAATGCCTTCATTGTCTGGCAGGGAGTCTGTATTTCTGCCTGAGGTCTTGGGATCTCAGTTCTGCTTATATTCCAACCTGAGAGAAGTACAGGACATTTGGATTTGTCCCTCTTATTTAAATGTAAATGCTCAGAATAAAATGGGATATTTTTAATACTCCTTTGATACATGAACCTTAATCTTTATGCTAATTAGATTAGCCTTTGTCATTTTAATTAAATGCTATTAAAGATTTTTAAAAATCCCTGTAAACCTCAATAGAAAGGAGTAAAATGACAATATGTAATCTAAAATAATCAGCGGATTTTTTGAATGACGCAAAAATAAGAAAGGAGTTCAAATAGTTTTTCAAAGCAAAAAGACATGCCAATAATATGGTAAAATTTTCAGTGCCTTGAAAGATTTCTTTTATGATTATCTAAGAGATGATGCTTTCTTTACATCTGTGAAGTACTCATGCTGAAAGTAGTATCAGGAAATATTTTGTAGAAATATTTAAAGAAAGAATAAAAATAAATCAGATACAAAATGCCTTGCTTTTAAGACATTTTTTTGCTGGTTATCTGTGTGCAGGTCTGCTGAGACTGCAGACTTTCTAGAGGAGAGATTATACCTATGGATTCCTGTAATATCTAGAAATAAAAAGAGATTCTCCCCTTGGTAGGAGATTCTAAGGGATTCTTTGACAAAATATAGAGCACATACAATAAAAAGTACTTAAATGTAATAATTTAACTCTGACAAATTATAAGGCTTGCTCTCCTCATTTCATTCTTGCTATGAACAGTTAAAGCAACACCAGCTTGCAAAGAACATTTCCACATGAAGGATTAGAACTTTCTCTGAAGAATTAGAGGACTTTCTTCATTAAGCCAAAATCATGTCTGATTTGTATTCTGCATATCCCACTGAAGATGGCAAGATTAATAAAGCTATATATGAAGAGTACATGAGTGTTAAATTTGTCCTATTGTTTAATATTCTGTTTGAAAAAGGTAAGAAGGTTGAATATTTAAATAAATTGGTTTCAGTACACCTTTGCACAAAATGAATTATCGTAATGAAGATACCAGCGGTATTTTTTTTTACTAGCCTGCCTTACAATGATAATGAAAGGTATTCATGTATCCAGTTTTACCTATCAAGAAGCAAAGCTAGAATGTAACAGTGGATTTGGCCTCTGAGGAAAGCTACATCAAACCAAATCAAATTAAGATCTCGTTTTTATCCTGGAGAACAAGTTTCCAGAATTCTATTAGCTGCCCTTAGAGGGAACAAAAGTTTTTAGACTTTCCTTTTCCATCTTCTCTTAGGATTGGAAACTGACCATCACATATCTGTTTATCTTTCTTGCTGCTAATGTCATCTCTTTATCTCTTTTCATAACACTTTCTGTTTCTGCTCATGTTTTTCATACCTTTTTACAAACCTGTTTTTCTCTAAAAGAAGCATCCATTTTCCTCCTTTAAATTCTTTTTAGATAGGTCTCACTTCCCACTATTTCTTTCCTTCTAACTGTATTCTGTGCTTTCCAGCTTTTAATTTCCTATAATAATGAGAAACACCTTCAACTACAGCAAAAAAAAACCCTGTGTTAAATCATCAGATCCTATTCCCTATTTTTTCTTATGGATTATTTCAACAATGTGATCTCAAGGTATATGTAAAGAAAGGCTGTGTTATGAAGAAAATTACTCTTGCACTGTTGTTTTGGAAGGTGGGTTATCCACCACAGAAGTTGAACAATGAATACATCATGTCATCATGGAACCATGTGACTTTTACTTCACATTGATTTCTCCATGGTAAGGACAATAATCTCCCTTTCTTTTGGCATAATAGTGCGTTTGTAATACTATTACATAAACAAATACGACTCTCCATTCCTTAAATTTATTTTTTTAAAATGCCTTTTGTAATTCTTAAACCAAATATTTAAAAACTTTATGTTTGTCAGGAAATCTAATGAAAAATGTTGTTCAAATAGGCAAAAACTTTATCAAACACATTGTTACGTGATCTGGACAAAGGTCCAGAGTGCACCTCGGCAAGTTTGTTCCTCCACTGGGAGGAGTGGCTGATACACCAGAGGGCTGTGCTGCCACCATCCAGTGGAACCTCAACAAGCTGGAGAAATAGGCTGACAGGAACTGCATACAGGTCAACAAGTAGAAGTGCAAAGTCCTGCATGTGGGGAGGAACAAACCCAGGAACCATCTTTAAACTTTATATGCATTTTACACATTGTATCTGATATATCTACAGTTGTAGTGACAGTTTCATGAAATTAAAATAAAATATCTCCTTTCACAGTGTACAACTTTTGAGAATACACCTTGAGGTAGCAGACCTTGACAAATGCCCCTTGAGAACCAGATCCATAAAAAAGCGCTACATGTGCAAAGTGTAAAAGAAGATCATTACCAGTACAAGAATGAAGGGAACGTATAGGGAATCATGAATCATATTAGATTTGAACTGAAAAATATGAAATGTAGGTAGAACGAAAAGAAAATATGAATTGTAAAGTATGAATACCCCTGTATTGTATGGCTCATCAGATTATCTGAGTGCTAAAAACAGGCAAACGAGGGGCAGTTTGTCTCAAAAGAGAAGAATTCTACATTCAGAAGAAAAGAAAAACCCATGAAAGAAAGGATGAAACATTAAGAGTCTGGAGCTGAAAACTTGGTCTGTTGAAAAAAAACTATTTGGAGGTTACGATTACTGAAGGAACATACAGTACTACTAAAAATGTTTGGTTTCAACAAGATCGATTATCTGTCTTTTAAATCCTATCTCACAGTTAGGGGTAGAAGAAAGAGGGAAAAAGGGGGAATGAAGCATAAAATTGTACATTATGCCAAAAAACTAGGCATATGATTCAATATTATTCTAATTGGGGTGTGCTTTGAAACGAACTTTGCACTTACTGAAAAACTTGTCTGTTCCTGCATACAGAAAGATATTAAGAAATATACATGCCTATCTGTACATTAATGATGGTGATATTTAAATTCTTCACAGATACTAAGTTTTGTTTTGAGACCCTCATCTCTAGGGAATGAGTTCTCATTCCCACAGACTGGTCTACAAATTTATTCAGAGACTTCTAATCCTGAAAATTAATGGGCTTTTAGTTCAAGCAAGAGGAGCTCATGATCTTAACCCTAATGGTGAAATTGCTTTTGTGATGTTTAGGCATATTGATTATTATCTTGCTTATTGAGTACACACAGCTATGTCAATTATTTACCTCAAGCAAGCTACACAATTTGACTGCCTTTGTTCATGAAAGATTTCTAAATAAGAGGAAAATTTTTTCAAAAAACACTGGTTTTGTAGGGGGTTTAAAAATTATTTTTACTGTTAAAATAGCAAAATACATTAATTGATGGAAGGTTTTGGTAATTATTATAGCTTTTATGTTATGTACACACAGACATATTCATAACACAATTTGTACTATTTTGTTTACATAGACCAAAAGGCATTTTTGTCAAATGCCTGGTGAACTCATTAAACAAGCATTTCTTTTTTGTGGTTTAAAGTAAAAGATTAAAAGAAACTCTTAAATTAATAAATTAACATAAAACAGGTTATCTGTGATATTAGGAAAACAGTGCTTTTATACAGCTTTCAATTGTAATTTGATTGAATACTGGCTTTCTAAAATTTGATAACAGATGCATATTCACCACAGACATACAAAGTAGAATTATTATCATATAGCAAAATCTAAAGCACGACTTAGGAAACATGAAATCATATTTATAATGAAACTGACAAGTTACTCTGTCTCTACAACTAGTCTCTTTGAAAATGGTGAATCAGGATATTTTAAGGCACATACTTGTTACTTTCCAGTTGCAGACCTGTGAAGTCAGAAGTAAGTTGCAGTCTTTTTGAGTCCTTTTTTTCTGACTATCACTAGACCCAGTTTAGGCTACATCAGCTGAAAGTGGACAAATAATTATTAAAAATCAGTTATTTTTTTACTGTGTGGTGGGAGGGACAATTTCTTTCTGTAGTTTTGTGAACTGCAAATACACTTCGGGCTAGAAGTACATGAAAACCTCTGAATAAAACTTTTTTTTCTCCTGAAAATATATCTTTTACAGAAATAAAACTAACTCTTTCTAAATGCATGTAGACTTATTTATACAAGGAATAACAAATGCATCCTGCTGCCATAAAAAAAACCAAACAAAAAACCCAAACCCACAAGTAAACACCCAACATTTAGAATTTTTGTGTATGTGCAATATTTTTCTTTTTTAATTTTCAAGAATATCCAAATACTTAAGAACAAGAGAAAATGTTCCCTTTAATGTAAAAAAAAAGAAAAAAAAAATCAACCTAAAGCATTTTAATCTAGTCTTGTCACTGAAATTTTGATTAATCTTTGCTTTGAATTGGCTTGAAATACTTTTAGATGTGCAACAAATAAATTTTTTTAAAAATAAGTTCTTCACTCAGCTTTGAGACTAATTTTGCTGGAGGCAGTGATAGGTAGCCAAGCTCCTGGCTTCCTACTTCCCCAAAGGAGCTCCTGACTGTTGTCATAGTTACAGAGATATTTGCACCTGTGAACTTCCTCATCTCTCTGAATGAAACCTCTCAAGCAGCAAGTCTCTTCCCTTGCTTTCCTCACACAGAAAGATTAATCTTTTTTTGAAAAACTTTGGTTATGCTGATCTGTTATTTTTTGCTATACTGGTTGGATTCAACTTTTCTTTCTCTTAGTAACCTGTGAGTGGTTATATTTCAACTGGCAGTCTTTACAAATCTAGTAATTTTATTCCTTTTATTCTTTTCTCTAAGGAATAAATAAATAGATAAACAAAGAAATAAACAACAAATCAGAGGCTTTGTTATAGAAAGCTTAGTATGTCCACTGCCTCCTTCAAGATGTCTCCTTGTCAACACCAGGGAAAGTCAGGCATGATTCTGTATGGTTGATACAAGAGGTTTATTTTCTGCTCCAGATTGCTTTGATCAGGGACAAGACCCTCTTTTGAAATTCTTTGCTCAAAGTGACCTGATCCTTCTCCTCCACATCTTTTGCCTTATAATTTATATAATTTAATTATATTCTTACATAATTTTACTTTCAGTGTAAGCTATATTTCAGTTATATCAGTAGAAAAATCACAGTTTATGAACATTTTTAGAGCGATAGATTTCTTGATAACCCTCTAAGTGCTAACACGTTTCTTAGGGTTTATCTTCAGTAATTTAGTAGCTGTAAGGAAGGTTAACGGGTGAAATTCAGTTCCAGGTTGTAGCCAACATATGGACTTGGCTCAGCTAGCTAAATCTGGGGTACCCCATCTGGCTTTTGGCTGCCACTCCTCAAGTGTATTTCCTGGAGGACCTGAGACATAGCTGTCAGCTGCATGAGAAAGACTTGGATATTGTAGCAAGTACAAAATGGCACTAAATATCTAATTTTAGTCCATAAATCAAGCCCAGTATACTATACAAGGGGGCAAAATATATGTATCCAATCAATGTCATTTGGCATATGCCTGAGTATTATTTCAGCCCCTGCCTGTTCTGTGTCAAGTCTAGTCCAATAATTCTTCAAATTTTTATTGTAAACATAAATATGAGAAAGGTTAAAATACTAGATCCTGTTTAAGCTCAGTTATATTAAACACTGGCTCTTTGTCCCTGGGGCTGGTGCCTACAATAATTGTTATTCCTAGCTCCTAGTCATGCTTCAGAGAGATCTGAAGACTGGTAGCTTACTAATATATGTAATCTGTTTTTATATTAATTTTGAATATCTCCAGTGAGAAAAAAAGCTTTATAAACTGTTAAGTGTCCTCTTAGCAAATGAAAGTTTAATCACTATGAACCTAAAACTTGTATGTCTAGCTGTGTAGTTATTCACAGGGTCTGTGATAATGAAAGCATTCATATTTTTCAGCTTAAAGATGTATTGTTTGATTTCTAACATGGGTAACTCTCATCAAAGTAATTTCTAGCTTGCTATTCCTAAATACAAACATCTTTCCAAAGCTATATATTGCATGTAGGAAGTTGTCAAATTATTTCCTTGTCAGGGTTCATCCTTCAACTGCATTTGCATTGCAGGATTCAGTTCCAAAATGAGTTGCTGTGCTAATGTACATCTCACAAGCCCATCTTTATTTGCATTCATTTTACCTTAAATTTCCCTTTTCCTTTCCCTTCCATTTCTCTTTTCCCAGTATTTGTGGTTTCTTTCAGTGATTTAATAGTATCCTGGCACAGCAGGGTGTTGGTAAGAGCACATTTTTTAAAAAGTATAAGAGAAGGAGACAAATGAGGAATCAGTTAAAACATTTCATTAGCTCAGTTCTGCATTCTGTGCCTCCATAAAATGTTTTGTAGGATAAAAACAAATCCAAGGTTTGAAACCTTGGAAGTTTTCTTTTGTTCCTCTTTCAAAAAATGAGGAAAATGAGGAAACCTGCTTCCTGTTATATATACCTGAATATTTCTGTTGCATTTTTCCAGCTGTCAAAAACTTCTTCATACAGTTTTGGCCTTCAAGAAATTCCCAAAGCTGGTTGCTTTCCCAGCTGTACATTACCATTACTATGTCCTTTCCTGATGGAGATTGCTTGTGCACTGATGGAACATAATGTTCTATAACATGACATAAAGCAATAATAGCATGTAATATAATCCTTGTTATATCTTTAATAATGGGATAAAACTAAATTACAGCATTTGATATTGCTGACTTAATTTCACATGCTCATCTTTTACAGGAAACCTAATCTATGCCAGAAGTGGTCATTGAGGATCATCAGCAGTGTGACTGAAATATAGAAAATAGAGTTCAATTACATCTTACTGTTAAAACTGGATTTAAGGATTCTAAGCTCATTTGCACAGAGTATTGTTATTTTTCACCTTGCAAGTTTAAATATGCTTGCATAGTCTTTGATAGATTCTCCCACAGCAAACAGAATACTTGTGTACAATTCACCCTTGAGAATCTCATCAGCCTTTGAATGATTTTTGTACATTTCCTGAATGTTACAGCATTGTTTAAAAAGCAATTTTAGATATCATAGGATTAAAAATAACATCACAGGACTTTATATTTGTTTTCCTCCCTGCACAGTCCTCATTTTTTATTATTTGTTTGTTTATTGTATTACAGAAATTTATTCAGCCTCCAATAATGAAAGGGATCTATTGTGCAAACACTGTACAAATACATACTTAGGAACAGCCGCTGCTTAAAAGATTTTACTATAGTAAAGACCACATAACTGTGCCAGCAGTTATTAAAGTTTCTTGATATTTCCTCATAAGACCCTGTTATTTGGAGGTTTTTAAGTTCTTGATTGTTTCACTTCGCCTGAAATCCTACATGCTGAAATTTATATTCAAAATTTATCTTTTCTAGAAAGTTTACTTACAGGTATCTCTGGATCTAACATGGAAGAGGAAAAGGAAAAATAGATGTTGTATCATTAAAGGAAAAGAAAAAATACAGAAATCTTTGACACTTTGAAATCTCTAAGACTTGGGGTGAAGACTTGAATTCTTCTTTGGAAAATCTTATGCCATTTCTTATTGCTGTAAAAGTTGACAACAATGGCCTCTTCAGTAGTGAAAACCTATTTTTCACAGTGCATTTCCAAATTTCATGCTACTTTTGCTTATTAGATTTGATTTCTGTAAACACTATATTGCACCTTTTCCTTTTTCTGATGTTCTGAGAAATTGTGGAGTTGCCTTTGAAAACAGAGAAGTTATTAGTAATTCAAATGTTAATAGATTATATAAGTATGGCAGCTTAATTTTTTTCTCTTTATGAGGAAGGAAAGAATCTAGCAAAAGAGAACAATCCTTAGGAAATCATACATATTGAAAATAAAACAAAAGATTTTTGAAATCCTTTATCAAGAGCTTAGAAGTTCTTGTTCAGCACTGCTCAACTTCAGATAACTTCTTATCAGGCAGAGATTATCAGGGCCATAAAGGTTTTTCAAACAGCTGAAAAGAGCCGTAAACTAACAGTGAGGACTTCCATTCTTGCATCAGAAACCAGGTCCAATTCTTAAGTTTTTTGCTATCTGCTTAATGATAATCTTAGTATTACTTAAATATCTAATAAAAAACACTTGCTGATTCTTGGACCTGAAAACTGTCTCTATGTAACTGCATATCACAATCTATTTTGCATACATGCAATGTACAGTTTTCTCAATTTCTGATAAAATTATGATTTTCTGGGAAAGGTTTTATGCATTCTGGTCATGTGCATTTCAGCTGTGACTGAAGTTATATATACATGTCTTCAGTCCCTTAACATTGTTCTTTCTTCTGCTGCAACACTTTTAGTTCTGTTTTAGTTTTTAGCTGAAAGGTAAAAGAGATTGATCTATGTTACAGTTTTTACAGGAGGAAGAGACACCAAAAACATAGTTAAGATACTTGCACAATTTTCAACAAGTTATTACAGATCCCAAAAGTACAAAATGCAAGTAAGCAGGGGGTTTGTACTTAGGAGTTTTAGATGCTGTTTTATTTTGATTGTGAATTCTATTAAAGAAACCATGTACAAGATACTTATAAGAAACTACTTCCTGTACGCTTGTTATGTCTCACATATTCCTGAAAACTCTTTTAAATCACCATTTATGATCTTGATATCTACCTTATTTGCAGACATACTGATATCTCTTTTCTGCTTGCAGAAAAAGGATGGTTTCAGTGGATTCTAGTTTTTCAGTGATTAACCCTTACGCTTCCTACCCTGAGTTCTTCCCTTGTCGTGTTTGTCCTCGATGGGATGGTTTCTTTTCTGGTTTTGCGTTTTTTTTTTCTTTTTTTGCCTAGCCTTACCTCATCCTGTCTTGCCTCCCCTCTGCCTCTCCCTCTCCCTTTACAATTTAGCTTAAGTATCAAATGAGTAAAAAGCTTAGAGAGAAAACACATAATTTAAATTCAAATTTGTTATTTCCTTCTGAAAATCTTCTCTCAATTAAAAAACTTCTCATACAAGGAATATCAGGTCTTACAGATGTATTTGCATTTTATCACTGCTAGATCAGAGCGAGCTATATTTCAGCCATCATATATGAAAAACCAAGATAGCAAATTCTAACAAGAAAAGCACTGTGTTTGCTTGTTCCAGAACAATGGAAATGACACCAATTAAGAGCTGATATAGTGGACAGAGCTTAGAATCCAGCACAGAATTAAGTTCTTTGTCATGTTATCTATCACCTATCTGAAAGCCCTAGGCAAACACAATATGGTTATGTTTCTGTTTTCTTACCAGCTTGGTAATTTTCAATGTTTAGGGTAATTGCTGAGGAAAAAAAATGCTATAAATTTTTCATGGGAAATTCAATACTGTCACCTTAAAGCAACTAAAATAGCTGTAGTTTCTTTCTAATGTCATTCCATCATAGTAACATACCAGTGTGTGGGAAATTAGCTTTGTTCTTTAATTTTTTGCTTCTCTTGTTTACACCAAGTAGATATTTTGGGCTTGATTTGTTAGGTTTTTTGGTTTTGTTTTGTTTTTTTCTGTCCTTCTTTGTTTCTTTGACCAGTGCCTTGGAATTTACTTTCAGTGATGTTTCCATCAGTTTTTGGAGACTAGAACTTTCTGTTGGCAGTTTATAGGAGCTTCCTTCTGAAGTGGACAGTGTAACGGCATGTAGATGGAGAGGGTCTGCTCCGTTAAGGGTCTCTGGTCAAAGGAGCAATAAATAAGAACACACAGAGACCAACCTGACTGACACATGATAAGGAAGGTCTTGAGAAGAACAAACCTGGTCATTTGTACTAATTAGTATGTATACCTGGAACACGTAAATGTTTATTTTCTCAACTGGGAGGATAAAGGAGGGAAACAAACACATAGAGACATAAAACCTGACCAGTTAGTGTGAACAAAGACAACAGCCAGAACCAAACATTTTCAGCCACCCTACTTGGTCAGTAGCTTCTCTGCTGGTTGAATGTGCAAATAGGGGATCAGCAGCCACGTCCCTCAGCTGGGGCAGAGAACCCAGGGCACTGGCCTGGGCTCCAGCTGCTGGGCAGGAGGGTCCTGGGCTCCAGCTGCTGGAGACAGTGGCCTTGTCTCTTGACATCCAGTACAAAAAAAGAGGTGGAAGGGGGAGAGAGAGAGGAAAGAAAGATAAACAAGAATCTCTGTTATTCAGGATCCTGTTAATTTCTAAAAGCAAGTTCAGTGACCAGCCTTATGTTACACTATGACAAGAGAACCGTACATCCACTTACTGGTTCCTTGACTAATTTTGGGAGTTCTCTGTGAAGAAGAACAACAATGCTAAGGGCCTTCTCTTTCCGAAATGTGCTCTGAGCTCTCATCTGTTGTAGAAGTAACAGAGATGATAAATATTTTTCTTTCCCAGATATTTCATCTGAGGCATGAGATTGCTTTGAAGAATTCCTGTGTCCATTGGGTGACAAATAAAATTCTGAGTATCATGCAGAAATGAGGTCATATAACCTCTTACTCTACTAACTGGAGAGAAGTTCATATAAGTTTTCGTAACACACTTTTGAATTATTGCATTTTCAGAAATATTCAAGAGGACTCAGACATACTGCTGATTGCCTCAGGCACTATATGTTTTGCCTTCAGCTGCCCCCCACACATCAAGCTTTTCTGCTTAAAGCTTCTGGGCTGCACAGAGAAGGCTTGTGTTCAGACCTACTGTGACATGGAAAACTACATCAAATTACTCTTTCTAAAATGCTTTTTTTTGTTCGCTTGTTTATGCTACATTTTATGACTATTTTTTAACTTCTGACTATGTAAGATTTGTTGTATATAAAAGGAATTAACACAGCATCTTATTATACAAATCTATCATATTGTATGCCATAGGCTATCATTCCAAAAGACTTCAGGGTTTAGCAATTGCATTAGTAATATATCATTTACCACAGAAAAACAGTAGCCAGAAAACTCATTTCCTGTCCCTACAATTGCTTGTTTTCCCTGGTTAAGACAAAACCAAGGAACAAGCTCTTCCTTGTAGCTCTAATAAAAGATTCCATCTGTACCACTTCGAAAAAACAGAAGTGCTCTATCAACAGGATAGAGCTGTGCATCTCAACTTGAACCATTTCAGCTTTCATGTCCATTAACTCTCTGGCTGTCTTGCTGAGGCAGTCATCAAGATTGCCAATTGTGATGGTGTTTGTGTTGAGAGTGTTTGTCCACAAGCAAACTAAAAACATTAACTAACATAAAGGCCAGTGATTTTGAAACTGCAGTCCTCAGACTTGTGCAAAATATGTTCTGAAACAATTTCTATGCTTTGCAGTGGGATCAGAGAAAAGGTGTAAAAGGCATCCTTAAATTTTACTCTGACTAATGCCAAATGTTTTTTAAATAGCATTGTTTGTAGCATTCAGAAAGGTTTTCAAAATTTGAAACATTTTGAAGTGAAGATTAGAAAAATTTCCTGAGAGGGCAGGACAGAGATTGTTCTGGGGGTAAGCTTTGGGCCTTGCTACTATGATCATAATTTTATTAATCATACATATCAATTTACAGCTACACACGTACCTTCCATGAAAGCTCTGCTGCTCAGACTCTATTTTACTGTTAATACTACAATGAATCACATAGATACTTTAAAAAGTCCCAAAAAGAAAACAAATGAAAGATAGCAATAAAATTAAACCATTAGCAAAACTCACTCCACACAGAAATGTGAGTCATGAGACATACTGACTTCAAGAATTCTTCATTGCAAATTGTTCTCTTCACAGCCCCTCAATTAAACTACCTTTACATCATTGCCTGTGGCATGGCATATATGATCCATGGCATAAGAGTGTGAGGGAAGTGCATTACTGACCTGTGCTGGGAAAGTATATAATGAAAATCAAGACCTTCTCTGGGAACTTTCATGAAAACACCAACTGTCTAACCAATGGTACCCTATCGACCTACATCTGTAGATCACCCCAGTATTAGTATAATGCAGCAGGGGGGAAAAATAATTTGGAAGAAGTGGCCCCATTTAGAACTAGGCAGCATATTTATTTTATATATCAGTACTCACATTATGTAGAGGTATTAAAAATATATAAGTTTGGAAAATGTTACTTTTCACATGCAAATTTCAAGACAAGTAAATATGGAATATGAGCCTAAACAGTCAATCACAAACAGTTAGCAGATTTATTGACTGTGTTGTAGACCCAAGTTCATATGCCTTTTGTGACAACTGTGCTCATCCTCCAGGGGAGCCACAATTAGGAAACTATACAGTGCAACTTGAACCAACAAATTTGTCTTCTGAAGCAATGCAATTGAGGTGAATGATTAAAAGTTCATGCTGACAAGTGAGCAGGAAACAAAGACACCTCAAACCAATGGGTAGGTGAGTTTCCTACCCCCTTTCTAGTTATGTCTTTTTTGATTCTGAATAAAAATTCTTCAATCTGAAATAATCCTCCTAAATGGAACATTTCTCTAAAAGTTTTAGCAAACAACTTATCAATCAATAAATAAACAAATATTTCTAGTTCATATTAATAGAATCCCAAACAAATAGATGGAAAAGTATCTATCAGCTAAGGTCCAAAGACAGTTAGAATTTCAGAAGTAGAAATCAAGCCTATTAAATACACATTTCTGATGTAATATGGTACTTACTAGATTTTTTAATTTAGTAAGGCTGAATTGCACTTTAGCTGCAACTAAGAATGGAGGAAAGATGTAGTTTCTTGTGGAAAAGATAGACACATTTGCTATATCAGGGGGAAAAAAAAACCCAAAACATAACCAAAACCAAACCCTACCTATAATTCTGGAAGAAGATGGAGAATGCTAATAGTTACTGCTTCATTTATTACTATAGATTGGGAAAAAAAAAGTTTCATTTTCTGGATATGATATGTACTAAGGGGTTGCATATATTTACTGGCACTGTCTGTATCTCCAGATACTGTTCAAAAGGGCCACACTCAAAATTTTTTTCATATGGCTTTTTAAAGTAATAATTGCTCCAACCGGGTATCAGAAGCTTGTTTTGTTAGAAAGAGCCAAAGAAAGAAGAAAATGGTATACTGCAACAGAAAATCTTATTCTGGGATACATATACACACACACACACACATATATATATACACCTAATCCTGGTTATCAAGAACATCCTGCTTGAAGATGAAGATTCATACAATGCAAATGCATAAAACTATATGTCATCTATTGGGGGATATTTGTATTTCCCTGAAAAGTGCTGATTCTTCATTTCTAAGTAAATACCAAATATCTACATCTTTATCACATCTCATGGCTTTACTGTTTTGTAAATTAACAAATAGCCTGCTGATACCAGGGAGTATGAATAAGAATTAGCCCTTGCTTGTTCCTCAAGGTTTTTCCAAGATTCAGATAAGACACTGCAATTATAAGAAATGTAACAATTTACATTTACTGTGCAGTTCTAGGACAAGAAAATTATTCCAGCAAACTTTTTCTTCAGTGATTTTTTATACAAGTATATACAGCCACATATAAAATGCACATTTTAATTTCATTGTAGTTGTTACTAAGCAATTTTACTAAAGATATACAGTTTAGAGTAAAAACACTCCAACCAGTCACGTCCTTGACACCAATAGTCAAGGAGTGCTTATTGTCTTCAGTGTGGGATGTTGGATTCTCCCAGGACAGAACAGCCCACACAAAGTTGGCCTTGCAGTCTTGTTTTTGTTTCTCCTGAATACCCATAAACAAACTAATACAATTAGCCACCACTTATTTAAGTGACCAAGTTAACTAATTAGATTCTGCTAAAGGACAGCCATTCAGAGAAGTACATTAATTCATTTTTTCACTCATCAGTCTTGCGAACAGAGAGGATCTACTTATTTGTATCCACACAATGGCTGATCTTTTAAATGCCTCCATAGTTTTACAGCAATGGTAGACATCCATCTTGCTTCAGGAAATGCTAGTTCAGTTCCCTTGATAACTTGAAAGACTACAAGCATTCAAATGAGTATGCAAGAAATTTGTGTAATTAAACAAAAATAATTAAGTTAAAATATATAGGATTCATCTTTACTCAGGCTATTTACTTTTTGGTTTTTAAAGTTTAATTTCAAAAGGAAGTGGAAAATTTGATGAAAGCCAAATGTGTTCTTCTGAAAACACATTTTTATAATGCAGAACAATTCAATGATATTAATAGAAGTAGATTTTTAGACAAGCAGTTATGTAATATGTCAGAGTTAAGTTCCACATCAGATATTAAAACAACATCAACAAAACAGGGGGAATTAATTTACCCATCTCTGATAGCTGGTTTGTCATAATACAACAATTTTGCAAATGTAGTGCATTTAAATCTGTAGACTGTGGGATACAAATCACTCCAAATTAAAGTCATGGATGGGAGCATAAATCTAGAAATGGGGATCAGAGAAGCTTATTAAAACCACAGTGCCTTCTGAATAGCATCTAACAGGAAACAAACTGTACTTCATTAGCATCACACCTTCATCAACATACGCATAATGTTTAATGGAGAAATTTACACAGTGAGTTTTATATTAAGCACTCAATGTCTACTATTTTGCTTTGGTAACAACTTTGTATTTTTTTGAAATTACAGTATAGTAATAATTAAGAATTTCCAACCTACACATTGGCATAAAACTGTTTCTATTCATATGTTGCTATAAAAAATACTTTGTTGTGATCATCAAGCTGATATCTTTCATTTTTTAAAAAGCTAACTGCCAATAAATATATCTATTTGAATTTATTTTCTTTAATGTTACATTGGTTAGCAAGCTGAAATGAGGCTACAACAACGTATATTTCTTGCAAAAATAATAGTTAAAAAAAAACCAAACAAAAGCCCTCAACAAACTGTGATATGTATTTTTTTTTTTTATCTAGGTGGTTTCTGATTCTGTGAGTTGGTAAGGACTTCACAGTACCAGCTAAACAAACCTTATGTTTATATAATATTTAGACAACACCCTTCAAGAAAGAGTAGGCTTGGTTAACTTTCACCTTGTTTTAAAAGAAATAAGCAGATATTAGTATAAATAGGCAGATATTCCAAAGGCTGGATTGCCTTCTCTCAGTTTTGGAAGATCTGCTATCACACTGAGTATTCCATCTTCATCAGTGCCCTCTTACACTCTCTAAAGCAAAAGCATATCTACAGAAAATATCCCAGATAAGAGCAAGAAGAAATAAAATCCTTGCAATACATATTTTGTGGGTTGTGTTTTCATTTTCTAGGCCTGGGTCAGATCAAAGTCAGTAGAGCCCTTTGATTTCTTCAATATTATCCCTATGGATGACATTATCAAGGGACAGCTAGAATACATTCTTCTATACTGGAGACTGTGGCAAAGCAGCTGAAGAGGGACTTCTGGGAAATCTATAACAAAAGATGTGAACCTATTATTCCTTCAGATCAGTATGAACAGGACCAGGAATTGAATCATGTGTAACTTTGTAGTCTGAGTGTCACATTTACTTTTTGATGAAAGCCAAAAACCTGTTTCAGCCATGAGCCGAAATGCTGAGCTTCTGGAAGACCCACTTCTCTTGCATTAACATTTAATAATCTCAAAGCCAGACTTTGAATTTCTGGATTATTCAAATACAGAAAGTCTTTTCTGCAGCCGTTGTCTTCCTGCTTTCTTCTTATAGCTATATACCTGCAGGTTTAGTACACAGTCTGTCAGTCTTCTGTGAATTGCTAATCTGCGATGCTAAATAGGTTTTGGGTTTTTGTGGAGCACACCAAGATTTGAAGGCATCCTAGAAAACAAGAAATGGAGGGAAAAGGCCATTATTAGTGCTCTTTTAGTTAATGAGCCTTGAGTTTAGACTACATAAATATGAACTCCGAAGTGCATATTCCTTTTGTTAGAAATTAATTGGGAAAAAATGTTAACATTATAGTTAAGTAATAATAAATCAAGAATTTAACCAAAGTAATCTGCCAAGTCCTACTTAGCAGGAGAGTTCTACTGGAGATCTAAAAATCAAAACCAAAATCAGGAAATGCTGTCTGCAATTCCCTAAACACTGTTTTTTTTCAGTACAGAAAATGAAAAACAAGGATATGTGAAGTATGCCTTTTTTCAGGCAAGCAAAGGTTATTCATTTGCTCAGATTTTAGTTATAGACTTTTCTTACAATCACTTCCTTTTCAGTCTGACCTCCAGAACTAGTGAGCTTAATTTATTACTATCTTATCCAAATGCTGTACCTAAGTGTTTTAACTTCAAAATACATATTTATAGCGTGGAAATGTGTGATAGAAGGCTTTTTGTTCTTGTCATTACCATTTCCAAAGTTGCAAAGCTTCATCAGATTTGGTAGATAGTATTCTTTCCTACCAGTGACTTCACTGTAATGAAAATAAAGAAAAAAAAATACATTTTGGATACATCATGACAAATTAAAAGTCAGAATCAGTATTAGTACATTGGGATTTTTTCCTTCATCTCCAGATATTCTTCCTCCACTGCCTGCCTGTTCCTATCCCTTCTGAGTGCTTCCTTTTCTACTTTGTTGTAAGAAGTAAAGCTACAGTAGGATAAAGTAAAGGTAAACTTTATAAATTAAAGGAGAGGATGTATCTGGGATTTTATTTTACATAGTCCCTATAGAATTGTGTCAACTAACATGCAACACTTGCTCTGAAATGAAGATTAATGGTTAGGTGAGATGTTTGAGTTGCATAAACTTTTAATAGCCATCTGTTTAAACAAGAAAATAGAATGTCCAAGCTTAGAAGTTGTTTTAGTTCAGCAGAAAATAAAGGCAGGGAAAGATAAAAATTGAACAAAGTAAGAACAAAAGTTGATTTTTTATTTTAAAAACTGGGTTTTTATAAGTCATTATCACATTTAGATATGTTCATTCCAAGACTTGGTTAAATTACCAGCATTCTGCAAGGAACCAATTTCCTTGTAGAGCAGTACACATGAGACTGTGGCTGATCTGGGATTATGTTGCTTTTTTTTTTTTTCCAAAACTTGGCAAGATATTTCAGAAATTTTAGAGACCCAAGATAATAACTTTGAAGTTGGATGAACCATAATCCTTGAATAAAATCAATACAAGACCCAAGGTTTTGATACAAATCATATACAATATATTTCAGAAAACACACCAAGGAAGGAAAGGATACACAACTAATCCAAAACCTTACGGGTTCTGAGAACAGTTGGTTTATTCTTCAGGATAAACATAAAACTTCGTATTAGGCTATACAGCTCTTCCATGTAAAAATACATATAAAGATGTACTTACGGGATGTCATTAATTCATGACAACTAAATGTGATGTGCTATGCTATGCTATGCCCATACATGCCTTAAACAAATGTTCCTTATAAAACATATTTGGTTACCTTGGGCAGGTAACAATATAGTGATATTGTTAGAATATAGATAATATAGAAATAGGTGACAATATAGTGATTACATAACTCAAAGATAAATTATATTCTCTTCTGCGTGAGCATAGGAATTTTATTTTACATCCATTTGCTTTCCTAGCAAATACATTCAGATTGGTTATGCATTGCCAATTAATGGAAAATATATGCTCTGAGAGATAATATATATTTTCTAGTATTTTCAGATATTATATTCGGTTTTTTTGTTTTGGGTTTTTTTTTTTATGTCCTTACCAGACAGAAAAATTGTATATGGACAGCTGCATTCTGAGTCCTGGTTCATTGTTCACATTCAGGTGCGGTCTAGCAGATTCCAGTAACTGAATTGTAAGGTGGCAAAGACATAATTTAAAGTGACTAGAAACCATGTGGAAAAAAAAAGAATCAAGTTTGTTGGTAACATGAGGGTAAAATTAGATGTGTTCACAAACACAACAAGCTTACAGAAGCTTAGAGATGAGTCAGTGATTGTTTCTAAACCATTTTGATAAATGTGGTCTATACAGCCTTTCTGAAAGCTGAAACTAATCTTTCTGTTGAACCATTAATATTTTAGAATTATTTCATTTTCCTGATCAACATTTCAGCCTTTTGTAGGTATTCATTAGGTAACATTGCCTTGTTATAAGATAATATGTCAAGACCATATTTTTTTACCTGCAGTTGACAAACAGTAGCTGAATGGACATACACAAATACTGTACTTTAGAGTACCTGCAATCTTTAATGGATTATTTGGTATAAAATGGAAGAGATGAACTGGTCATTTATCTCTCTTTTTTTTTCTCTGGTTAGTTTCTGAATTAATAACATGCCACAGTTTCCTCTGAGGAGCCTGTGTTTATTGCACACATGGGGACTTTGTCCATACTGGTAATGTAGTTAGTTCTGATCAGGGCAGTTGGGCAGGTAACAATATAGTGATATTGTTAGAATATAGATAATATAGAAATAGGTGACAATATAGTGATTACATAACTCAAAGATAAATTATATTCTCTTCTGCGTGAGCATAGGAATTTTATTTTACATCCATTTGCTTTCCTAGCAAATACATTCAGATTGGTTATGCATTGCCAATTAATGGAAAATATATGCTCTGAGAGATAATATATATTTTCTAGTATTTTCAGATATTATATTCGGTGGTGGTGGTTTTGGTTGGTTGTTTTTTTGTTTTGGGTTTTTTTTTTTATGTCCTTACCAGACAGAAAAATTGTATATGGACAGCTGCATTCTGAGTCCTGGTTCATTGTTCACATCAGGTGCGGTCTAGCAGATTCCAGTAACTGAATTGTAAGGTGGCAAAGACATAATTTAAAGTGACTAGAAACCATGTGGAAAAAAAAAGAATCAAGTTTGTTGGTAACATGAGGGTAAAATTAGATGTGTTCACAAACACAACAAGCTTACAGAAGCTTAGAGATGAGTCAGTGATTGTTTCTAAACCATTTTGATAAATGCGGTCTATACAGCCTTTCTGAAAGCTGAAACTAATCTTTCTGTTGAATCATTAATATTTTAGAATTATTTCATTTTCCTGGTCAACACTTCAGCCTTTTGTAGGTATTCGTTAGGTAACATTGCCTTGTTATAAGATAATATGTCAACACCATATTTTGTTACCTGCAGTTGATAAACAGTAGCTGAATGGACATACACAAATACTGTACTTTAGAGTACCTGCAATCTTTAATGGATTATTTGGTATAAAATGGAAGAGATGAACTGGTCATTTATCTCTCTTTTTTTTCTCTGGTTAGTTTCTGAATTAATAACATGCCACAGTTTCCTCTGAGGAGCCTGTGTTTATTGCACACATGGGGACTTTGTCCATACTGGTAATGTAGTTAGCTCTGATCAGGGCAGAACCCACCTTTGGGTGCTTTATCTGCTTGATGCAAAAACAAAACCTTGACTTTAAATGAAAGGTTGATCAATCTGCTTTACATTAAATATATATATATAAAATATTGCATAAGTAAGTCATAAATAGCTGAATAAAAGTAGTAGATATCAATAAGTAGTTTTGAAAGTACTGCTTCTATGATTATGAACCAGTTCACTTATTTAATCACTTCTTAATATCAAAACTTATTAATTGTTATCAAAGGCAATAGTGAGAAATTGTCAGCGACCGAGAACATGTATGATATAGGGAAAATGGATGGTGTTCTTAAAAATCAACTTTTAAAGATCTGTCTTGAGCAAAAGGTTATCCAATGGAATTATATCTAAATCAAAATCTAACTGCAGACTTAGAGAGATTTCTTGATGGACATTTGAGTGGATTCAGTATACGTGATGTTTTTAACTTTGAGCCTGTCACAGGGACCAATCTTTAATGGACGTGGCAGAGACTCAGTCTTCTCTGTCTCAGCCCAGAAAATCTGTGGCTTCTGAAGCTTCTCTTAAACCGTAGTAACACAATGTAAAAAATTCACAAATTTTTTAACACCTTAATGTTTCCAGTCATAATAAATGTGCTTTAAAGATTATAAAATATTTATTTTTATACATTATTTTATTGGGTTTTCATATATGAACTTTTGATGTTTATTTACATTACTGATAGTCAGATTATTGTTCTCACATGTTCATAACTGCAATAAAATAATTTTCTTCTATAATTCTCAGTTTTCCATGACCCTGGAGCTCATTTTCTTCCAGACATGCTCTGCTCCCCATGATATTTTTTTTTGAACACTCAGCAAGTTTTGTGTTCCAAAGATTCAGATAATTATATTTCATCAACAAAATAATAAAGATTGTACAGAAGATAAAAATATTAACCTCTTTGATGCTGAGTTATGCCCTTAGTATGCTTGAATAATGCACTTGGATAAGGTAGTGTGACAGGTCTTACTATACAAACTTGCTCATTATAGGTAGTACAAATATTATCCAGTTTTATTTTTCTAGTGTTGGTACTCATAGAGTGCGCATTGCTTAATGGGATACTGCAAAGGGGGAAAGGGATTTGATTAGAAGTAATTTGTTATGATTTTAGAACTGCAGGTCTGCACTGCCTCTTTACTGACAGTGAAGTTCAAACTAACTGCTACAAATAACAGAACGCTATTTGTGAGCAGAAGCCTGGAGGACCTATCAGCCCCGCTGCAAAGATGTTGGTCTTGATGGCTTCCCAGTTTACACTGCTACCTTGGTTCCACACCTTTATACCTGAAGCATGGATGCAAAGCACACCTGTGAGAAAGTGAACCTCTTTTGTGCCCTAAATTGCTAATGAAGGTGTAGCTTTAGATTCCCTCATGCTATGAACCCCAGTCTCAGGGTTCTGCTTATCTGTTCTGCTTATCTTCAACCTATTCCAAATCTAATTCTCCTTGCTGGAAAAAGATGGTGCTTTCTTCAATTCACCTCTTCAAGAAATGTTTTTTTTTAAACTTTCAAATATTTTGGTGCTGAAAAAGTAGTATTAGTGTGTTGAAAGATTTGGATGACTGAAGTTATGACAGTGGCAGATTGTGAAACACTGGGTGAGTATGTGGATGTGGTAGAATAAAATAAGGTCTGGAAATCCAATTCAATTCACATAGTTTTTTTTTTTATTATTATTTTTTAACTGCACCATGTTTTTAATGTGTTCCCTGAGTTCTCCACAATAAAATTCCAAAATACTTTTACCCTGACTCTCAGGTCCAAATTCTCATCTCCAACATACTTTGATTCACAATTACCAACAACATATTCGCTTATAAAACTACTCAGAGTACTCAAGTCTTGATTAAAATGAAGTGTGTGTCGTCATCAAAACATGCAATTCTCTTTTTAATATTCTTAATACTACCATCAAAACATGTACAAATACACTATTAAAAGAGATTATTGAGACCCATCATTATGAGACTATTGGCAAAGAGAAAAGGGACTACATATAGCTTTCTGTTACACAATTTCTAATCTGTGGAAACTGGTTGATTCATTTAACTTTCTTAGCAGCCATTTTAAGTAGCATTGTTCAAGACTGTATGAAAAATTAAATACATTGCGTTACTTCTTCCTCATTGTCTAATTTTTTTGCTGACAATAAAAAAAATGTTATGTCTGGTTTTAGGTAAATGAGTGATAAAATTTTATAAAAGTTATGGAGGCCTAGAAATTAGAGAACTCTCACTTCCGTTTTCACAATCTTCATGCTGGCTTGTGTTATCATTATATTTTCTTACGTGTTTTACATTTCCTTTCCCTTCCCCTCCTCTTGTCTCAGCTAATTTATACATAAAAATTGAAGGTCATCATCCATTAACATTCAATATTCCTAAATTATTAGTAATTTTGTACCAATTCACACTATACTGTCAGCTGAAAATATTTGTTATTTCACTCTTATGCTTGTATTTTATGTTGTTTAACAATTACATTATTACCTTTTCTCTCTTCTTTTTTTTTTTTTTGTCAATGATATAAAAGAAAGGATTCAAAACACTGACATGTTTTGACTTTTTTTGTCAGTATAATCTAATCTCCCGGCAACTATCAGATGGAAATGTAGTTGTCTAAACTAGTACACATGACACTATAGTCATACTATAATGCCCCCTTTTTTTTTTACTGTGAATTTAATTGTTTGGAGTTAAGTCAGGAGTCTGTCTTGCAGTTAGCAGCATGAAGACCATTGCAGCATTTTAAGATCCTGTTCTGATCTCTATTAGTCATTTGTCAGCCTGTTACATGACTATCCTGGTTGTTATGTCTCAGCAGAAAGTGTCTAAGCAGAAATTTCACTACGTTCACAGTTATTGTTGTTTGTTAGTAAAGGGTTATTTGGGACAACAATGAAATAGAAGTCTAACCAGTGTTCCATTATGAAACAGGGATTTTTCTGGCCAGCTTGCTCCCAAATAAATAATTATATATAATCTCAGAGTGGGAAGACCTGATAGGTCTTTTACTACTGAACTGTTGTCCAGTCTTTGGCCTTTGCTCGCTTGCCTGTTTATCCTTCTAAACCTGACAAGTTTAGTAATACTAAGGCAACCAGCATCAGTGCATCTCTGTCTCACAGAATCACACAGAATTGCAAGGGTTGGAAGGGACCTCGGGAGATCATCTAGTCCAATCCCCCTGCTGAAGCAGGTTCTCCTAGAGCATGCTACACAGGATATCATCCAGGCGGGCTTTGAATATCTCCAGAGAAGGAGACGCCACAACCCCCCTGGGCAGCCTGTTCCAGTGCTCTGTCACCCTTAGAGTAAAGAATTTTTTCCTCATGTTCAACTGAAACCTCTTATGTTTCAGTTTGTACCCGTTGCCTCTTGTCCTGTCACTGGACACCACTGCAAACAGACTGCTTCCATCCTCGTCATTTCCACCCTTAAGATATTTGTATGTGTTGATGAGGTCCCCTCTCAATCTTCTCTTCTTCAGGCTGAAGAATGTCTCTTGACATTAGGAATTGTAACATACTCCTAATGACATAATCTGCAAGATTGATTTAAGAATCCTTTGTCATACACTATTTTCTTGATTTTCTGTTCTTTTGATATCTTTCTTTAGTTGAATCTTAGTAACTTTCCTGCTGCTTCAGTTTTTCCATTTCCCTAGAGCAGTAGATAGTGACAGAAGATAACTGAACTTCGACTTGATAACTTTGACCAACTTGGCATAAGTAAGATGACATTTATCATGTGCAACTCATACCTCATTTCATATGCCATGTCCAATGAAATGCTTCTTTGCAGTGATCATGTCTGAAAAATCACCTAGCTGTCATGAGCTGGAGGAGTAGTCTGCATAATGAGGTGACTGTCAATTTCAGGGAAAGGAGCCCTTCCTATTTTGTTCCAGGGCTGGTGAAGAATGGTGCACTCCAGTTCTCTTTCTGCTTTCTTCATGTAAATTCTTATGTATTTCACAACTTCTCACGAGCGTTGATTTACAGTATTGCTACCAAACGCAAGTTTCTTTTCTAGCATCAGTATATGCAGTACACGTGCATGTACAGTCAGTGACACATATAGCTCACACATTCTTGATTCATAACAACTCTGTATTTCTAGGATAGATTCATGTGATTTTATTTGTCTAATGAAAGCCATATGGCATCTCTGGGAAACACTGTGGTACATTTCTGTATTCATCAGGGAAGATAGAGTCAGAATCTTCTCAGAGGTGCACCAAGACAGAGGGAAATGCAATGAACCCAAGTTGGACCAAGGGAAATGGTAATTAGATATTGGGGGGGGGGGAAATCCAAATTAATGAAGTAAAAAGAAACAGGTTGCCCAGAGAGGCAGTGAAATCTCCTTCTTTGGAACTATTCAGACTGAAAAACAAACTAAACAACCTGGTGTAATTGAGCCCTGCCTTGAACATAGAGTTGTACTTGACAGCCTCCAGATATATACTGGAGAAAACTTAGATGGACCAAAGAAATTCAAACTTGAATTTACAGCAATTGGTAGCATGATATTTCTTCCAACATCTTTTGGAACACCGAAGTTGAATTACCAAAAGTTTGAAATGAGACAGTTTATAGTTTGAAATTAGACGATTTAGAATAATAGAATTTAGAGATAGCAAGAAGTTGCAGTATTCTTCAGCTACAGTTTTCTGATATCCAATCTTACTAAGACAATCATGAATAAAAGTAATAACAGTTTTTGTCTCCAAGTCCCTCACCTTTTTTTCCATATGATTACCTTGGAAATGACATACAACATGTTTATGTTTTGTGTTTTCTATGGCTTTGCATTTCTGACACCTTATTTGCTCCATACTATCGCATCTTCCTGAAAAAAGTCAGATGTGTGCATGAAAGCTACTAGCAGTGTTCTTAGGTTTACCTCAGAAATGAAATTAAGTGGATGCTTCAGTTGTATTAACATGTTTAAGAAGGGAAGAGTTAAGAACTAGCTTTGCTGGTTTCTTATGTATCTAATGACTTTATTGGATATATTTTTTCTTCTTTTTTGCTCCTTTCTCTTTTATGTAAGAAGTAGATTTTTGGATGATCTCACTACATTTGATCTTGAGAAATAATTCTAAGAACTGTCTTTGTGCAGATCTGTAAATCTTGATAAAATAAATGCGAGGTGTCTGAACATTCTGGTGCAACCTGCATTTTTTTCTTCCCTCTCTATTGTGATTTATTTATTTTTTAAAAGATTTGACAACATATTGGTCAGCTTTTCTTCTCCTCTTTAACCAACAATCACTTTTTAAACAGAACATTAAGATTATGACAAATTTTATTTATTGAAAATGCTTCTGAACCATTTGGAAAATTTTGTAGGGACTGACCAGGATTGTGCGAGAGAGCACTTAATGACCATTCCTATTTTAACTAATAAAAGAATTGCTGTGTGTTCTTTTCTTGATGAAAAATATATTTCAGTGAAGGAAAAGGACTTAAGCAGTTGTGTCAAAAAAAAAAAAAAAAAAAAGCTCTTTTGACAGTGTTTTGTATGTTTCCTCCTTACTTGTTTGGAAACATTGGGTTCCTTTATTTGCATAAGGTAAATCCTTTTTAGTCGGTTCATTTGTTGTAACATATTAGGATTTTCTCACAGGAATCTGGCTCCCTACTAACCTATCTGTCTTTTTTGATATGTCTAAATGAGACATTTGAGGTTCTTTTTCTTCTAACCTGCACGTGTTACTGTGTGCTGCATATAGTCTTTTGCAGAGACGGGCATAGGATCTTGAATATGCTGTCAAGCAGTGGTTGCGAATTTAGCACACAAAGTTTTAGATAAACTGCATAACAGTCTTAAATAAAAATCTTGACATTTGGCCACCATTAGTACTACATTTTCATAAAATTAAATATAAAGTAACCTAATGTAAAATTTTGGGGGGTTTTATCAGTTTATGATTCACATTGCACTGTGTTCAACACCATTATATCTCAAATTTTAATAAATTAAGTTACTTATTAGATGTTAAATAAGATAAAAAATACTTTATAAACTAAATGCCAGTTTTTCATATCTGAATACTACAGATCAGAATTTTGTTTCTTTTTCTTTTTTTTTTTCCCCCAAAGCCTTCAACTATTTGCATGATTCAACTGGGAGTGTTCTTTCTAAAGGCTGTAAGGAAATGGAGGATATAGCTCTTTTTTTTCTGTTGTTCAGATCTAAGCTACTATATATAATTTATCTGTGTCCTTAGTGAACAACATACAACTTTCAAATGAAGCTAGTATTTTCTATAGTTCTTATGGTATTAAATTATATGATAATATTCATAAAAATTAATACAGGGATATGTTTGGAGATATACAAGAGACAATACACAGCGGAAATTAGATGGTCCAGGTACATAAAAGAATGATACAGACCACAAGAAGACATTTGCTGGAAATCTCTGAAAGTTGCAGGCCTTAGAATTAAGTCCTTCCTCTGAGTGCTATGTGAGGGTAAGTGCATAATCCACATCCTGAAAACTTAGTCAAAGTTAATCATAGAATAACAGTATTTTGAAATTCAAACAATTGTTTTTGTTTTTAATTACTTTTACTTGATTGAAAAATAACTAGATCTGGGTGAAGAAGAGCTGAGTGAAATATTCATTGTTTCCTGTTTTTGACTTAGCAATTGAAGTGGAACATTAAAAAAATATTGAAAATGAAATGTCTTCTTGACATTTTAGCATAAATATTTACGGTGGTGTGGCTGTTTGGGAAAAACATGACTGTCCCACTAAATCACACTGTCACATGCTTTTAAAGAAATAACTGCAGGATAAAGCTGCAGACGTTCATCACATTAAAAAATGGGTTTACTCAAGAACTAAAACAATTACTACCTTTTACTTAATGAAATATAATAATATGTGTGCATCTTTTCTCCAGAGCCTGACTAAAGACTGTATAATGAGTTCAAGAGAGGGAAAAAATATTCCCAGAGATTGGCAAAGATTGTCTCATTTCTTAAACTCAAAGAATTTTCTGTTTTAATTCAATCAGGGGTTATACTTCTATGTGCTCTTTCAATACCATGTTACGTCTGCGGCTGGAAGCAGAAGTGCCAAAATATTGTGAAAAGCTGTTCTCATGGCATTTTCTTCTAAGACTGAGACTGCTAAAAAATCTGACAAGAGAACCTCTTTTCAGATTTCTGCCCCAATTTTGCAGACTCAAGGGGCTCATGTAGTCCTAATAAGCTTCAGCTAAGCCTGTGAACATTTAGATGCTCATCTCAATCAAACCCAAATTCCAAGCTTTCTGAGTCCCACCCATCACCAGTCTAAACCTGAAAGCTCCAGTTCTACCTCCAGCAATAGTTTTCAAATGAATGTCCCTGCATTTGAAGGAAATGTCAGAGTACACCAGGTATGCCAGGCTGTACTAGAGAAGCACATTTCATTGATGCATTGTATATGGTACATCATTCAACAGTTGAAAGATTAATCATCTAGTCTCTAAGTCCTTTTCACTTTCCAAAGTTTGCTAGCTATGCTAGCATGCATAGCTATACACTATTCAAGAAGTTCCTTGCTTTCCTGTGAACCTAGTGACTACCTTATTTTTGTACTTTGCAGGCAGGAAAAAAAGCAATGAAAATTAGTCTTAATTGTAATGGGCCAGGGAAATATTTTTAGCCTCTTAAACTCCAAAGTATCAGATGTCATTATTTAAAAAACACAGAAAGGAAGGGATTAGCAAGTATAAATAAAGGAATCTCATGTTTTTGCATAGCATAGGTGTACCGAGGAAAGAGTTGAAGAGGTGGAGCAGGAAGTGTCAGAAAACAGATTTCAGTTCTTTATTACATATTCACCAAGCCAGCAGAAGTAGAGGCAAGGCAGAAAAGTATAAAAAGTAGAATGAAATAAATTATTCAAGAGAGCATTCTTTATAAGCAGTAGACTATTAGTAGCAGCTGGGGAGATTACTCTGATGCCTATGATAGATTTTCTTTTTCTTTCTAGAGAAAATAAAGTCACACTTGTTAAGGGTGAAATTTTAACTTAATACTCACCTACTATGCAAGACTATATATTCCTCAGAAACTATAGCATTTATATGTTTTAATGATTTGTGTAAGTTTCAATGAATTCCTAAGGGAGTACAAGTTACTATCAGTCTGGGCTTGAAAATACAAGACAAAGTGTGAAATGTAAGATATTAAAACAGCTTTTCTCATTGTTCACAATATTTTTCAAGTCTAACAAATGCAGAGATGGTTTGTCGCAATTACATCCTAGCACTAACTGCTTACTGAACCTGAAAGACTCATGTTATTCATTGAATAATGATCTGTCTAGAAGTGTAGATTTTTTTTGTAAGATGTTTATGGTGTAAAAGATATCCAGAATTAATCTTTTCAGTTCTATGTATGATGACATAGAATACCAAATACTATTTCTGTTCTCTAATTGGATGCCTGTTGCAGTTTTTTTTCTTTCCTAAATTCAATTATTTGTCATAGATATGTTTTAGTTAAACACAGTCTTAGTTACAGGCCTGAAATCTCCAGAACTTCTTGTTAATGCACTATTATGATGCGAATAAAATGAATGAGATTAAATAAAATACAGTGCAGAAAGTGTTAAAAAACCCACCCATGAAAAATTTCTCTATTGCCCAAGCAACTCCACAGCAGTCTCACATCAGTTTCAGATGGTGCTAAATCAACCATAGTTCAATTTGGTTTACAATGCACTCTCCCAGCTGAGCGATATGACTTCCTTTTATTAATTTAATGTGAACATAAGATTATGCTGCCATGATTTCTGCTTCCTATAGAGAATTTTAGCAGCTTTTATTTTTTTGCTAGGAGGAAAACTAAAGCAGTACATCAAAACCAGTTTTCTATTGTCTCTGACTACTTAGGAAAAAGAGTTTTACTTGCTAGCAAGCAGCATTCTGACTGATGCTATACGTGTCCTGTAGTAAATTCGGACCAGGCTGGCCTCCTTCCTCATCTACTGCAACTTTCCTTTATATTTATACCAAAGTTATCATGTCCTTATTAACACTTCAGTGAGATAAGACATGAAAGAAGAAAATAGTTTACAAGAACCACAAAACAGCAACGTAGCATGAAATGCTTCATAATGAAAAAATACTAATATAGCAGTACAGAATGAAATGTGTATGCAAGTGAAATATATCCTTGTAACACATGAGTGGAATGCATACTTTTTATAAACTGGTAACTTCAAATTTCAATTTAAAGATCACATCCTTTTTTCATGTGTCAGAGTTCACAAGAATTAACTCAAGTGCTAGTCCGTTAGAATAAAATTTGTATTTTTTCTGATGCATAGAAGTATATAAAAACCTGTGTTTTTCTGAGTACACAAACCATTGGTATTAAAAAAAAAAAACAAACCGAAACCAACAAAGTTGCATTCTAACAGTAAAGTCTGTAAGCCAACAGGCAGCCACAAATTTGTGATAACATTACATCACAGTACTGAGAAGTGGATGCTTTTTCAAGAGTATGTGTTGTAATACAGAAACTAAGACACATTCTAATATAGAAGAAAATATCTATAGCTTAATCAGACACCATGTTAAGAAACACACTAACAAAAGCACAGGTTTTAGGGTTTTGCCATCCCCCCTTTCCGTGTCACTTCTTTTCAATCAACTGTATCCAAACAGATACAGTGACCAAGATATATACTGGGTAGGAGTATAGTTGATACACAGACAACTCAGGCAGGACTAACAAGATATTAGGTTAAATGTTAATCTTACCACCCTCTGATGAGACACTGCAGTCCTTTTTGGTCAGGCAGCAAAAGAAAGGTTCAAACAGGTTGATCCATCTTGTGGATGAGATGTTTTTCTTCTGACTCCCTTAAGATTTTAAAACTTTCATTTCAATATTTTTTATTTTGAATCCTTTAGCTACTATTATCGGCATTTGAATATTTGCTATTACTATCTACACAACCTCATTTTTATCTGCATTTTTGCTTCTGTTATTTTGCACAGCTCTAGCTTATATACTTTCTCTCTGCTTTTTCTCATTTCCGTCTTCTCAGAATTCTAAGCCAAAGTTACACAGCTGTACTGTGTCCAAACCACATTTTGGATCACAGACAGCTGAAACCCTGGGAGGAGGATTATAGGAGCCACATACTTGCTTCGGGTAGTGAAGATCTGTTGGCAACAAAACCAGCTCCACCTGTGGTTGTTCCAATAGTTTGATTACAATGACTCTGTTGGAAAAGAAATCCTTGTCTTCCTTGAGTATTTATTATTTCTCTAGAAATACTACCCACTGGGTAAGCCCATTTCTTTGTGGCATTTATTTCATGCTGTGAAGTAATAAAATAATGATGCAAGGATCCAGTTTATGTTACGATGGCTCCACAGAACAATGAATACAGGACATTCGGTGCCACTCTTACCATGACTCATCACAAAGGAAAGAGTTTGAACAGATCTATAATGAATAGATATGATTAAGTAGAGCATGAACAAATGCAAGAAATAATGAAGCAAACTGCTAAAATGATACATCTCAATATTCTTCAGTAGTCTAAGGAAGAAAAACATTCCTCATGAAGAAGATTATCTTTTTTTAAATTATTATTTTTATTTTTCCTTCTTTTCCATTAGTTCTTTAGGTTATAAATGTTATTAATTTAAAACCCTATTGTGCCCTAAGAAAAAAATATTGAGCTGAATCTTTTGTAATTATTAACATCCACAGGAAATCTTTTAATATCTCATTTTCTCTGTTCTGTTTGTAGAATATGATGAAGTCTATACTTCATCAAAAAAATATTTTCCTTTAGCACAACTTAGCCTTTTAAAATTAAGCCATCTTTTCTGTTATTTATCTATCCCTTTAAGGCACCCCTCCCCATAAAATACTGTACTAACTAGTCTGTAAAGTGCCTTTTGTAGTCAGTAGGGCAAAAGACTGTGAAGGGGGCACCCTGAACTCATAGCACTCTCACAGATCTTTTGATCATAGAGGCATACCTCATTTTCTTCTCTGGCTGTGCATCTTTTCCCTCTTCTTTGTCTAGACGTAAGACTCCTCATAGTGAAAACCAGTTTTCATTACATTGCTGAGTTCCCATTGCACTCAGCACCAAACATACATTTTTCTGCCTTTTAGGGACTATAACTATCCAGGTAGGCTAAGACATTCAAAAGACCGAGCAATCATCTACTATTTAGCTTTTCCAAATGTGTGCCCCTAAAGATATTATATTATTTTGACATAGAAAATAATTAAGGATATTCCTTCAGTTTCATAAAAAAATGTTATCTATGTGGTAAAATATTAATGTAAAAATTAAAAAATCAAAAGGCAAATAGCACAAAGAATAAAAAAGACACCATGAAACAGAAAAGGCTTTAAAAATAAGTAAGTAAAAGTGTTTATCAAGGAAGTATTATGCACAAGACACCAATTCCTCTCATACAAGACATGGACTGAAGGAATGTCTAACTAGTAATTCCAAATATCTTCACAAAAGCAAGTAAGTAAACTAGAACAGGAATTTTCCATCTTTTAGGTTTGTGGGCCATTATTATGATGATGGTCATTATGAATATGGTTATGATTATCATGCATTGGCTATACCCATACACGACTATAAGCACAGTGATATTCTTAATTACCTTTGCAGACTATATAAATGTGTTCTAGGAATCTCCAAAAGCATTTGTGCATCATAGACTGAATAAAACAGTGCATGAGAATTCACAAAGCAATCTCCCTTGGCTGGGCTCTACATCTAGCTTCCATAAATTCCACTTTAAAACTTACACATATATCTGTGTTGGTTTTGGCTGGATTAGAGTTATTCTTCATAGGATCTAGTATGGGGCTATGTTTTGGATTTGTGATGAAAACAGTATTGACAATACAGGAATGTTTTTGTTATTGCTGAGCAGTGCTTACACAGCGTCAAGGCCTTTTTTGCTTCTTGCATCACCCCAGCAGCGAGCAGGCTGGGGGTGCACAAGAAGATGGGAGGGGACACAGCCAGGAAAGCTGGCCCCAACTGGCCAAAGGGGTATTCCATACCATATGACATCACGCTCAGCATATAAAGCTGAGGGAAGAAGAAGGAAGGGGGTGACGTTTCAAGAGATGGCATTTTGTCTTCCTGAGTCACCGTTACGTGTGATGGAACCCTGCTTTCCTGGAGATGGCTGAACACCTGCCTGCTGATGGGAAGTAGTGAATGAATTCCTTGGTTTGCTTTGCTTGTGTGCACAGCTTTTGCTTTAGTTATTAATCTGGTTTTATCTTAACCCATGAGTTTTCTCACTTCTATCCTTCTGATTCTCTCCCCCATTCTGCTGCAGGAGAAATTAGTGAGCGCTGCGTGGTGCTTAGTTGCTGGCTGGGATTAAACCCCATCTTAGTGGGGTCTTTGGAATAAGTATTATGCACACATACACGATGACTGAAAATATTAATAAATTAATTAATTAATGATTGACAATAATATGGGAAAAACAATAATATGGGAATGAAAATTCATTGAAAATATCTCACTCTGTATTGAGTAATCAAAAGAAGCAAGTTCTCAAGTTCTCATGTAGGATCAGTGTGGAATCAAGAACTATCTTTAATCCAAGAATGAGCTGTTACAGACAATACGGAAATGACTATGTAATGGACAGATGCCATATGGGGAAGGAATATTTCATAACACATAATCACATCTTTAGAGTAGCAAAGAGAAAAAAAAAAGGAAAATTAATCTTCTTGGATAAATTATGCTGTTTCCTTTTGACATGTTTTTTCACACATTTTGCTTTAGATATTTACATGCTGAAGTCATCCTTGAGTATTATAACTGCAAGCAATAATCCATCCCATTATTATAAGCCAGTACCAGACATTCAGAATGTGAAAAACAGATTCTTTCCTAATTATATGATTCTATTAAAAATCAGTTTTTAATGTCCTTTAATCTCATTAATTCCATACTTCAATGTATGTTCAACAAATACTTGACAAATAAAACAGGAAATTAATGCTCCATTATAAAGAGCACTACATACAAAGTAACCAGCATTTTCACTCAGTGCAATTTGCATCTGTGGCAGAAATTTGGATTATGGAACATGTTAATTTGAATTTGAAACACAGCTCTAACAAACTGAGGAGCAAGAAGCATGCAATAATATCAGGCAAAGGGAGTCCTATTTCAGTCCTTTAGTTTGTCCCTTCGCCTGTTGATTGTGAGAATAATATTTTTTTTTTCTGATGTTCAGTAATTACACAAACACAGTGGTCAGTGAAGGTAGCTTAAAGGAGTCTTTTAAGGAATGGTCCACCTGCAACATTCTGTTTTGCATTTTCCTTGACTGAAACTGCTATGTGCCAATGCTGTATAATAAAACAAGGAGAGACCATAGTTTTTTATGTTTTACATCATAAACACAGTATGGAAAATAATTTGGCATTGAAAATACCGCAGATAAAGGGCCACAAGACATCCAGAAAAGGAGGAATCCTAGTAATTATGCTAGGTGACTAACTGAATACGTGGAAGCTCATATATGAATGTGTATTAACAAGTCATCTTCCTTTATCTTGATACTATCCCTGTTACGCATGGTCGAAGATAAGCAATTAAATGAAAAACGAACAGGCAAACCAAAGAAAAGAAAACCCCAAACCCACACAAATAAATAACTATTTTCTCAACAATGTTGGGAAAAATAAATTTTGAAGGAGGTAGTAGGTACTATGTTTACAGGACTGCAGGTTCAGAAATTTATTTTTCACTTTACCCACAGTAAAGTTAAGCACTGTGCATTATGATACTTCTCTGTGTACCTATAGATAATATACGCATATAACAGCAAGAAATGTCAAGAATTTGTGATTCTGATTTGCAAATACAATAACCAAATAACACAGACTCACCTTAACAACTGTTCTTTGCTGATTATGACTGATGTGCATTTTTTTGCATTTGCTCAGGTAAATGCAGTCACGAAAAAAGTAACAGTTATATGACAATCCAAAATTATTTTATCATTTCCAGTAGTACAAAGAAACCCCAGATTATGTCATAGAAACTAATTTATTCACATCCATTAGACTGGTTGCTCTTCTTTTTACTTCCTTTATATATACTTCAACGTGATGCTAAAATTGCTATTTAAGCCTTTTCTCAACACTGTTTTCTAGTCTTTCATAGCTCTTTAATTTTTCAGTCACTAATTGTTTGGATGTTTCTAGTCTGATTTCTCTGCAATATGTGGATTTCCTCCTTGATATGGTTAGAATGTGGTCACATAACTCCTGACACTCTCAAAAATCTTAACACTCTGTATCAGTTATTCCTATAGGTTATTTCAAATGTATTGAGTTAATATTTTTAGTTATCTTTGTAGCTTATATAAAATTATTATAAAGATCTCCAGAAGAAAGTATTGATTATAGTTTGATGACAGTGCAGGATTATTTACAAAGCAATCTCCTTCCCACATTTTTGCTTCTCCACAGTAGATTTTTTATCAGTCACACATATTGCAGTCATAAAGTAACATACAGGTCTTGCAAGTACTCTCTGTCTTGCAAATTCAGTGTCCTGGTTTGGGCTGGGATAGAGTTAATTTTCTTCATAGTAGCTAGCATAGTGCTGTGGTTTGGATTTAGTACCAGAAGAATGTTGATAACACACTGATGTTTTTAGTTGTTGCCAAGTAGTGCTCAGACTACTCAAGGACTTTTTGAGCTTCTCCTGCTCGGCCAGGTGCATAACAAGCTGGGAGTACAGCACAGCTAGCACAGCTAACCCAAACTGACCAAAGGGCTATTCCATACCATATAACATCATGCTTGGGGGGGTTAGTCAGTTGGTCGGTCGCGGGCAGAGTGATCGCAGGTGGGGCTGTGTGATCGTGGCTCGGAGGGAGTGATCGTGGCTCGGGACGGGCTGGGCATCAGTCAGCGGGTGGTGATCAATTGCATTGTGCATCACTTGTTTTTTATATATTCTGTATATTCTCTTACCATTATTATTATTGCTATTGTTATTCTTCTCTCTTATTAAACTGTCTTTATCTCAACCCGCGGGTCTTACTTTTTTTTTCTTTTCTCCGATTCCCCCATCCCACTGAGGGAGTGGGGGGAGTGAGCAAGCGGCTGCGTGGTGCTTAGTTGCCAGCCGGGTGAAACCACAACATTCAGAGATAATATAATTAACCTCTATTTTAATTTCTCCTATTAATACATGTAAAAAATGGGAAGAAGCAGCTTTTTTGGCCACTGGCTCCAAAGAGAACTCATATTTAATGCAGCTGCACCTCGAATACTGTGTTCAGTTTTGGGCCCCTCACTACAAAAAGACACTAAGGTGCTGGAGCGTGTCCAGAGAAGGGCAACAAAGCTGGTGAGGGGTCTGGAACACAAGTCTGATGAGGAGCAGGTGAGGGAACTGGGTTTGTTTAGCCTGCAGAAGAGTAGGCTGAGGAAGACCTTATCACCCTCTGCAACTACCTGAAAGGAAGCTATAGTGAGGTGGGTGTCAGTCTCTTCTCCTAGGTAATGGGCGATAGGACAAGAGGAAATGGCCTAAAGTTGCACCAGGGGAGGTTTAGTTTGGATGTTAGGAAAAATTTCCTTACTGAAAGGGTTGTGCAAGCATTGGAATGGGCTTCCCAGGGAAGTGGTTCAGTCCCCATTCTTGGAGGTATTCAAAAGACATGTTGATGTGGTGCTTAGGGACATTGTTTAGTGATGGACTTGGCAGTGACAGGTTTATAGTTGGACTCGATGACCTTAAAAGTCTTTTCCAATCTAAATGTTTCTATGATTCTATTCACCTGGTTATCTGCTATGCACAGTTTATATCTTTGTAATTACAAGTGTTGCCCTCGTTATTTGCTCCTAGACATCTGATTTGTATATGGCTATACTAAAGCACACAATTTATTTGCGTGAAATCCACCAAATGCTCAAAATTGTTCACTACCAGTGATCATTCTCTATTTAATTTACCCCAGTCTCTGTAGCAACGCAGTTAGGAAATTGTATTTTTTCCCTCAGATAAATAAATTTTTTAAAATCAGTTTATATGAGTTATATATTAAGACTGATGGTAAAAGGGTCTAATCGGACTCTCCTTTTGTCGTTATAAGATACATCTTAGACTCACATATTTAAATTGTTTAAATTAACACATGATAAATTGCTTGTTTAAATTAACAGACATTCTTTAATATCTTCCATGTTATAGTTGGAAGGGGAATTATTTAATCAGTCTCTGATATGACTGCAGTATTTATCATATAACATATATAAAATACAAGTTTCTACATAAGTTGGAGATTTCTATAAATATTTCAGGACATGTTTTGTCTAATATACTCTTTATTCAGATAGTGTTGTAGTCCTTAAGAACTACTTACCTACAAGATGGTAAGTTTGGAATGGGGAAAAAGTAGATCTCTAACAAATGTTTAATGTTGACTGAATTTCATTTAGAAAGTTAAATTGCTACTGAAGACCCTATGGAGGCCATAAGGCCCCAGTTAGGTAAAAGAAATTTCTGCTTAGCAACTGGAAGTTTATACACAATATATGACCAAGTAGTGCACTGAAGAGAAGAAAATAAGGAAAAAGACCTAAAATTAACAAACAGTATTATTTCAACAAATAAAAGATAAAATCAAACAGTAGCAGTGAGAAACAGCACAAATAGCATTTCCTCAGCCAATTAGTGAAGGTAGCAGTTCTCAAGTAGCATGCAAAATAGCTGATATTGTTTGTTTATTCAGTTTCATGTAACCTGGCAACAAATCAAGATATCATATATGAACAGAGTGTTCGTGAGTTTTTAATATTAATACTGCTTTTCCATTTGTAAATGTTGGTTTAACAAAATTAACAGGCAATATAATGCATAAAATACGGCAAATCATGCTTTGTTCAGATGAATAACATGGTGGTCAAACTCAAAAGAAAATATCTATTCCTCCTGTAGAAAGACAGTTAAAATGAGGTGTAATTAGTATACTTGTGGCCATCAGCATAAGTGGCTATCTTCACAACTCTTCTGGCTGTAAATCTTTGTCAGGTAAAATTTGTCTGGCTGCCTGACACCCACCAAGCCACTCTCTCATCTGTAAAAGTAGAGCTACCATGTTTTTAGTTTAAGAGTAAATTTGCTATACATTTTCTTTCTTAAAAAAATATTACCTGAAATGCTAGCAGTCTATGAAGTTAAAATTAATTCCAAACTGCATTTAAAAAAAAATGTAATTGTCATAACTGAATGAATTCATTCTTATTTTATTTTGTTTATAACTGTTATTCACATACAATTTATTTTCCAAAATAAAATGTTTTGCCATGATGTTATCTCATATTCCAATGAAACGTGTGTTATATTTTAATGGAAATCTCTGATCTCAATATCCCTTAGTCAGAAACTAATAAGCAGAAGGCTATTTGAGACTGCATAATTGGATAAATGCTTTTGAAAACAGCAGTAGTAACAATATCAAAAGCTCTTTCACAAAATACATTCCAGAAGGTCTCTCAGATTTAGGATTATTGACAAATGTAGCCATAATAACGTAAACATTTCAACCTTACAGTCTATGTTGGTGTCACTGTAGATGACAACACTCATAACAGCAAGTATACAAAAGGAAGACCAAGACAAGAAAGTAAGAACTTAAAACTGAAAGTTCTTCCTCCTCTTCCATTTTCTTTATTTCTGTGCTTATTCCTATCTTTTGAAAGGATAGTAGGAGAATGTGCAAAAGAATTGCTACAGAGCTATAGGGAAATACACTTGCATGTATTTTAGTCAGCTTACTTTCTATGAAAAAGCACATTGAAATATAAAGTTTGCATTGGCTAGCTTACCATTATTTTTTGTGCAATATTCTAAGTATTCTTTTAAAACCGTTATATAATTAATTATTTGCTGAAGAAAACATAGTTGTCTACTCTTACCAAATGGAAAAAAAGATAAAAAGTTTTGTATTAATTCTAGGTCACAATACTGGCAAGAGTAATAATCTCAGAACTTCAATACTTTATACCAAGTTAGCCAATTCTACTTAGTCTAAATATCAAGATATAATTCTCATGAGGACAACCATCTCTCAACAGACTCTGTATTTAGATTTTAGATGAAAATGCAATCCCATGAGAAACACCACTGTTTCTCTGACAGTTTCTACTAAAGAAAAAAAAGATAAATTTCTAATGCATATGAACAATATATAAGAAAGAGAAATGTTAACACCTTGCTAAAATAAATTAGAATACTATTTAAATTGAAACATGGACCATCCTTATAAATAAAAAAATAGAAAAATGTAATATAGCCTTACAAAATTAAGTTACAAGAGTTGGCATCATTCACTAAAAGTCTAAACTTTCTGGTGTAGTACAGTGGTCTACTGAAACATTCAATAGCTGAAAGCCTAACTCCCAGCTACAATCGAGGAGTGAGATACTTTGTACCAGGCTTACATTTTCATTTTTCTGGTTTAAAAACAATGGCCCCAGCTGGAAAAACTTTGTATGTGAAAAGAGAAAGAAGCCAATGGTTTGCTAATTTCTCACAGGCAGCTGGCTAGTATAGAACAACTTGCGGGAAAATACTGCAAATTTTTGGAGGTCAAAATTAAAAATGGGGGGAAAATTGGTTAGATAAGCTGAAAGTATATAAGTTCATTAAGTCTGTTAAACATGGCATTTATAAACTTTTTCAAGAACTCCCTTTAATTACATTTTAGCTGCTACTAGGGGAAGTATTATTCTGGATAGTCTTAAGTTAATTTTAAATTCTAGTATTGATATTAAAATGAAATACTTTAAAAATGAAAAATTATTAAAAATTAAAAAAATAATTTCGGGGAGATTTATAAAGTATGTGTCATGTGAAAACATTAAAATGGGTTGTTTGTTGTGTCTTAAAGCCAGCATAGGTCCCATACAGTAACTGTTCTTCTGTAGTTCCCTCAAGTAGTAACAGTGTGATTTTTATCAATCAGACTTGACATTAAAGAGATTTTGTATTTTTTTTCATTTTCAGGACATGGTTTATGGGAGTTTCTCTATTTATTCATTAATATGCTCGACTGGTTTTTAACCTATCCCTGCAGGGCACTTAAGACTGGGCTGTGGAAGGGAAAAAAATTGCCAATAATTTTGATGACAAATTAAAAGATATTTAGGTTTACTATTCTGCTTGATAACTATGATATCTGAATTCACTGCTGATAATATCTTTTTTTTTATTATTTTTAAAGTGACCAGTGATGAAAATTATTTGTTTTCCTTTAATACTCTCTACTGAGAAGATACTTGTGGTGAGGGAAAATGGAATTTTGACACAAACTATATAAATCAAATGTACTTCTTCAGAAATGAATTATAATTCACTTATTTGCATGAAGGAAGATGCACTGTCACCTGAAAAAGAATTTCAAAGTCAGACTGTGTTTTCACTATGTCTACAGACAGCATAGAAATTATGTTTACCAGCTCTTCAGAGCTGGCTAATAAATAACTTTAAGTAGTACAGTTTAGTGCCTTCAGCTCCCACTGATGTAATCAGTTGGAAAAAAAGCCTTCATATTTCCTCCTATGTTAGTTTAGGTTTAATTTAAGGTTGAAATAAAACCAGCTCGTCTGATCCTAGAATTTTCACCTCTGAAATATGGGAAAAGTCTGAGGGGCACGAGTGGGCTGCATTTCTCAAGAAAAGCTTTTGCCTCTAAATATAACCAATATTAACAATCAGTTCACATTCAGAGAAGGATTATTAACATCTTATTTCACATTAAAAATGACATGATATGCACACTAAATATGCAGATTTTTCAGAGTGGATAAATAGCCCTCCTTCGTTTTGTAGATTCCACCATGTCCACATATTGGTGCACATACCAGAGGAAAGAATAACAAAGTAGTAGATGAGAAAATGGCTTTACTGAGAGGAGTTATTGAGAGAAGGATTATTTTTAATGTTTTTTTTTCATTTTAAAATGAACTTACTATCCTGCAGAAACAGGTTTGCTGTCTAAAAATTTTCATCTCAGGAAACTTAACCAAAGTCTATCAACATTGTAAGCCACAAAAATACACAAGCCCTATATACTAATGAACTTGATTTTTCCCTTTATATTGTATTTTCTAAGACAAATGTAAAGCTGAGACTAAACGCACTCTGGCAGATTTAAGAAAGTTCAAGCATATGTGCAATCTGTTAAACTGAACTGGAGAGAAAAGGTGAAGAGATGCTCTCCAAGAGTGATATTCTCTTCAAAATCTTACTGACACCAGATGTTAGTTTTACCACAAAAGCCTTTTTGTTTGTTTGTTTGTTTATTTCTTTTTGCAGAAGGAGTGGGAAGATGCATTTGTCCAGCAGTGGAACCAGCATGTTGTTTTAGACAAGGAGAGAAGGAAACAGAAGAACAAAAAAGCCTTGGGGAAAGTTTTAATATACAAAAGCAAAGAGTTACAGCAATCTGGCATTTTGACAGAATGGATCAACTACCCTCCTGTAGTTCCTTCTTTCTTTTTAATCTGCAAGGTTAACTGCTGGCCTGCCTTGCAGGTATTTATAGTGAAAACATACAGGTTTCTGTCCGCTGAGCACACTGTATGTTTACTCCAGTCAAAAAAATCTTGAACGGCTTCACTGGCTGTTTAGATCACTGAACATTACTAGCATTGGTCCAAGTTTGCAGTCTTCTCTTGTAGAAAACTCCCATTGAATTTAAGGAGATTTTGGGTAAGAACAGTGGGATCAGCTTCATATTTGCATTCTGTCTTTATGAGATAAGAAGTGTTCACAAACTGTTTTAATGGGAAATATTAAACTACTATTATGTGACTGCATGGGCTTTCTTTTGCAAGACAGAAGGATTATTATATCTTCGGCTAAAGCAAATTCTACAGGCATTTTGTTGACATGTAGCACACTGAACAGTAGTCGGTAATTTGTTTATGTTACAATGGCTGGTTTCCACTGGAAAAAATAACAGTCACTACCAAAACAACGAAAGACTATGTTTTTGGGTGGTTCATTTTCACTGCACACAGAAAAGTAATATATATGTAACCACATTTGTTACCTGCAGGTCATTTAGCTCTCAGTGCCCACACAGTTCCCTTAGGCTCCCTCTTGGTACAAGGATTCCTGAAAAACACAACCACAGAATTCTTCATGACAAGAGCAGTTACAGAAACATATAATATGTCTTCCCCTGTGCACACTGTGTTGTCTATAGGAAGACAGAAGTATCATTTACCTGTAAAACAAGACCAGTTTGTTCATAAAAGACCAGGGGATACAAGCTCTGTTAGATGACTTAAAACTCAGAAGTAGCTCAACTCTGAGTTTCTTTTAGAACGGCAGTGAGGTTTCCAAATTCCATTTACATTAAGGTGTCTCTAAATGTATTACTCAGAAGAATTTAGATTAAGGTTACTTTTTTTGGGTGATTTTTTTTTTTCATTTTTTATGTTTTCTTGAAATTATTTGAGCACTGGAAAAAGGTGTCAATATAAATTAATATGTACACCACAATCTCCTAAGGCTAGCGTTTCTTAGGTTTTCAAGGTTGTTTTCTGGCAACTGGGTAATTGATGATTTTTTTTTTAATTTAGTAGCAACATTTTTCAGTTGACACTTGGTTTCCCAAAGAGCTTATTACAAGGCAGTTTTCTATTGTCACAGACACTTAGAGAATAATACATATGGGAGTGTAGGTGGTAAAACTGATATAGTTGTTCTAAACTGAAAAATATAAGAAGGAAACAATGTCTATTCTTTTAACAGAATTGTAGCTAAAACAGAATATGCCAAAGTGTCTTTGCTTAACTGGCCTGATAGAATAATCAAGATATGAGAATAATCAGGAAACATGCAGAAACTGGAAATTGTTTCTAATAGATGGTGGAAATATGGCACTATTGCCACACACTAGAACTAGGAAGAAAGGTAAAATAGGAAAGCAAAAATCATCCCAGGTCATTAAGGCCTTCAGCCTTCAGTGAAAGAAAACTTGTTCAAAATGCCTAAAAAATGAAGAAATTCCATTTTTAAATGTTTTTAAGAAGCTTATAATTATGAAAGCTAAGAGTTTTTGCTGGGTTTTTTTAATGATATTTTATACTCCCTGTGCTACTTAGGTGTGTTGAATTAGTGTTCAAATAAAAAGAAAAGATGTTTAACTCGGCTTCCTTCATTATTCTAGCATACATTTAATTCATAAAGTGGAGAAATAATCTGAAGTAACATCTACTTTCTCTGCTTTTTGAAATGTACAGTCACATCCTCAGGAGTTTTGCAGCAGACCATAATCAGAAGGGACATTCCAACCTGAATGCCAGAGGCAAAAAATCGCAAATTCTGCTGAAGGATATGTACAGTGCCCTTTCCCCTCTCCCAGATTTTTCACTGGACACTGAGCCACAGCTCCAGCAGTGACCAGGAAATAAGTAAAGCTGCAATCACAGACCTAAGGAACTCACAGTTCAGATGGGTTTGGTAGTTACAGCCATTTTAAAGGAGCATTTGCAGTTCTAGGTTTTATGTGGAAGAAATAAAGACACAACAGTGAATCAGGCACAAGGGAAGTGGAAATTAATTACCCATTCAAAGGTATTTGGATAATAATATTTTTCCTATGTTCATATGTACAAATTTGTGTGTGAGTACGCACCTCATATTTTCCCTTTTCTTTTACAAAGGATACTGCTAGAATAATGGAGGAAATTGAAACTTACATTCTTTTTTTTCTTTTTATTTTATTATCAATTATGTTGACAGAGTGGAACTGTGGATATAAAACAATTATTTGGGGAAAAAAATCTCTAGCTGAAGATAAAAAATAATTCGTATTATATATCTACAGATAGTAGTGGAGGTACTAGAAACGTAGAGGTGGCTGTGGATTTTTTGTTGCAAAATACATCTTTATCAGAAAATTCAAAATCTTTGAAAGAAAACTTTTACAAGGAAATTTAAGTAAAGGTTAAATTGATATTATATTATTTAGATTTGGAATTACTTTTCTGGGTGAGAAAAGACTCCCATTGTAGCAAAGCAATAATGAGATCAACAGACAACTAAGGCACTCAAGTACATCATATGAAATTATGAATCAAGTTCTTATGCTGTTTGACCAGAACTGTCTTGCACTTTTTCCTTTGCAGTTCGTGAACTTCTTTTAGCCAAGACCATACTGGCCGTGACAAGTGTGCTACTTGTTTTCACTTTGGCTCAAAAAAATTCTTTTCTCTACCTGAGAAAGCCACTCCAGCAAGTTCCATTGCAAACAGTCGAACAGCTGTCTGCCTGATTTCAAGTAAAGGTGTGAAACTATATCTTTCCTGTCACAGTTATGCAGGACATAATTCATGTTTTCCAACCATCACTACTGAAAATAATATACAGAGTCTTGTATTTTGGGACTTGGAATTTGTGTAATCTGTGTTCCTTGCAACTGTTCTCCTTTCTTCAGCAGCTGACTTCACTGGGAATCTCCCCTACCCTTCTGTGACATGATGTGACGTTGATTAGCAATTGTGAGAAATTTAGGGAAGTTACAATCCCTCATTCTTTCCAGTTGTCATGTGCCAGGTTTTAGGTCAGAAAAAAAAGTCAAACAAACAAATGAAAACCTCTTTAAAAGCAAAAAATAAAATAACATGATTCTTATATGGAGGTACTGTGATATCATTAATATGAGAACTAAAATTAATTCAGTTAACTGCATGGTTTTTTTCTGGTACTTTGGTTTTCCAATGGTTCTGTACCTAACAATTCTAATTTATTGATATTATCTTTGAAATTGGGAAAGGACTGCCTTTTTCCAGTGCTAGCAAATTACTGGTTCCTGATAAAAATGACTAAATGTGCTGATATTGTGCACCCATAATGCAAGCTTGCTGTTTTCTTGAGATTAAGGAATTTAATTTGATTGGATTTCAGGTCAAACTCAGTCATGACTCTGATGAAAAAGGTCATATTTCAGAGTTGAAAGATTATAGATAATATATCACATCCAACCCAATCAAGCAGTAGTTCAAAGCACTGGATGGTCCCTTTCTTTCCTTCTGTACATGCATTATATGTGCATATGCATTCTTTCCCATTTCCCACCATCTGTCCCTCTTACAGACACTTCTTAATTTTTGAGCACACAAGGTGAGGGATATGAATGTTTTAGGCTGTATAGTTTGAAGACATAATTTCATCCTTTAATTAATTTCAGGAAATCTAATGGGGAAATTTACAAAGTACTGAGTATTGTGTACCTGTCCTCCTTGCCAGGTATAATGAAAGGCTGATTTACAATGGAAAACAGAGTTTTGTAATAGGAGATGAGCAAGTCATTAATGAGTAGTTAGTAGAAGAGGATAAATAAGGTTTTGCTATTCAGCAAAACTCTTACCTCCTACACTATTAACATGACTAAAATGAAACTTCGATTTGATCTTTCATAGTTTACATGGAAAAGTGACCTGTGAATTCACACGTGACTAGTGGTGAACACACAGACATTTCTCTCAAGTATTGCCACTTTCTTAGTCATTTATTTCCCACTCAACAGGCCATTCAGAGATGCTGTCAGCTTACCAGCTAACTGGTCAACTCTGCAGTTTAAGGAAAATATAGGAGTGTCTGCCATTCATTTAATGAGAAAAAGGTAGATCTGGAACTGTTGCTTTGTTCATCCTCCAGTTAAATTCTACTTGCAACCTTATTGTGTTGTTACCATTAAATCATATTGTTAACCCAATGGAGTTACAGTGAGTAGATTTTATGCACACATCTGTGTTGAAAAAATAGTCAAGAGCTTTAATAAGTATAAATCCCCAAAAGGTGCATGCTATAATTTCATATTTGCAAAGCTAGAACTTCAAGTGTCATTATGGTATCTGAACTACCTTTGCTACTTCAGCTACAGGTACAGCTGCAAACACAAAAGTAAAACGTGATAACAAAAAGTCAGTGGCATGATGACTTACTGGAGAAAAAAATAAAGTATTTGCAACAGCATGGAAAGTAGGAGCCATATGAGTAAATAGATTATATAGAATTTGTGCATTATAGCTGAGAATAACTGGAGTGTTTGGGTTACTTAATGTCTTATATGATAATGAACTGATGTTTACAGAATGGCTAATAGCTCGAAAGAAAGTAATGGAACAAGCTGACAGAATGCTAACACTTCTCCCATACCGTGAAGTGGCTGGAATTATTGCTTGGTTCCTCTCATATTATAGGCAGAAACTGTTTTAATATCTGAAATAACATTTTTACTATCTTTCTACACCTGTTTCATGAAAGAACACCAGCTGAATTGAGAGAACTGATTTGTTTGCTCGTATTCAGAAATAAAAGGTACCATTTAATCAAAAACAGTGGTCTTTAGAATAATAGGGAACATTAAGAAAAGGATTTTCTGCTCTTCAGAAGTATTACAGAGAAACAAACCCAGATTTTTGTGCAATGATCCTGCTATGATAATATGACCGTTGCTTCACTGGAGATCAGGAGTAACTACAGCTGTGTCAGTCTATATTTATGACTTTTTACAGGTTGTTCCTTTCAACGTTTCAATCTGAGGGGAAATCCTTAACTTTGTAGGCTAACATTATCTTGTTTCGGTACGTTTCCTTTTTTCCTTAACTTTAAGCCACTGACACAGTAGGTGGTTGAGCCAACAGAAAGCAAGCTCTGTGTGTTCTCACATGTACTTTGGCAGACATTTACCATAGTCCTCAGATCTCACAGCTCGACTATGAGACTCATTTTATTTTCCTCTGCTAAAGAAAGCCTTTTACTCTAAGAAGAAAAAAAAAAAAAAAAAGCAGCCAACCAGTATTGTTCTAGTTAACTTTATAGGTAGCTGTAATGAACAAGTACCGTCTTTTTCTTATTGGTTATGACTGCTGACATGCTTGTGTTTTTTAGTTCTGAGAAGTCCATGTATAAAGAAGGGACTTTCTCTCAGGTATTGCTACTAATAAACTTTGAAAACAAATTTAAAGAAAAAAGATTGTATTATGAGTTATGTATTACAAATTTTAAGTTACAACATAGAGCAGATAGATGAAAGAGATTAAAAAATTTCATAAAACTCGTAATAAAAATATTTTTCACAGCACATTATTACATATTTTTTATTTATTTTCATCTTGATCATGTCAGTGATTAATAAAGCTTTCTACAAATGTTAACAGGTTTGCATGCAAGCACCTAAAACTTCCTGTAACAGTATTCTTTGTAGTGATTATGATGTTTGTCAATGTAATAATAAATTAAAGCCATTTCCTTAATGACAAATGCAAAGCAAGAAATGCACCAAAGAGAATTATTTAGGGAGGCATAAACTTCTAACTTTCTATGTCCTGATTCAAAGACCTCTAGAAATGACATTAAAAAACAAAAAATAGATTTCTTTTTTATTTTGTACATTCTGAATTTGGAATTTTAAAATTTTTTTTTAGGTGTATTTACTTGAGTTAAAACAGTATCATTATTTATATCATTGCTTAAATAACCCAACAGTGTCTTCCTGGTTGTTCTAAGTGGCCCTATCTGCCTCCTGGTCTGGCTTCTCTTCAAATAACAATAGATGTAAATAAATTAGTAAGGATTTATTCTCAAGGTATAGCATATTTGTTTGGCTTGGAGCATATGTGCTAGAAATCCCAGAAGGATACAGAGTGACGGCACAACTATTGCATGGTAGGAAAAGCAAGGAATGTTTCTCTCTACCTTCCATTTCCAGGTACATATTGCGTTGGACATCAGTTTTGGTCAGATTTCTTTCTCTTACTCTAGGTAAGACTAATGATCTTAGAACCTATCATTAAGCCTAACCTATATAGAATAAAAGTTTTAGTGAGTCAAGTAACGTGTCACATCTATAAAATGTGTAATGAAGCTGGTGAGGAGTCTGGAGCACAAGTCTTATGAGGAGAAGCTGAGGGAACTGGGGGTTTTTTAGCTTAGAGAAGAGAAGGTTGAGGGAAGACCTTATCGCCCTCCACAACTACTTGAAAGGAGGTTGTAGCCAAGTGGGTGTTGGTCTCTTCTCCCAAGTAACAATCTATAGGACAAGATGAAATGGCCTCAAGTTGCACCAGAGGAGGTTTAGATTGGATATTAGGAAAAATTTCTTCACAGAAAGAGTTATCAGGCACTGGAACGGGCTACCCAGGGAAGTGGTTGAGTCCCCATCCCTGGAGGTATTTAAAAGATGGGTAGACGAGGTGCTTAGAGACATGATTTAGTAGTGGACAGGTACAGTTGGACTCATGTCCTTAAAGGTCTTTTCCAACCAAATTATTCTATAATTCTATGATTCTATGAATCAGACAAACTTGGTTTTGCCTGCATTGTATAGATACTAAACCTTTCCTTACTCTCAACAGACAAAGGTTACATGGCAGCTGAAAGCTGCTCCCTTCAAACATTTATGGAAGGATTTTGCTCTCCCTTTTGCCAGGTACTGAAGAGGGCCATATACAGAAAAGAGACCCTGGCTTATGGTTCCAGCCGCTTGTCCTCAGCAGTCCAAAATCAGCATGCTGAATCATTCAGCTGTTGCTGCAATATGCCCAGAAAAGCTACAAAATGTGGGACATTTCCAGTATTCTCATACATTTCAGAGCACCATCCTGGCTTGAACTTTAACAGCTACACTATGTGTCTATGTTTTAACTCAGGCCTCCTGTTGACGTATCAATTTTACCTTAAAAAAATTCCATCTTGTTAACACAGCTAAATAATGCTAATTTGTTTTCTTTGTTTGCTTTCAAATGCTGTTATTTTTTTTTTCTGTTTTGTTTGTTCATTTTAAAGGCTCAGTAATACAGTGGTACACAAATTGCCTGTCCAAGGTGATAACCTGGACTAGTGAAAGCCAAGTATATCACTGGCCCAAAACAAAACTCTGTCATTGACCACAATCTGGGAAGGACTCAAGGCCTAATTCCCATGTTAATTAACTATTAGATGAAATTCAGAAGTCTGGATAGAAATTCACAATGCAATGGCAGCTGGTTAACTGCTGCTAGGGTGTATCTAGTGTAATTTGTCCTCCATAATACTTTGCATTTTTAATAATAATGAAAAAAAAAACATAGTGGAAGAAAATACTTATCAGCTGTTCCGTTCACAACATCAATAAAAATGAAAGGAAGAAATACATGACAAGTTTAAATAATTCCCAGTTGGCAGAGGAGAAGATGTTTCATGGCAGGTGAAACTCTAACTTTAACACTTTTCTCCACCTGAGCAACAAGACAATTTGAAATGGTGTGTTTCTGTGGTACCTTGAACATCTTTAGACCTTTAAATAATTTGTGAGGAAAACACAGATTTGGGAAAATTTTTACTGTAAATAAAGGAGAGGAGACGGCAGGAGGGTGGGAGGAGGAGGAGTAAAGATTTGTCCTAGGAGTACTGATCTAAAGAGTTGAAGCACTTTGGGCCATGAAGAGCATGATATTCCAGTTGGAGAATCAAGGGCCAAGTTGATTATTTTATGGGCGACAGACTGAAGTAAGTCAGTGAATGCAAATCTTACAGAAAAGTATTCATGCAGATACGTGTATCCTTTCCCGTAAATTTGAGATAAGACATACAATATCTCCAAAGGGGATTTTAAAACAGGAGAAGGTCATACAGACTTGTAAGAAAAGTGCTTATAAGGAAATGTGTGTAATATAAAGTCATAAAATACAGTAAAAGGTTTTTGAAAAGTGTAGTGAATCAATGGCTTAATGTGATGGCTCTTTTTAAATGCAAAGAAACCAAGGCCAAACTGAGCATTACATGACAGGGCCATTTGTAAATATGATTAACTAACTCACTTGAGTTTTTTCTTTCATAATTTCTGTGGTAACCTGTCTTAATTGATATTCTATGAAACTAATGGAACATTAGGTTGCACAGTCAATTCTAGTGGACCCATCCAATAGATTTGTCACTGCTTACCTTGTGAAAGTGAATTGAAATCTACAGGAATGAAGTATAATATTGCATATATTTTTCTTTTCTGAGTACCTTAGTTACTGGTGTGGCTCAATTTTTATTGGGTTTTTTAATACAAGCAAAATGGAAGTTTAGCAAGTCAGCTCATGTAATTGAATTGATTGGTCTTCTTCATGTTTCAAAATAACTTCATGCTCAGAAGCTTCTACTAACATGTGACATGGAAGTTTAATGTCAGAAAAGTAACAGAATATTTCCAGGTGCGAAGTTATTCCACCTTAGTTTTGCAGCACTTGGAGGTTTTAGCATCTTACCAGTTCAAAATATTTTTAAACACTCAAAAAAATTTCAAAGAAAAAACCAAAGAGACAGACAGGATTTTCCCTGTTGCAAACTACTGCAATATGAATTTTTGTTATAACCAGTGTGAACAGTACCAGAAGGTACTTGCAGAAATAGGCTTAATTTCAATTTTAGATATGATAACCATATGCTTGTTCCTTGTTCTAGGTATCTAGCAAGTAACCACACAAAATTAAATTCTGTAGCCTGCATGAGACAGTTTTCCTTCTGTCTAAGTCTGTAGGTGTGGAGTAATGTTTTATACAGACAGCTAGTCAGCTAGCTTACACACAGATGTCTAGACTCTAGGTATCTATGATTTGCTAAATGAATCCTACCTAAAATGTGCATCCTGGACAGGATTCATGTCATTTAACTCTAAATTTCTGAAACTTAGACATCTGTGGCTGAGATCATCACTCTGAGTTTCTTCTCTTTATAGTTAATGGAGATGAAAAGAGAAATATCGAGAGTTAGGGTTTTCTCATTCTAAGTTAAATATTTAATATAGACCAAACCAAACACTCTCCAGAGGCCTGCAGTGAAGACAGCTTTGTTTCTATTTTGAACAAGGTCTTGTTTTCTTTCCAATGAGAAGTGATAAAATTACTCCTGTACAGTTCAGGAATACTCTTCTAAAAACCTTAATGAAACCAATTGTATTGACTTTATTCCAAACTAAATGTGTGTCTCTAACTCTCCAGAGGCCTGCAGTGAAGACAGCTTTGTTTCTATTTTGAACAAGGTCTTGTTTTCTTTCCAATGAGAAGTGATAAAATTACTCCTGTACAGTTCAGGAATACTCTTCTAAAAACCTTAATGAAACCAATTGTATTGACTTTATTCCAAACTAAATGTGTGTCTCTATTGACGCAACTTAGGAAATCAGACTCTGGCTTTGTCGTGGTTTAACCCGGCTGGCAACTCAGCACCACGCAGCCGCTCGCTCACTCCCCCCCCCTCCCTCAGGGGGATGGGGGAGGG
>NW_009260275.1:212042-218094 GCF_000687185.1 Egretta garzetta | reverse complement strand
GTCCCCGAGCCGCGAGCGACCGACCGAACTAACTAACCCCCCCCCGAGCATGACGTTATATGGTATGGAATAGCCCTTTGGTCAGTTTGGGTTAGCTGTGCTAGCTGTGCTCCCTCCCAGCTTGTTATGCACCTGGCCGAGCAGGAGAAGCTCAAAAAGTCCTTGAGTAGTCTGAGCACTACTTGGCAACAGCTGAAAACATCAGTGTGTTATCAACATTATTCTGGTACTAAAACCAAAACACAGCACTATGCTAGCTACTGTGAAGAAAATTAACTCTATCCCAGCCGAAACCAGGACAGGCTTTAAACCAGCTGGCAATTGATTTGTAACTTGATATTTTCAATTAAAATATTATTTAAATGATCTTTCAAAACATTTATTTCCTGTAGTTAAGTTTTTTTTTTTTCTTTATTTTTACCTAGAGCTAGTAAAAACATCACATAACAACGAGACAGTGACATATTGGTATCTTAGAAAAGACACTCTTCTATCTCTCAGGTAAAGAAATGTCTTTATGTTAGGATCTGTTTCTATTCATTACAGATGAACTGTTCCACCCTCTCATGCCTCTTTTACTTCAGCATAGCAATATCTGGGGAATATAGGAGTTAATCTTACTGCTTAATCTACAAAGCTTGTATTAGTAGACTTAGGAGTTAGTACTGAGGCTACAGTGTAATGGCAGAAGGGTTATTTGGTCAATTCCATGAACAGTATGGGCATAATTCAAGCCTTTACAACTCTGACAGAGTTCTGTAGTTTAGAATTTTTTACAAAATCCATTAGTATTTCAGATCTTATTAAGGCGGAGAAACAAAGACAAGAAAGTAGCAGTTACTGGTTCTATATGTGAGTTTTAGGGAATCTATGAGATGTTATGTAAGATTACATCTGAAACCTATCATCTGCTTCAATATTTTATCACCTACACTGACCTGTCTTCACTGGTTTAAAAGAAAATGCAAATTCCCCTACTGTACAGAGTTTTTACTATTGGATTTTAACACTTAATAGTTGGAAGCTAACAGTCTGCGTCCTAAGGTTTTACAGAATCACAGAATCACAGAATCGTAAGGGTTGGAAGGGACCTCAGGAGATCATCTAGTCCAACCCCCCTGCTAAAGCAGGCTCACCTAGAGCATGCTACACAGGACTTCATCCAGGCGGGCTTTGAATATCTCCAGAGAAGGAGACTCCACAACCTCCCTGGGCAGCCTGTTCCAGTGCTCTGCCACCCTCAGAGTGAAGAAGTTCTTCCTCATATTCAACTGAAACCTCTCGTGTTTCAGTTTGCATCCATTGCCCCTAGTCCTGTCGCTGGACACCACTGCAAACAGACTGCTTCCGTCCTCTTGACTTCCGCCCTTAAGATATTTGTATGCGTTGATGAGATCCCCTCTCAGTCTTCTCTTCTTCAGGCTGAACAAGCCCAACTCTCCCAGCCTTTCCTCGTAGGGGAGGTGCTCCAGTCCCTTTATCATCCTAGTAGCTCTCCTCTGGACTCTTTCTAGGAGTTCCTCGTCTTTCTTGAACTGGGGAGCCCAGAACTGGACACAGTACTCCAGGTGGGGTCTCACCAGGGCAGAGTAGAGGGGGAGGAGAACCTCCCTCGACCTGCTGGCCACACTCCTCTTAATACACCCCAGGATACCATTGGCCTTCTTGGCAACAAGGGCACATTGCTGGCTCATGGTCAGCTTATTGTCCACCAGGACTCCCAGGTCCTTCTCAGCAGAGCTGCTATCTAGCAGGTCATCCCCCAGCCTGTATTGGTGCATGGGGTTCGACCTCCCCAGGTGCAGCACAGGTTTTACACACCATCCACATTATATATCCTTTAAATATTAAAAAAAAAAGAAAAACATATTAAACTTTTAATAACAGTCACAGTTTTAAAACAATGACTACTTGTAAACTATGGGAAAGCTTGTCTTTGCATCAGTTTTAGTTCAGAAACCCTTCAGCTTTCCTGCTTTCTAAGACAGCAAAATAAGACTTACCTTTTGGACAACATCATATGATTTTTGCTATTTGGTACTAATCGGTTGTAAAGGTCATACAGGTGTCAATGTAGTTTTCTTGTTGTACCTTTAACTGATTTAGCTAAATGATTTTAATTATTTAATTTTATTTACTTATTTATTTATTTTTAACCACAAGAAGACACATTTTGTCACAGAGCTCATAATTCAGGAAATCAAAACTGGAAAATTTGGGTTTTCAGGCTGTTATTCAAGAAACAGAAATGTTAATTTTTAGAAAGGAAGGCAAATTACACAATTGTTTCTCTTACTTCAAAGATCAATGTTTCAATGTTTTCAGGGACTCTTCCTCTTTCCAGTTTGTACAATGAAGCAGACTACAGCTCCACAAAAGGAGTTGATAGCACTGTCTATGAGGAGAAAAAGTGTTACTAGAAGTCAGCTTCTTACTTATAAGCTAAACAACTCCTCATATATCCTGATTAATTAAGATTCTCTTACAAAGGACATTGTTACTTTGACAATGCTATGTCCCTTGATAGCTTCATCTCAAGTTCGGTCTGTAAAACATTAAGTGTACTTTTTAAACACATTTCTGCTTTTGGAGGAATATTCCTTAATTCTTTATTTAGTGAATATGACTTTGTCCTACTTAAGTAATTCATTTAATAGCTTTCACAAGGTGGTAGATTATCTGTACCATGGTTATCAGTAGTTGAGACTGGGGAAAAAAAAACAATGACCAAGTGGTTTCTCACTGTTTTTAAAATATCTAATTACAGCCTTAACAATGAAATCTGTATTAGTCTGAGATAGGTTATAGTACTTTCATTCATTAGTAGCTAACTTAGAAACCACCAAAACGTGGAGCTGTGATTACTATTGTCCTTGTTGAGGAACCTGATGTTTGTGTTCAGTGAGGGCTTTCTGCCAACTTTTAGCAGAGTTATTGCAAGATCAGAAAGACCACATTAATTTATCTGTTTACCCCCTGAGCAGAAAATGGACCTGAAAGTCTGAAAAATGTTCCTTAAAAAATAGCTGTCAACATAGCTGTTCTAAATGCGACATTTCTTTTCTCAAATTGCAACTGTTCCTCTCTATTTTCAGTGGGGTTAATTTTGCCTTTATTATGACCATGGGTGCATGACTGTTTCAAAATATTGGGAAAGGGCAATGAGCCAAAATCATTACCTTCACTTGAAGTGTTTAATATCAAACGTAAATATTGGAGGGGCTTGAGTGCCCAAGCCATCCCTCCAGGCTTTATGCATCTGATTAAAATGTCCCTGCTGCCCTGTCAGCTAGTCCCCATCATGACTTCAGTCCAGTATTGTCAAGGAAATAATAACCTAGCGTCTTCCATTCCTTACTCGTATGGGGACAGCGCTTAAAGAACACATGGGTTGATTTTCCCTCGAATACTGCTGTATAATTAAAAATTGTTAATAAGCAGTTAGAAAAATTATAAATACAAGTAGATAAACTAGATGTGAAGGGGGAAGGGGAACCTATTGGGTTTGCCAGCGACAGGCTGGGGGATGATACACAATGGTTAGAGGGACGGGGGGCTAGTATGAGCCCTCAACCTGTTGCCCAGCAGTGTGCCAGGGGCGCTGCAGTGAAGTTGAAGTCTGGTGGAGGTGAGCTGGAGGCTTCTGAGGTAGTAGAGGCCAACAAGGAAAAGCCTGTGAAACACCTCAAAGGAAACAAGTGGTGTTCTGCTATGAAGGTGACGAGGCCGACAGCTCGGATGATATGCCTCTGTACAAATGCACGCAGCATGGGAAACAAACAAGAGGAGTTGGAAGCTATCGTGCTGCTAGAAAGCTACAACCTGATTGCCATTACGGAAACTTGGTGGGATGAATCCCACAACTGGAATGTAGCTATTGATGGCTACAGGCTGTTCAGAAGGGACAGGCGAGGAAGGAGGGGCAGAGGCTTTGCCCTTTACATCAAGAAATCATTACAGTGTGAAGAGCTGACCCTGAAGAATAGCCACGAGCAGGTCGAAAGCTTATGGGTAAGAATCAGAGAGAGAGGCAACAAAGGGAACCTGGTGGTTGGTGTCTACTACAGGCCGCCAGATCAAGAGGAGCTGACTGACGAAGCATTCTTCCTCCAACTCCGGGAGGCTTCGCGCTCGCAGGCCCTCGTCCTGCTGGGGGACTTCAACCACCCCGACATCTGCTGGAAAACCAACACGGCAAGATGTAGGCCATCCAGCAGGTTTCTCGAATGCATTGAGGACAACTTCTTAAGCCAGGTAATAGACACCCCTACCCGAGGGGATGCGATACTGGACCTGGTGGTCACCAATGCAAGCGAGCTCGTCGGAGATGTCCAGATCGGAGGCAGCCTGGGCTGCAGTGATCACGCGCTGGTAGAGCTCACGCTCCTGAGGGAAATGGGAAGGACAAAGAGTATAGTCAGGACCCTGAATTTTAGAAAAGCCAACTTCCAGCTCCTCAAGGAGATAGTCAGTAGGACTCCCTGGGAAACGGCCCTCAGGGACAGGGGAGCAGAACAGAGCTGGCAGATCTTTAAGGAAGTGGTCCACAGAGCGCAGGAGCTATCGATCCCTAGGTGTAAGAAATCAAGCAAAGAAGGGAAGAGACCAGCGTGGTTGAGACAGGAGATGCTGGTCAAGCTAAGGAGGAAGAGGGAACTGCACAGGCAGTGGAAGCAGGGACAGGCATCCTGGGAAGAGTATAGGGAAGTGGTCCGGTTGTGTAGGAATGGGGTCAGGGAGGCGAAGGCGCAGCTGGAGCTTAACTTGGCTAGGGATGCAAAGAATAATAAAAAGGGATTCTACAGGTATATCAGCCGGAAAAGGAAGGTTAAAGAGAGTGTACCCCCGCTGATAAGCGAGACCGGCAGGCTGGTAGGAGCAGATGAGGAGAAGGCTGAGGTACTCAAGAACTTTTTTGCCTCAGTCTTCACTGGCAACATCTCTCCTCACCCCTCCCGAGTTGATGGATGGCATGAGGGGGACCGGGAGGGCAAAACCCCTCCTGCTGTAGGAGAAGATCGGGTTTGTGACCTCCTACGGAACCTGAATGCACAGAAGTCCATGGGACCTGATGAGATGCATCCCAGAGTCCTGAGGGAATTGGCCGATGTAGTCGCCAAGCCACTCTCCATAATATTTGAAAAGTCATGGCAGTCAGGTGAAGCCCCTGGTGACTGGAAAAAGGGAAACATTGTGCCCATTTTCAAAAAGGGTAGAAAGGAAGACCCTGGGAACTACCGACCTGTCAGCCTCACCTCTGTGCCTGGGAAGATCATGGAACAGATCCTCCTAGAAGCTATGCTAAAGCACATGGAGGCCAGGGAGGTAATTTGAGATAGCCAGCATGGCTTCACCAAGGACAAGTCCTGCCTGATGAACCTAGTGGCTTTCTGTGATGGTGTGACAACAACAGACAAAGGAAAACCAATGGATGTCATCTATCTGGACTTCTGCAAAGCCTTTGACACGGTCCTGTGGCGGTGTGCTCCCCCCTCGTCTCTGACTCCCCCTCCTTTGACCTCTTTCAAGTGATAACCACCTGTGGTGGTGGTGATAGAGGCATCTGGTCTGTGTCGGGTTGTGAAGGATGCACCGGCTGGATGTTAGGGGAGACAGATAACAATACAATAGCGAAGGGCTATTTTGGAGTGTGCCCACCTAAGCACAGTGGTCAGTATGCAAATATGACTATGAGCCAATTATCTTACCCCCATAAATAGTGAGCAGCCCAAGAGCCCTTTGAGCTCTCCTGCACGGCAGCGGGCTGCACGCCAGGATCTCCCCTTGAGCAGGGACACCTCTCAAGGTTACTCCTCGAGGTTGAGAGATTCTGTACTGCAACAGATTCTCAGTGACTAACAGCATGCTAACTTGGAAATCTTTGCTAAGTGACATAAAGGATTAATTGCGCAGATATAATCCCTTAGACATAAACTGTTGACCAAGTCTGGGACTAGGATTGGATCCAGCCGCAGCTAGACTCCTCTCTGAGGGAGTTTAGAAAGCAAGTGGATCTTTTCTGAACCTCATGACTCAACGGGAGGGTCTCCCT
>NW_009260275.1:202612-211618 GCF_000687185.1 Egretta garzetta | reverse complement strand
ATGCACCTGGGTCGGGGTAACCCCCGGTATCAGTACAGGCTGGGGGAAGAAAGGATCGAGAGCAGCCCTGACAAGAGGGACTTGGGGGTATTGATGAATGAAAAGCTAGACATGAGCCGGCAATGTGCGCTGGCAGTCCAGAAGGCCAACAGTACCCTGGGCTGCATCAGGAGAAACATGGCCAGCAGGTTGAGGGAGGTGATTCTGCCCCTCTACTCTGCTCTGGTGAGACCTCACCTGGATTACTGCATCCAGCTCTGGAGCTCTCAGCACAAGAAGGACATGGAACTATTGGAGCGGGTCCAGAGGAGGGCTACAAAAATGATCCAAGGGCTGAAGCACCTCTCCTATGAGGACAGGCTGAGAGAGTTGGGCTTGTTCAGCCTGGAGAAAAGAAGGCTACGGGGAGACCTGATTGCGGCCTTTCAGTACTTAAAGGGGGCCTATAGGAAAGATGGGGAAAATCTTTTTAGTAGGGCCAGCTGTGTTAGGACAAGGGGTAATGGTTTTAAACTAAAACAGGGTAGGTTTAGACTAGATATAAGGAAGAAGTTCTTTACAATGAGGGTAGTGAAACAGTGGAATGGGTTTCCCAGAGAGGTAGTGGAGGCCCCGTCCCTGGAAACTTTGAAGGCCAGGTTGGATGGGGCTCTGAGCAACCTTCTCTAGTTAAAGATGTCCCTGCTCACTGCAGGGGGGTTGGACTAGATGACCTCTAGGGGTCCCTTCCAACCCAAAACATTCTATGATTTTATGATCCTATGAAATTGGGCTGCTTTAGATGTTAATTTCTCCTGTATATTTCATGCAGCGTTAAAACTTTTAATGCTCATTGAGATGCTGTTAATAAAAAGAGAAAGTAAGTTCTGCACACACTTTTAGTGGTCGAAGTTTTTATTCTCTGGTCTAGAAGAATGGAAGAAGCTTATGCCTTTTTTCACTTCTTCATGGAACAGTAGCACCTGAGGGAGACAGAATTTATTGCAACAATCCATTGCCAGGAATATATTAAGCACATAGAGGAATAAAGGGCTCTGCTTTCACAGAGAAATGTGGAATACAAAAAAATACAGCATTTTCTGAAATACCATCCTTTGAGATTTACATTTTTACTTGAATTAAATTCTTGGTGGTCGTTACTTGTTCTTCTTCTTCTAAGCAGAGAAATGTATTTCTCAAATTATTTCCAGAGTTCCATGAAGTAGATAATAAACTTTCAAAGAGCTATGGTGTTTGTTCTATAGAAACCTAACTTACTGCTATGTGCTATTCTCAGCCTAGAATCTTGTAGAGATTGTAAAGAAGTATATATTCTTCAGTGTGGGACAAACATTTGTAATTGAGCTTTTAATCTCCAGAGACTGGGGATTTATGATTTTTAGAGCTAATGTAAAAAGGTAAAGCTATGCCAGACTAGTATAGTCCATTAATTAACTTTACACTACATAGTCCCTATCAGAATGCAGCTTCTTATCCAGCTTCTTATCAATATATCTCATCCAAGCTCATATTTCACCTAAAGGTGGATTACTTCTGTATATTGTCTTGCAGCTTTTTTCTTTTTCATTTAAATAGGTATCGGAGTAAATTTTGAGTTTTATTTGTGTTGTGTTTTTTCTTTTTTCTCTCTCCACTTCAGTGAATATATATTTAAATAAAATGTATTATATATTTCCAAACCATCAGCTTCATCTTGGTTTTCCTTAAGTTTGATGTCTGCAACAGAATTAATCATACCAGGCCAAAAAAAAAGCACCATGTTGCTATTTTCTCACAGCTTTGGCAGACAGGGTATGTGACCTACAAATACTTGTGCTGTTTTGGACAAGTAATTAGAGCGGAGGAGGCACGGCAATGGGATTAAACAGGTGAGTATATGTGTTGCAGATGCAATTAGCCAATGGAGAGAACTTCTAGAATACAATTCATCTGAGATAAACAAGTCTTATAAGGAGTGGCTGAGGGAACTGGGGTTGTTTAACCTGGAGAAAAGGAGGCTCAGGGGAAGACCTTATTGCTCTCTACAACTACTTGAAAGGAGGCTGTAGTGAGGCGGGTTTTAGTCTCTTCTCCCAAGTAACAAGCAGTAGAACAAGAGGAAATGGCTTCAAGTTTCACCACAGGAGGTTTAGATTAGATATTAGGAAAAAAATTCTTCATTGAAAGGGTTGTCAAACATTGGAACAGGCTGCCCAGGGAAGTGGTTGAGTCCCCATCCCTGGAGGAATTTAAAAAACATGTAGATGAGGTGCTTAGCAACATGATTTAGTGGTGGACATAGTAGTGTTAGGTTAATGGCCGGACTCAATGATCTTAAGGGTCTTTTCCAACCTAAAATATTCTATGATTCTATGATTGAGTGACCTTACGGCACATCAGAGGAACTGCCCATTAAGGTTGCTATTTCTCTTCACTGAGTAAACAAGGTGACTAAGGTGTCTAGCTCAATTTAGAACCCTGATTTCTAGATATTTAAGGTAAGCAGATGAGCTTGATAGTCAATATTACTTCAGTCTAGCTCATTTATAAATGCATAAACACATTTTTATGGTTTTATTTTCCTAATGTTTCATTTATCCAGTCAAGGAATAGAAACAATATCATGAAAGAGGAATGAGACCAAGAAAAATGGCTCAGTATCATCATCAGACCTGATGTTACAGGGAATCAAGTCATCATACTAAACCAGGAGAATAAGAATTGTTTATAGAAATAATTCAAGACAATAAATGCCAAGAAATCCTGATTTATTTTCTGTAAGCAATTCAGAAACAAGGAACCTAATGCCAGCAAAGTTTGTTAAATGAAAATTTCCATGCCTCTGATCTGTATCTTGTATATTCATTGTGACTAGAGTCAGTGTTTTGAACTGCAGTTGTCTGAATGCATCACATAAGGATGAAACAGTAAAACTTAACAGTTATTTATTTACTTACTTCTTCGAGGCATTTATCCATACAATGTTAAATTCACTGCTGTGGTAAGCAAGTGCAGTTATACTCACATTAATGGAATTCTGCTTGCTCTATCCACATTGTTTTTGTCCCACTAGATAAGTAATCTGGCTAACAGCACTCTCAGGTAAATATTACTCTTTTCATATTGCTCTGGAGGAAATGTTACAGAGGATTAAAGGTTCTGTCCAATACCACAAAGGCTATCTGGTCTCAAAGCATGCGTTAAAAATCTGTTTCTTTGCTCACAGGCCTGAACTCACATCACACCTCTGTCTAAAGGAGAAGATTCTGCACTGCCTTGTAAACTTCTCTTTTTGTGACATTTTGGGACTGATGACAGAAAGTTTTCAGGTTATGCTTGACATTTTGATAAGTAACATCACATGAATGATCTTAACTTCGCCTAATTCATGCTGCATTGATTATCTTTGCTTTTGAACTGCTCTGGAAAAGAGACAATACTCACAGTATCATTCTTTAGTCTTTTTCATACTATTGATATATGTGATATGTGATATTACACACAATTCATTTACATTTGCTGTAATTAAAATTGATTAATTACCATCATGATTTTTTTCTTTATCCAAACATATTATTTAACCACAGTTCTAGATTTGTCTTTCAAACCAAGAATAAAGAGACAAGGGATGGACAGCTTAAACGTAGACTGACCATCTTCCCACTAGTTTTAAAGTCAAGGTGAAATAGATTTATTTTGTTGGCCTGCTTTGGTTTACTAACATCTGAATGTGATTTCTATGTAAGAGCTGAAAGAGTTCAAGGTGTATAATAGGTAAATTTATGTTTATAAATCACTTTAAGACCCTTCTTTACAATGATTATTGTTCATTATAATTAAAATTATTAGTAGCTACCTGTCTTTACCATCTTTTTCTGTCTCATATTTACCCAAAATGTTCTTCACCCCTCAATAATCAACCAAATCATTAAAAATTCCCTTTTTCTAGATAGTATAATGAAAGGCGGCTGAGTTTTATAGTGGTTTTCAGCAGCATAAAACCCTTAACAAGATTTTAGTGGGTTGCAGGGAAGAAAGAAGTTGAATCAATGGTTTGCTACTGTTTTACTATTTTTATAATACTGCAAAGATCATACCTCAGAAGAGACTGTCTGTACTGTGACACAGAGAGAGGTAATAGCTGAATTTGGAGGAAAATAACTGGAATGATGGTGTGAACTTCATACATTTTAAAATAAAGAGTTCTGTGGCTTTGACCTTTAATTACAAGGAAGCAAAGAGGATCCATACACCTGTAATCATCAAAATAGCTGTGAAGTAACTGTCTTTTTCCTACCGGAAACAAAACTGAAGAATCCTCATAAAAATTTTCAGTGCATTTAATGGATATGTTTACTTGGACTTGAACTGAATAAGGTGTCCTTGAGTTAGGGTGGGTTATTGCAAATGTGCCCTGTGTGAACTGAAAGAAAATAAGTGCAAGTTTCTGGAAATTAAGTTCAAGACAAGCAAGGAGTGTGTGGTAGTTACTGTGACCATCCAAGTGGCTCAGTATTAGTGTATAATTTATGAGTGCAATTGAGCATATGAATAGCCTGAACCTTCTAGCATTAGATCAAAGATGGGCTGCTCTTTTCAGTCAATCACATTACTTCATTATCATTTGCTTGTGATAAAAGGTTTAGTAGTGTCAGGGAAAATCCTTTAAAGTATTGGTAACTGAAGGGTATGCTGTGACTAGCACTGGTGAGGCAGGGCCGGGGGGGAATACAAACAAAAAAACCAACCCTGCTCTAAACTTGAGTTACTTACCAGCTGACGTGTAGTCAGAGAGCAGGTTCAGTGCTACAATGTGCTACTTGAGTGGTATTTGCTCTGTATATCATGTGTATTTATTAATTTGAGGTTATGAAGTATTGTATGAAATGGAATAATATCCCTTACCGTGTGCACAATAGGTTATATAGCATATGCTGGTCACAGAACGATTCACTTTCCCATAAGTGAATCTGGAATACTTCCCAGAATAGAACTGCTTCTCAAACATGTAACTTCGGATGACAGTGCTGAACTTCAAGGAGGGAGTGGGATACTGCCTCTCTATGCAATGCACATTTGGGATTCTCCATCCTCTCAAAAGATTTTTTGATTGTTTCTTGCTGTTCAGTTCGAGGAATGGAAAAAAAAAAAAAAAGTCTTGTGTTCTGGAGTTTTATGGCTGCAGTAGGTACTGGGTCAGCTTTATGTCTATGAGTGCAATGTGTAATTCTGTGGGTTTGCTTGTGATGAGCCTGCCTGGTCAATCGTTCCAGCAGTGCATGACTAATATCTTTATAGAGTAGTTCCTGAGTTAATTGATACTGGAGAAATTAGTCAGGTAAAGAGAAATTAAATAGTTTTGGGGTTTGCTTACATATTCCATCTGCACTCTCCACTTTTAACCTGAATATGAATAATAGTTTATAAAAAACCCCACAGTGTTACATTTTCACCCTTCAGATTAATGAATGAACAGCACTGCTGTAAGCCTCATCTCCTTCCTGAGTATACATTTCAATTTTCTTCTGAGATTTTACATTTTCATTACATTTTGTAACATGAAAAAATGAAAATGTGAGAAGTGCTTGAAATTTCCTCTGCAGAGATTACTATTATTTAGTTAAATACTAGGGAATGATGGATTTTTCAGTGAGTGAAAAATCTGAATAATTAAATATTTAATTTCTTAAATTTCATGCTACTTGAGGCCCTCATCATGCTCACACAAAAAAAGGGTTTCAGAAATCAATTCTTTCTGTGGAGGAAATTCTGTCATTTTCTCCTAAGAGCTTTCCTGTTGAGAAAGGAAGGATGGCATTTAACTCCAGATTGCTGATATCTAAATGACGTTCTTTAAGTGCAGATGCCTATGTCACTAATGAACTCTATTTGGATGTCTAAATTTTTAGTGCAGTCTAGTCAATACAGTTTATGGAGGCTGGAGAGCTATTCACCTCTTTCTTATGAGACTCCCTATGTTTTGACTACTGAATAGCTTTCTAGAATATATTTACTTTATCAGGCTCAGTTCAGTCACTTATATGTACCATGCCTATTTTATATGTCTTAAGGTATCCTACTTGATCTCCAGCTTGTACTCTAAAAGTTTTGACAATCTTGTAGGTTCATTGAGGTGTATCGTGGTTTAACACAGGCTGGCAACTAAACAGTACACAGCTGCTTCTTCACTCCCCCACAGTGGGATGGAGGAGAGAATCAGAAGAGTAAGTGAGGAAACTCACAGGTTGAAGTAAAGACAGTTTAATAGGGAGAGCAAAAGCCGTGCGTGCAAGCAAAGCAAAGCAAGGAATTCATTCACTACTTCCCATCTGCAGGCAGGTGTTCAGCCATCTCCAGGAAAGCAGGACTCCATCACATCTATCAGTGACTTGGGAAGATAAATGCCATTACCTTGAATGTCCCCCCCTTCCTTCTTCTTCCGCTAGCTTATATATTGAGCACGATGTCATATGGTCTAGAATATCCTTTTGGTCAGTTCAGGTCAGCTGTCCTGGCTCTTTTCCTATTGCTTGTTACTTGGGAGAAGAGACCAACACCCACTTGGCTACAACCTCCTTTCAAGTAGTTGTAGAGAGCAATAAGGTCTCCCCTCAACCTCTTTTTCTCTAAGCTAAACAACTCCAGTTCCCATAGCTGCTCCTCATCAGACTTGTGCTCCAGACCCCTCACCAGCTTCATTGTCCTTCTCTGGACATGTTCCAGCAACACATCTTTCCTGTAGTGAGGGGCCCAAAACTGAACACAGTATTTGAGGTGCGGCCTCACCAATGCTGAGTACAGCAGAAGAATTACTACCCTGGTCCTGCTGGCCACACTATTTCTGATGCAAGCCAGGATGCCGTTGGCCCTCTTGGCCACCTGAGCATACTGCTGGCTCATATTCAGTTGGCTGTTGACCAGTACCCCCAAATCCTTCTCTGCTGACTAGCTTTCCAGCCACTCATCCCCAAGCCTGTAGCTTGTTGTATGGAGTTGTTGTCACCCAAGTGCAGGACCCAAGGCTTGGCCTTGTTGAACCTCATACAGTTGGCTACAACCCATCAAACCTGGACAAGCTGGAGAGGTGGGCCTGTGTGAACATCATGAGGTTTAACACCACCAAGTGCAAGGTCCTGCACCTGGGCTGGGGCAACCCTTGGTATCAATGCAGGCTGGGCGATGAAGCCATTGATAGCAGCCCTGCCGAGAGGGACTTGGGGGTACTGATGGATGAAAAGCTGGACATGAGCCGGCAATGTGCGCTGGAAGCCCAGAAGGCCAACTGTACTCTGGGCTGTATCAAAAGAAGCGTGGCCAGCAGGTCAAGGGAGGTGATTCTGCCCCTCTACTCTGCTCTGGTGAGACCTCACCTGGATTACTGCGTCCAGCTCTGGAGCTCTCAGCACAAGAAGAACATGGAACTGTTGGACCAGGTCCAGAGGAGGGCTACAAAAATGATCCGAGGGCTGGAGCACCTCTGTTATGAAGAAAGGCTGAGAGAGCTGGGCTTGTTCAGCCTGGAGAAAAGAAGGCTGCAGGGAGACCTTATTGCTGCTTTTCAGTACTTAAAGGGGGCCTATAGGAAAGACGGGGACAATCTTTTTAGTAGGGCCAGCTGTGACAGGACAAGGGGTAATGGTATTAAACTGAAGCAGAGTAGATTTAGACTGGATATAAGGAAGAAATTCTTTACAATGAGGGTAGTGAAACAGTGGAATGGGTTTCCCAGAGAGGTAGTGGAGGCCCCATCACTGGAAATATTCAAAGCCAGGTTGGACGGGGCTCTGAGTAACCTTCTCTAGTTAAAGGTATCCCTGTTCACTGAAGGGGAGTTGGACTAGATAACTCTAAAGGAGCTCAGTTTAGTTAAGCAGGACCTGCTTTTCATAAACCCATGTTGACTGGGGCTGATCTTCTGGTTCTCCTGGATATGCTGTGTGATGGCACTCAAGATGATCTGCTCCATGACCTTCCCTGGCAGCAAGGTCAGACTGACAGACCTGTGGTTCCCTGAATCCTCCCTCTGGCACTTCTTGTAAATGGGTGTCACATTTGCCAACCTCCAGTCAAGTGGAACTTCCCCAATCATCCAGGACTGCTGACAGACAATGGAAAGGGCCTTGGTGAGCACTTCCATCAGCTCCCTCAGTACGCTTGGGTGGACCCCATCCAGGATAGTACAGTTATCAATGTTGCAGTGACTGTTTCAAAAGGACTAGACCCTACAAAGCCTTCTACTGAGCAGTCTCATCAGACACAGTCTCCAAAGCCAGTATACTAACTATGAAGGAATATGAGAGACAATATTTCCCTGTTTTCTTCTTCTGTACAAGTAGTCCAACACTCATACTGTTTCTTATACCAGCATCCTGCAACTTTTACTCCTGCTTCTCCCAGCTCCTCCTCTTTCCGTTCAATATTTAAAACTTGGTTAGTTCAAGCAAATTTTCTTCTTCCAAGTCTAATAACTAGAACTTGGTGCTCTAGTCAAAATAAGGAGAAATGTGGTTTAGTCCATTTTCATGTGTTGAATATGACTTGACTAGAAACTCCTCCTTTCCCTCTCCTAGCAAGTCCTTCAATAGCAATATGATTCAGACACTCTGCTTAGCATTAGTTATGAGATAAAGGTATTTCCAGGTGCGTGCACAAGCAGAACCTGTGTATGTAGTGAAATTTATAGTTGAAACTGAGGCTTTTCAGGAATTTCTCAGGAACTTTCCAGTAACCTACTGAGAATCTAAAGGACCACAGTTTGGGTGCCTAAATTCCTCTTAATCTCACTTTAGATCCATACTTACTTTTTTTTGTCCTGGTTTGAGGGACATTCTGCATTATTTCTGAGGAATTTCTAAGCAAAATAATGGGACAATGAAGAAGTCATACTGGTTTTGCCTCTACTACCTTTATTGTATGAGTCAAAAGATGCCATTACCAGGGCCACACTTTTGTTATCAATTAATTAGGAAAGGAAGAAAGGAAGGAAGGAAGGAAGGAATGAAGGAAGGAAGGAAGGAAGGAAGGAAG
>NW_009260275.1:172870-202445 GCF_000687185.1 Egretta garzetta | reverse complement strand
AAGAAAGGAAGAAAGGAAGAAAGGAAGAAAGGAAGAAAGAAAGAAAGAAAGAAAGGAAGGAAGGAAGGAAGAAAGAAAGGAAGGAAGGGAGGAAGGGAGGAAGGAAGGAAGGAAGAAAGTAAGAAAGTAATAAAACCAAGTCTGTATAAATGATAAATGCAGCCCACTTTGAAATAGGGGAAGTGTTTGCTATCTATAGCTATGCAGCTATTATCATAGATAGTTGTTAATTATCACAGAATTATGCAATTTTTCAATTGTAGACCTTTCTCAGCTGGAACTGCTATTTCTTCACTCCATCTGGGAAAAATAAAAAGTGTGTGTGTGTGGGGGGGGGTGTCACGAAAAAAAAAATATTGCCCACATTAATTCAATAGCCTGAAATCTGTGAAATCATTTTGGAATCAATGAAAAGGTACCATATGACCTAGCAGACTTGGAAAAGATCCCAAAACATTTTGATGGTAGTTTATAATTAGTACTTTTTTTTTTCCTTTAGATACATATGAAAAATCTTCAAAAATATCTTGTGAGGCTGAATGCTCTTTTGGAGAAACACACCAAACCTCACACTAAAACCACGTTTCACGCTATTCTATGTCCATGTATATATATAAAATTACTAAGAGTTTACTGTTAAAACATAAAAGTTAACATTGTAAATGTCTGTTGCTATCAGCTAATTATGTTCAGCTCAAGCCAAAATAAGTCATATTAGTCAAATAATCAAAATAATATATAGTGGTGGACAGGTGTATGTATGTTAGCCAAAGTTTTAAACAATAAGTTTGAGAGTGTTTTCACCTAGATGCTTTTTAGATACACAAAGATGGAAATTGGGTTAGTTTGCAACACTAAGTAAAGTAGGAGAACTGTGTTGGCTTCAGGCAAGTGCAGAGAACAGGAGGTTTGCCCTGAGGATATGCACTAATTTAAGCTTGCCTTCTGTGGTCAGTGGTTCACTCCCTTTCAAAAGAGTACACTCCAGAGTATGAAGAGCTTCCCAAGAAATAAACTTTTTCAGATTAAGGTCATCATTCACCCCTGCAGTTGTGAAACAGAAAATACTAATAACACATGCAGGAATGAATAGTCATCAAACTGAATAGATTAAGAATCAGAAGATCTCTATGCAAAATAATATACAGGACAAATTATTTCTTGAAAATCAGTCTCCACAGTTATACATTTGGTAGTTATAGTACCAGATTTATATGGAAAAGGGATGGTAAATGTGAGGAGTACCTAAAATTGTTATTTTAAACTTCTCTTGCACTTGAAAAATTCCTAAGGATGTTTATGAATAGAAATAGCCACTCATAGCCTAGGTCATGGCCATGCACAGAAGACGTCATGCACCTGCATATGATGGATGTTAAGTACAGGTCCTGAATATCTGAGTACTAACAAAAAAGATTGTTGTGAAAATGGATGTGCCAACTGACTGTTTAAATTAAAATTAATTTAGTTTACAGTCTACATTTTCTTTAAGGCATATAGTATATTCCAATTTTCTTCTTGGGTGGGTTTCATTACATGTAATTTAAACCGTCCAAACATTAGACATCCCATCTGAGTTAGTCTCCAAGAACACTACTGAGCTGCCTTCATGTGGGTGCCTGGTGCCATTTGTGATATCCTCAGAGGTTTTAGTGTCTTATAAGGGGATTCTGTGCCAGCTCCCTGAAGATGTCCTGAATACCTTATAGAATCTCCAGTGGTCCTAGATACCTGTGAACAAACAGCTGAATTCAGGTCTGAGTTTCGTATATAGTCACTGAATTCAAAGTTAATAGATCAAAAGAGATAGCGACATGAAGGAGTCCCACCTCTTATCAGTACAGGATGAATTATCTTCTGGAGGTACATTTTTCCCTCTACTGACAAAAAAAAAAAAAAGCATCTAAATTAACAATTTAGGCTAAATGATCAGCTTTTAGAAAGCCAAAATGAGGTGGAAGGATTACCACAGCAACTGTGAAATATTGCTGTGTATACAGAGAGTCCACATTTCTGAAATGAAACTCATGAAAACTTGAGGTTCACCTTTTACTCTTTCTGGACAGTAGTAACACTTCTCCACTGAAATGTTATGGCATTTTGTTCAGAGTTATCTGTTCCCAGTGTATCTGCTCATACTGTTCTTTGCCACATCTCAGGCAGGCATTATTCCAAACTGGCTTGTGTATGAATATATTAGAAAGTGTCTCCCTAATTGAAATGAAGAAGCTACATGAGAGCCTAAAGGCTTTTTTAAAAAAATAACATATGCTTAAATACTAAGTATGTACAAAAAATCTATGTGACATTATTCAGTAGTTTATAAAGATATTTTTATTTACTGTTATTGATGTTTAAAATGTTTTTCTCTAATTATCTTTGTTCAGAAGTAGCATTACAATTATACTACTAATACTATAAGATTAACATACTAAAAATAGTTTCAGAAGTACAAATGTATTTCTTACATTTATTTCCTACACTTCAGTCTATCTCCTCTGTTTAGCATTAGCCTTAGAACACCTCCCAAGTATCTTAATTCATTTCACTTGTTTTTCTATATTGCATTTATTTATATATTTTCATAACAAAAATGATGATTTGGTCTAGATTTATTTAATTCACACTTTGAAACTGTATTAAGAATGCAGAGTATGTTACTGCTGAGAAATTGTAAAATAAAAATAAAATGTTAAAACATATCTAACAGTACCACTGCCTTTGAGGTTTTCTGATGACATAAAGTATACATATGTTTTGATTGTCTTTCTGTTTGATTGTCATCTTGCTTATTTCTGCCAAATCAGCCACATTATTAAAGGTCTGCTACTTATACTAAAAGTTCTAATTCAAAAGGTAGTATTAGGGTGAAAAACCTCTTTTTCTTTTGATCAATGAGTTTATTATTAAAAGTTAATAATGTAAAGGATTATGACAGGTAGTCCTTACAATTTCAAGTCTGTATGTCCCCCACAATTCAAATTCTTTATTTCTTGATCATTTCTTACCTAACGGCAAGTATTTTCAGGGACTGTAATAGATGAAGACTTTAGTTATTTTTTACTTTGAAACAGGGATGTGAGTTTTGACCTTTGTTAGTAAAACAACAATTTAAAAGTGAAATGAGCAAAGGGTATAGCAAAGATTTAGTCCTCATTGATCCATACTGACAGCAACACTGAAACAAGCAATCCGGTACCTTTTATACTTTAGTTCCACTACATTTAAACTGGATTATTCTTATTTATTTATGAGGATACATTGTAACATGTAACCATCTGGTATTTGAAATCCAGCTTTGCCTGATAATTTTCTGGTGTCTATGTCTCTGGATGGTATACTGAATTATAGGAGATCTGAAGTATGGAGATTTAACAACTCTCTAATTAAAGCTGCAGGATTTGTGTAACACATGAAGACTATTTCAGAATAAATTAATATCAATAAAAACCAAGAAACTAGCCTGGGTGTTTCGTGGGAAGCTGCCAAAGCAGTCATGAGGGGTAGAATAATTTGCTTAGCTGCAGCAGCAGTACAAAAAGTATATCTTGAGTACCAGTGTAAATTAGAAAAGGAAGTTAATGAGATGAAAAAAGCAACATAAAAAGCAGGTACCTTAGGACCCTCCAACTTTTGATTAAACAGAGGGAAACTAAATGCTTTGTGGTGAATAACACAGACAATGTGTTAAAGCTTAATGAACAAATGTACTATGAAAAAGGGAATAAATCCGACAAATTATTTGCATATGATTGGAATGGGAAGAGAAAGGAAAACTGTTTTTCAGTTTGAGAAACAAGAGACATTGCAACAGATCATAATCCAAGAACTGTAATGAGATTTCTTGCATGTTCTTTATAAAACAGATTTATCCTAGCTAAATATGGGTCACAAGGAGATAGTCTCCTTCTTATCCGAAATTCAATTGCCACGGATTAAGGAAAGAAGTAAAATGAAGTTCCTTCTTCTGGGATCCGAAGTTAACAACAAACAATTGAAGATTCTTCTCTAAAGGAGAACAGACCAGATGGAATCACTGCTATTAAAAGAAGTTGTCTTTGTTTCTGTTTGTGTGATTGAGAGAGCTCTTATTTGACTTCCTTCTCTCTTACATAAATGGAAGCACTAAAATCTGCAGTTGAAAAAAAAGCTGTGTGGTAAATCATATAGCGTTTAACTTTGGCTTTGGTATAAGACAATTTTCATGTATTAAGACGATAGCCATTTTCCCTGTTATGTAGTCTATAATTCAGCCAAAGATAGGTATCTTCCTCAACACAGATATTGGGGCTTGCTGCTGTTACATTTAATGTTACAGCAGCATACTTAAAAAGGGACATGAACATTAGTAGACTGTAATGCAGTGTTTTGTAGCATCTTTTATTCAATACCATAGTTGAACTATATTGTAGTTTGTGACAGAATGAGGAAACACAGAAAAAACATGAAGGAAAACAGGAAAAAAGAGGCAAAAATGGTATATATCATGCATGAAACTGTTATAAGTACAAGGAAAATCAAATTAAAATGTTAGATCAAAATACATTCTAAGAAAAAAATATCTAAAGTATGGTTTTCACAGAATAAAGTTTTCCACAGAAGTCAAAGGCTTTGAGGGACTTCCAACATTTTAATATCTGCTGTTCTGAAGGAACTGGCTCCAAAGCGGAGTATAAAGTTACACTTCTAGAACTTGCCATTGTAGATTTAAATCATTTCCTTGTTACTTGTTTGAAAACCTACACTCGGTTTACGATTCTTGTAGGAAGTGTTTTGTGAGCACAGAAGCGTCACTGTAACAATTTATTTGAAGATGTATTTCACGCTCATGTGTTCATAAGAGACTATAGCTGAGAATTGAGACTTAAGGCAAAGCAGAATTAAGGCTACACAAGAGTTACCTGCCTCCATACATAATGTGTATTATCCAGATGATGTGTAGGAGCTGCACATATGAAGTGAGTGGTTCATAAGAGACTGCTGAATTAAACCTGGCAGTTGGATTCACTTTTGTTGTCAGTGATCCAGCTCCTGCAGATTCAATTAGAGGTTTGGGTTCAATTAACCAGAACTTTCATGTGAATCTCCCATGTTCTCAGAGCAGAACCTTATTGTCTTCCTGAGCAATTCTTCACAGGCATGTAAAAGTCACGTCTGGCAGCAAAACTAAATGATTTGACAGGGCAAACAAGTTAGTTATTTCATAGGGGAAATCAGAAGTGTAGTTGAGAGAGTTCAGGGTCCACAGACAATGTGTATAGGCTTCTTTGAGCTCACTGTTGGCATACAGGATATCTGGCATCTGAGGTCAGATGCAAATAGCACAGCAACATCACTTACCTAATTGGTTTTGGGTCATACTGAGCCAGCTACCCATCTGGAGAGAGGGAGGCAAACAAAGGGCTTGTTTAATCATGCAGCTAAGTGTTACTAACACAGGCAAAACCAGTACTAAAAAATAGATAGCAGTAACCTTATTAACCACTGAAATTGCTCTGAATAGAGTAAACCGTATCGATTATTAACGTTCACAAGAGTCAATGCCCTTTGTTCCATAGAAGAGACCTCAGAGAAAGGAGTATTAAATGATAATTATTGGTCTGACACATCCAGAAAATAGTATCTTGTCTTTCCCAACTCAAACACTTCATAGCAACAGTGACTGAAACATAAATTGCTAGGACCAGTTCTGACCCTCTGCTTCCCTCCCGACCTATTTCTCTTGGAAACTGCACCACTGAGAGACCTTAGGTGGATCTATGAGTTAGAGTACATTGTACTTGCTACAAATGGGATATTGTTGTGGGCATCTAACCTGGAATTGAATGTAGGGGAAAATACAATCCTCAATCTATTCCAGCCTTTAACTATGGTCAGAATTCATATCCCCCAAAGGATATGAACACAATAAAAATTTACTATCTTTAAAAAAATAGAAACCCCACATTTTAGAAGTTATTACATTCTGTTGTTAAGGATGAGCTAATTTTTCTGCTTAAAGAAGGGACTTAGATTTTTTGCTGTGTATGAAGATTGCACTGTAACTTTCCTTTTTACAGGTGGATATCAAAATGTGACTTCTGACTTTTTATTTATCTGGACCACAGTTTCTAAAACTGTTAGTCATGAAAACTGGAGATTATGGGTATTCTAAAGAATAGCTCTATCCTATGAATATAAGTATCACTTGGACTTGGGGAAAGTGAAAACCAGACACTAACAAACAGGCATAAATGCCAGTCAAAGACATAACCATGCATCGTATTGCTAGAGATTATAATATATATTTTAGTGCAAGGTACACTGGAGTTTCACAGTACATATATTCATCAGATTTAACAAAAAATGTAGGATCTTTGTCTTGGAATTAAGAGAACACTGGATGACCATTAAGGGGGTTAAAGGATTATGAAAACCTCACCTGCTAGCAAATTGGGAGATGCTCGAAATGTTCAGGTGGCATTTATATCATAGAATCATAGAATCATAGAATGTTTCAGATTGGAAGGGACCTTTAGAGGTCCAACCCCCTGCAGTGAGCAGGGACACTGCTAACTAGATCAGGCTGCTCAGAGCCCCATCCACCCTGGTCTTGAATGTTTCCAGGGACAGGGCCTCCACTACCTCTCTGGGAAACCCATTCCACTGTTTCACTACCCTCATTGTAAAGAATTTCTTCCTTATATCCAGTCTAAATCTACTCTGCTTCAGTTTAATACCATTACCCCTTGTCCTGTCACTGCTGGCCCTACTAAAAAGATTGTCCCCGTCTTTCCTATAGGCCCCCTTTAAGTACTGAAAAGCAGCAATAAGGTCTCCCTGCGGCCTTCTCTTCTCCAGGCTGAACAAGCCCAGCTCTGAATCACGTCCCTTGACCTGCTGGCCACACTTCTCTTCATGCAGCCCAGGGTACAGTTGGTCTTCTGGGCTTCCAGTGCACATTGCCAGCTCATGTCCAGCTTTTCATCCATCAGTACCCCCAAGTCCCTCTCGGCAGGGCTGCTATCAATGGCTTCATCGCCCAGCCTGCATTGATACCAGGGGTTGCCCCGACCCAGGTGCAGGACCTTGCACTTGGCCTTGTTAAACCTCATGATGTTCACACAGGCCCACCTCTCTGTCTTATCCAGGTCTCTCTGGATGACATCCCATCCTTCTGGTGTGTCAACTGCACTACTCAGCTTGGTGTCATCCGCAAACTTGCTGAGGGTGCACTCGATCTCGCTGTCTAAGTCATTGAATATATTAAACAGTCCCGGTCCCAGTACGGACCCCTGAGGGACACCACTCGTCACTGGTCTCCATCCAGACATCGAGCCGTTGACCACTACCCTCTTGATGCGACCATCCAACCAATTCCTCATCTACCAAACAGTCCACCCCTCAAACCCATAGCTCTCCAATGTAGAGAATTTAGAGAGTTTAGAATGGTTTTTGTCTTTAGTTTAATTAAAAAGATTTTTTCTTTGGTATTTTGTTTGTTTGTATATGATCCAGTTATTATGAAACAGTTGAGACAAAAAGTTCTCTAACTGAAACATAAAACTGAAAAGAGTACATCTGAAACAGATGACATAATTAATTCAGTTTACATAAATTAATTCAGTTTTGATAAATAACTCATAACTTTTGTAAAAATAGAAAATTAGAAAAGGAGTTCATTACTTTATATAGATGGAGAAATTAAAAAACTTATTTAACCTAATATACCAGACACTTTATAGCAGGCTGGTTTTGTAGAACTGAAAAACTAAGAGAAACAATTATATTCTCTCATTGCAAATTAGGAGATCACCAAAAAGTGCATATCAATTCAGATTTGATATATGGATTTCCTTCTCCCTTTCTTTTCAGGCATCTGAGGTTTTGGAAGTGAAAATTTCTGCATGCTAAATAATTTTCTAATTACCTTCATATTGTAAAAAAAGAAAATATTTTTACTTGATAGACAAGATTATATGTATTCGCTTGTTTTATAAACATGATCAGATTTGTGTTTTAATTTAATATTTCCAATTTTCGTTAATTTAAAAAAGTATTCCTTGATCTGAAAAAAAGTTATTTTTAAAAGAATTTACAGTATCCAAATTTTGATTTACTGTACCTTGTTGTAATCTAAAAAGAGCCACGATATTTTGTCAAGGATTTAACAAATAGCATCCATATAAAACTATTAAAGTGGTGGAACAGTACCCAGAGAAAATTCACTCACCTCTTTGTAAATAGATGAGTTACAGCAATTATTTAAAAATGCAAAGTGAGGACCTAATCAAACTTTTGCAGTTCTGCATGAAGAAAAACATTCTCCTTCTACAACATCCTCCCAGCAGCTGAAACAAGGAAGAAAAATAAAATAGTGAAACAAAACTATTCTTCATTACTGTATATTGCTTTTCCAATAAACTTTGTCATATCCATTCAATAAAATTGAGCAAAGCAGAGGTGAAATATATACTTTAGTAAATAGCTGAAGGTGCAGATTATTCTAATACTGACATTTCTACTCCCTTGTTATTACTTGTTATTACTCTGGCTTTCTGAAGGGAGAGAACGGAAAATGAGATTGGGTGGAAACAGGATAAACTACAAACAAACAGACTACATACATAGACTATAAACAGTCTTGTGCCTGTGCTTGCTATATTCCTCTTCAGGGTACGTATGAGAGAAAGGGAAAAGATTATCTGGGCTGAAGTAAGATGGGAGAGACCCTAGAAGAAAAATAGTTGTCCACAGACAAGCACCACCTACTTAACTATTGTCATAATATCTCCCAATATTACAAATAAATTCAGAACTCTTGGACTTTGTACAATATCTTTGAGTTATGAGAGGAGAAGGCATAAAGCAATTTTTCTAAAGTCAAGGGGGATTTTACTGTTCACTTCACAGAAAACAATGGTTTGATCAAAACTGCAAATGTTCACTAAAACAGAACAAGCTTGTCTGCCAGTAGAAACCATCCGGTGCCGTCAGAATCTATAACTAGTTAATATTTTTTACTGAAGGAGGGATTTATTCAGTGTGGAATTTCCTGACCTGCCACATTCATTGTTGTGATGAGAATCATGCTGCTTACCATCAGTCACCTTGCATACTTCACCTGACAAAGCCTGGCAGGATGCTTCACAACAATGAGAAACCAGGCTGGAAAATTTACAGTAATCTATTCCCCAAAGAGGAAAAAATGCTCTTAACAGAACTTTTTTTTTTTTTTTTTTTTTTTTTGATGGGTGGGCTCTTTATTTGATTCTAGATTTTGCTTTAGAGGAAGGGGTACCAGCTGGCTCAGCCCTGAAATGCATACTGTGTAGTTCATTACCCCAGCATGGCCTCTGGAGGAGGAACTGTACCTCCTTGGAGTAAAATACATAAATAAATCTCCCAATGTTCTCTGAGACACAGAAAGAACCTCTCTTCAGCCCTTCTGCCTGCAAAGCTTCAACATAGCCTCCTGTCTACAGTGGGGAACTATGCTAAGCCAGGGCAAAGAGGTAGAATTAAGGGCTGGAGTGCTGTGGTACTGATACGTACCTGTAAGAGGCAGGCCATGGGGCTGACTCTTAAGGAAAAAAAAAACAATCAAATAAGGAAAAAAAACAATCAAATCAGGAAAAAAAAAGATTACTAATAGGCATTGAAAGAAATTATTATAAAATACATAAACACAACACAAGAGGCAGATTTTTACTTTAAATATGCATTAAAATTAATGTGAGGTGAATTTTCTGCTTAATTCACAGGTGTACCCTTACATTCTTAAGCTGGTATAACTGTGAATTTCAGCATATTCAACTGTTCATAAATTCAGGAGTCACTGGACTCCTGCACTAGTTTTGTTTCTAACATTGAAAGGTCTGATTCATCACTCTATTATTCTAACTTTAAATGTAGTGCACTTTCACTGGAGTAAAAGTGGAACAGTCTGGCTTAAATCAGGTTCCAATATATTTTCAGTATGATGAAAATGCTAGAAAATAGGTTTTGTCCAGTTCATCTCTAATGAATTCTCTTTCTCTGAGCAGACCTGAGCCCTCTCAATTTCTGTCAGCTATAGTTTGCTCTGGAGTTTTTAGAATAAGGTTTGATGTTAACAACAAGTCAAAAATCAGTTATGGCTAGTAATTAAAAAGTTAACAAAAAAAAGGAGAAAAAGAAAGGAAAATGTACGCAGAATAACAGTGAAGTGCCATGGAAACCACTCTGCTGTAAAGGAGTTAATTTGAAAGTTCAAGACAGCTGTGATTCTTTCTGTCTGCCATACCTCTTTATTCTTGTCAGTCCACTCTTGCATGGTAGAAATTTCTTTCCACTGCCAATGCAGTGTGACACATTTTCCTTGCTGCTTAGCAAGTGCTTTTAATCTATATTGTAAGATACATGCGGTGCTATGAAAAATCATGTACTTCTTTCACATTGAGATTCCCTTTACATTAGAGATGAAGTTGACATTAAGATATAACAGTTTAAAATGTATTTAGGAGTAAAAGTTATGAACATGCAAGGTTTTATCATCTATTTCCTCTAAGCTATCAATTTAATCTATTTTTAATTCTTCCCTTAATATGTTAAAGATGTGAGTAATATCCCTACTGCCCTGAGTTACACTAACGTGTTACTCCCATATGAAATCCAACCTCAGTAAAAAGTACCTATGCAAGTAAGGTACTCTTATATGCCTGATGGTGCTATAATACAAAACTTGTGGTATTTGTAGAAAACAATTATTTCTGAAGATATAAAAGTAAAAAAGAAACAAACAAAAAAAAACCCCAAACCCATACTGTAAAGTCAGAAAAAATTAATTCTCCTCAACAGAGCTAGTCTAGACTTATATCACTGTGACAGTGGTTAGAATTTATCCTAATCTTATTTAGTAGCTAATTTAACTAATTTTGGTCTACTACTCTTTCACATAGCCCTTTTTTAAAATTTTTAGAATAATAATTAATATTAGAATCCCAGCTCTTGTTTTAGAGAAACTGAGATCATAAGTCGGATTATAAAGTGTAGGTAGATGCCTAAAATATTAGAGGCCCCAGCAGTATTTTCAAAAGCCCTCAATCTCCATTGAACCTAATCAGCATTGAAAATGAGTCTGGAAGCAAGACTACACTTGTGTGCTGTGAGATTATAGAGTGACGTTTATTTTCCCTCTCTCTAAATCAATGAATTTTTAATTATTCCATGAAAAGTAGAGCAGCTGCAAAAGGAAACATTTAAAAAGATCTGTACCCTGTTTCATTTGTCTGCTGCCTACAACATAAAGTAAAAGAAATAAATTTGAAAAACATTGTAGAGGGAAACAATAAAATCATAGGGCAAGAAGGACAACAGTTTAGAAGAAACATGACTGTTCAGACTTGAAAACAGAGCTGTCTTTCTAGTAAGGGAAAAGGACACCAGTAGTCCCATTTCTGAACTGTTTATAATTTTTACCCTAAACAGTCAATGGATAAAAAAGAGACTCAAGTTATTGTGGAAGAAGAAAAACTTGTTGTTTTGTGCAATTTTTCTAAAAGTGGAAGATCTCTGCATCTTTGTTTAATAGGCACACCTACCTGTAAACCTGAGATGTAGGCACCCAGCTTCCAGAGAGGAACAGTTCATCGGATATTTCCTATAGACAATCAGCTCTGGCTATTATCCATTCTATGTTTGCATCCCATCTCTCTTATGTTTGGTATCTTCAGGTGAAAATTGATGTGCTCAGCTCAATGTTGTGAACTTCACTACCAAAATAAAGCCCACGCTTTTTTGATGATGAGCTATTTAGTGTCATCAGAACTAATCATCTTTGGACTAGAGATAAAACCATGACTTTACAATTAAACCTGAAACTACATCACCATTAGGAATCTTATGTGACATTAAGCTACCTAAATTTTAATTTGATCACCTAAATCACTTAAATTTTAATACCAATAATAGCAACCAAATATATAACCTGTGACCAATACATGACTGCCAATAAGAATTGCAAGCCTGTAAGGACTTGATTCAATGCATGTCATAATAAATCTGCTGTGCAAACACAAAGTGAAAATGTTTTATACCTGTGAGATATACTGTGGTTGCACTATATGGTTCTATATCACACGTACAGTGAATCTGTTGTTCCAAGGACACTCGAACTAGCTGAACATGTGCTGCTTCCTGAAGAGTTGCTCAGTATGTCATTCTGCCATTTTGCAGGATTTCTGGTCATCCAAGAAGCGGCACGATGGATCATCAGTCAGTGCAGCAGGGCAGTGGATTATCAAGAAAAGCAGAACTTACAAAAAGATGTGGTATTGGCAGGTGAATCAGTGTATTTTTCTAAAATTCTCTACAATATATCCGTATACAGATTCTGGGAAATAATAGTATTTCAGAAATCATCCACTTTCATAGTTTTCTGCATGTCTATTTACAGTAAACCTTCTCACTCAGAATAATACCAAGGAAGTAATACAAGCAGAAGGACACTTTTTGAAATACAAAACTCATCAGTTCATAGCAGTACAGTAACATCTTTCTATTCATATGCAGGGAGATCTGGATTAAAAATGTGTTTATAATAAAGTAATCATTTAATGTATGCCTACATAATACCTGCATATCTATTGACATAAGCTACAAAGGTATCTTTGCATTGATGGAGAATTCATTTTAACTTATTCTGCCCAGCTAAGAAATAATTCAATTCCTGTTTATATACCCAATGTAGTCAAACTTTTCAAGTCATACATCTGGAGATCATAGGAATAAAATCACAACAAAATAATACATACCAACATTATCAGACAAAACAAACAAATCAAACCAAACCAACCAACTAAACAAACAGCAACCAGAATAAGAAAAGAAGAATTTGGACAAAGAAAGATAAGCTTTGTTAAGATAGTAAGAGGAAAATGAGAAAAAATGTGATGAGCAAAAGAGAAGGAAAATGTCAAACAATGAAACCAGATACCACCCCTGACATGTTTTCCTTTAGGACAAAAGAGAATGATGGTCACACAAGCAACCACGGGGAGAGAGCAGTTACAACAAGCTCACTGAGAGCTCTGATAACAAATTAACGTTGCACTAGAATGAATAGGTGGAGTGCTAGAATGGCTGATACTCTGAGAGACATAGGCCCACTTATAAGTTTCTGGACAGCTAAATACAGACAACAGTCAAATCTGTTTATATTTAAGGAATATGAGATCAATGTTTAGCAGATCAAAACTTATCAAAGTTCTCAGTGAATTCTATAGAAAAAAGAGAGGGAGGGACGGAGGAAGGAGGGAAGGTGAAAGTTTCAGTCACAGGATATTTAGAAATTACGTACAAATTTGAAAGAATTCAGATCATTGTAACTGTTTAATATTGCTAAACAACTATAATTTTGTCATTTGAATATTATTAGCTTTAATTCTGTCTTTGATTATGCCTCTAATGGCTTCTGAAAACCTTCATTTTAAGCAATTAAGGATTTATAGGTGAGGCCTCTGCACTCCAATAAATATTGCCTTGGAATGTTTTGGGTTTTGGGGTTTTTTTTGCATATATGTATGTGTGAGGGTGTGTGTGGGTGTAGGTGTGCATGTGATGTGTATATATATATATATACATATTTAGCTACAGACCAGGACTGAGTGGCTATTAAGTTCTGAAAAGTCACTGCACTGACATTCTACCCTTACCTTTTTCCACGAGATTTATAAACACTGTGAATTATGAAAACAGAAAAAAATCCAGGGTTAGAACCAAAACTGCACTTTTACAACTTCACATCAAACTAATTTAGAAAGTTGCTTTGCTATGAAACTGCCATAAGTTTCTCATCTAAATGCTATAATTTCATGATGTGGATGTAATGTACCTAAACTTAAGTATACTGGCTCCATGTGCACAGCCATTTGTATAAATGGTGATACAGCTATTTATATTGATACTTAAAGTAAAAATCATCTCACCTAACTTTAGTTGACTATAATGTGGAAGTCTACATCTGAGACACTCTTCCTAAAATCTCTTTATAGTTCCTCCAAGTGAAGCAAAGAGGCATTTTTGGGAAGCAATTTGTTCTTTCTATTTTAAGCTGAGATTAATTGTTCCCTACAAGTGGTTCTTTCTCTCTCTATAGGAGCATAAAGGAATATATTAAGAATGCTTAGGGAAATTAGTTTCGGCATAGATATTCAGAAGGAGTTGTCGACATTTAGGCAGAAGAAACCTGCCTTCAGATTCTGCATAGACAAACAAAACAGAAAAAGTTAAGAAATATGCTTCCAGTTCTGTCTTTGCTTTCTAAGTAGGAATGCCATATTTGAAAGAAGATTTTAGCTAACAAAGCACCACAAACATGTTAATGAAGAATGCTGCCTACAGGACATTAATATATGTTTTTAAAAGTAAGCACAGATTAGTGAATCAGGTTTCTAAAGAAACATTAATTGCTTAAAAATGTTCTTTAGTATAAACTGATTTTAACAAGTGGTTTTGCTTCTTGGTTTCTCAGTTATGTTTTACTCTTCTTGAGACAATTTAATGTAGCAAAGTAGTATGAGTTTATACAATTTAAGTCTTATTGGATGGGAATCAGTGTAAAACACACATTCATATTTACATGAAATAGGTTTCTGAACTTCCACTATGGCCCGTGGAAATTTTAGAAGTGTAAGATAACAGCATCTAAAGTTAGGAATATTAAATCTTGAAGAGCATCTCATCACTGTTTTCAGAGGTCAAATAAACTTGTAAGTTATGGCATATGACATTTCACTAGATTCACTATTTTATGTTTCAGAAAGCCACCAGGGCTAGAGTAGCTGCTGTGTTCACCTCAGAGCTTTTAAATGTTTGGGGCTGTGTCAGTAAGGTAAGTTAATATGTGAGGTTCTTTGCACTTGTCTTTGATTCTAGAAATTAAAATTTCATAGGAAATACTTTTTAATCCTTAACATGATGATCAGTGTCATCAGTTGAATAAACATTCTGTCTAGAAAATTTTCTACTGGTTTTATGTGTATTTATGAACAGGTACATATCATGGTTTAACCCCGGTCAGCAACCAAGCACCATGCAGCTGCTCACTCACCCTCCCACACCCTGATGGGATGGGGAAGAGTATCTGAAGAACAAAAGAAAGAAAACTCATGGGTTGAGATAAGAACAGTTTAATAACTGAAATAAGACATAATCATCATTGTCATCATAAACTGTAACAAAAGGAAAACAACGGGAGATAGAGAGAGGAACAAAACGCAAGAAAAACAAGTGACGCAACTGTTCACTACCTGCCAACTGACACCCAGCCAGTCGCCGAGCAGCAGTCACTGCCCCTCTGCCAGCTCCCCCCAGCTCGTATACCGAACATGACGTCATATGGTATGGAATATCCCTTTAGTCAGTTTGGGTCAGCTGTCCTGGCTGTGCCCCTGCCCAGATTCTTCTGCACCTCCTCTTGGCAGAGCATGGGAAGCTGAAAAGTCCTTGACTTAGCATAAACACCACTTAGCAGTGTGTTACCACATTATTCTCATGCAAAATCCAAAACACAGCACTATGCGGGCTACTAAGAAGAAAGCTGAAAGCAAGACTATCCCAGATGAAAGCAAGACAAGCAAACCCAGTAAACTAAATAAATAATTTAGGCACATAAACTACCTGTTTTAATTATGCAACTGTGATTTATATTGCTCAGCAGAGGTTTCCACAATTTTTCTGGTTTTATTTAGGGATCACTTAGCATTTTTCCCCAAGTTAACTAAAGATATAGCATTGTCACTGTAGATCAAAAATTATGCCTATGAACAGGTGTTTGTTTAAAAAATAAAATTAAATTAAAATTATCAGCAGAACATACATTAAAAAAGGAATGCTACTCAGACTTCCAGTTTTGCTCATGTAATCACAGAAATCCTTTCACTGTGGCAATTCAATATCAAATGCATGTCATATAAAGGTATTTTTAATTGTTACTCAATACACAAAATTCAGAGCATGACAGATGTGTCATTTGCAGATACTGGAATGAAACACAGGTGAAAACTATCAACAGGTGACTGCTACAGAGTAAAAATATCTGACTTCTAACACAAAGCAAATACAAAGCAAACCTTAGAGCAGTTCATTAGTAAGTATTGGGCAATGGTGTTTTGGGCATAGTTTACCTCCCCAAATTTTCAAGTGAAATTTAAAGCTTTTCAATCTCCAGTTGACAATATTCTTTTTTGCTGTGTGATATCATGATTATTCTGGTTAAAATGATCATAAAAGAAACAAAATGAGGAGAAAATTTTTAATATCATTATATCTGAAATGTCTACTGAGGGCAGCTCTGAGGTACTCTAAATACTGCATATCCAAGTTGTATAATTCACTGGTGTTATAGCCCGGATGGCATCTACTTGCACAGAATATAGGTTCTGTAGATCCAGGAGCTTAATATGCTGCTAGGTATGTCTAAATATCTAGGTGCAGTTGCTTATACTATAAGTAAGTGGGAAGCAAAGCAATTCATACTTACAGCTGTTTTGGAGGCTGTCCTACACCCAGGAATTATGGCAAAATTTTATTTAATTTTTTGAGTTGTAATTTATAGGTTTTAACTTAGGTAATCATACTTGTTTCTTTGCTAACCCTCCATAACTTCTGAAACAGAATGCTAAGTATATCACACTTTTGACACTAGAACAACTCATTGAAATTCTTTAGTGATTGAATAAAACTCTTATTGTCGCCCTCGGCTGTATCTAAAGACTGTTGTCCTCTTTCCCACCGCCCTTTTCCATAGAGGAAAACAAGAATATATTTACAGCAGTCAGCAACCTGATAAAACTACTCAGACATGAGAATGAAGTGACTGAAGAAACAGCATTACTTCAGTTATGTGAAAATACCCTCATATTCAAATAAGTTCATCGTTTCAGCACAAACGGTATGCTCTATTTCTCAGATAGTGAGGTTTCTATACTGGAGATAAGCTAGCTTCCTTCAGGCTTGTCAGCTGAACAAGACAGAGAAAAAGTATAACCCTATTCATGAATCTTAATTTTAAAATACCTTAGCTGAAATTCCTTTGAGTTGAACTTCTACCAAGGGATCTGACTAGCATAGTTAGTTAACAGTTTTACAGACATTTTTATAAATACCAAATAGATATTAACCAAAATAATGTCCCATTCATAGGATAAATGGCTGTACAGTTTACAGATACAGCAGATACATCTGTTATCTGAATTTAAAGTGTCATGTGAAGCAAGGGAAAATATCACACTGAAGTGGTGTCATTGGGAGAGGACGCTAATCCACTTGAACCTCACTGGCGTATATTTTCACTACTCAGACTACTGATTAGCGTGTCAGAAGCCAGTCACCCCAGTCTGTGTTCTGTACTCAGAGCTGGGAAAACCATCTTTCAGAATTTAGACAGTTTAGGTTGTCCATTCTTTTTTTTAAATGCCCCATGCTTCAAAAGACATTTGAAACATTCATATGGCTAACACAAAGTGGAGCCAAACTAACAGAAATAGCTAAAAACTAAAACCTTAAAATGTTGTAACACAAAGGACCTTTAACTTGATGAAGAGCAGGTCACATAACACATTGCCACAGAAGGGGGTCAAAACTTTCTTCCTCCACAGTGACTCCATCCTAGCTCCAAAATAGCTAGGTTCTGTACAATGCACCCCACTGGCTGCTCCAGACAGCAGGCTAATGATACTAGAATAAGAATAGAAATAAGGCTGAGACTATGCTCTGACACGTCTTCTTTTTTGCCCTCAGTGCAATACCAAAGATAATGGCAAATGTTCCATGTCTCTTTAACACTGAAGCCACACACTTTGCAAAGTTGAGCTGCTTTACTACTTCTCACCTGGCAATATAACTCATTAAATATATGTTAATATAACCCTCGAAGCAAAATCTTCAGCATTACAATGGTCACGGTCCCTCCTGTTACATAGGTTAATGTCTTTGGTCTCCTCTTTCATCGTTTACTTTGCTTTAGTAAGATCCTCTCAGTATCTACATTCACTACAAGCTTTTTGATTTCACTTCTGCAGATAGCACTTGTAATTTAAGGCACCCTCTTCAAAGGTCTTGCTGATGACCTCAGTAATCACCTTGGAAGGAGGTTCCTCAATGTTTCTGTGATTGAAAATCTATTAAACCTGAGTCAAATGAATCTTAGCCTCTAACAAATGAAAAATAGAATGATCCAACAACCTGAGACAATTCAGTACCATCATGCAATCTACAGACTACCAGTCTGTATTTTCTTTTCATGTGTTGTTTTTTACACCTGAAATACTCAGTGCCCTTACATGAGTTTTATCTCTAATTATTCTTGCATAAAAGCCATACATATCTAGCCAAACATAATAGTGCTTCCCATACAAATGAAGTGCATCCATTTAATTTCTTCCTTCAGAACAGATATGAAGAGTCATTTTATCTCCAGGAAACTAACCTGCTTCAAAGATATGGTATATTGTGAAAGATCCTGGCAGGGTACAATTAAGAAAGAGAGGAGTAAAAGATATCATACTCAGAATCAAACTCAATGCATTCCATTACCTAGCCTGTGAAAGCTTCAGGTGGACAACTCTGGAATAAATATTTTTCACTTGCGTATAAACAGAACATGGTCTTATGAATTGCCTTCTAGAAATAAGATTTCAGTCTCACCATAGCTGACATTTTCAAGACAGATGTTGCATCTATCCCATAATCAACATATCTGCCTAGAGCTGTGTAATCTTACAGATTTTATTTAAGTTGGGGTGCATGTGGAATAAAACATGGGAAAAGAGCAGGATACTTAAAATTCTGCTGCTTGATTCACTTGTAATCCACTAATTAGAATCAAACATTGTAGAATCAGCCTTGAGGGGGTTCAGAAGACTTAAGTCTTGTGCAGGATTGGATGTTACAGTCTTGTTTCAAGCAGGTTAAAAAGATATTTACCTAGCACGTACTACCTAGGCCACTTAAATAGGCACTCTAAAGCTTTGGTGTCAGCCAGACAAGTGATACTTTAGCAGGTGCAGGCCAGTCTTCTGAAGGCTGGCTGCATGTGTCAATACTGAATGCCCTGTGCCCAAGCTGGAGCTTTAAATAGTTTAACAGTTCCAGAAGGCCATTGCTATGACCTAATCAAGTTAACATTGAGGTATCAGAGCTGGGCAAATGGGAAGCAATCCAGTTGCACTCTCTTATCACATCAGACATTTGGTCTTGCACTTAATCTCCGTAATGAATTTTGCTCTTGGAAATCTTAAGGGATCAGATAAAGGATGTGAAAATCCACAGAGACCCTCATTCCTCAACCATCCCCTCATCATGTTTAGTATACCAGGCTCTCAAGCTGCCATCACAATTCATCTGTCTGCTTGCCACCTGGGCTTTGTAAACTTCAGCGTCTTTACTGGATCCCTGCCATAATTCAGAAGGACCACCTAGGCCTCCTGATAACTATGGCGAATTAAAAACACAGAGACACAAAAAATATAAAAATCAAAAAAAGAAACAAGCAAAAAAAAATAAAACCACCCACCTATGCACATACACTGCAGGAAACAATTTTGCATTTAGGAAGAAATCCTAAATAACACATTCATCCTCTTCTTTCTATGAATTCCTGAATGAAAATCAATATCACTTCCAGAAATATCATCAAAGACAGGGAGCACCAACTCAGGATATCTGAAGACTAGAGAAAACCCCAAAAATCTTTCTTCAAGTTGAGCTACTACATATCACACTTCTATTCAGTGTCATGGTAAACTTCAAATACATATGCAGAAGCCTGGGACAGAGGAAAGAGAGGAAAAGAAGCTCCTCTGTCCAGAAGAGATTCACACATGTGAATGGGATGCGCGTTATCATTCTGGGCATTGCAGCAGTAAAGGCTGACACCATATGAAGAGGCAGACTGATGACTGCCGCAGAATGCCAGCTACTGAGGTGGACTATGTAAAGAAATTTTCAGCCATATGGCACAATGTAGCTGACTTCAGAAAATTAGTATGGTTATCATAGCATGGCCCCATCCGTCAGCTTGTAAACTGTGCCTGTCATAATTCTAATCAGGATTACTTTTGATACAGTACTGAGTTGAACTGAATAAATCGTTCTCCATGAGTTAGTTCCAGAGTTACCTTGGTCAGTAATAGTTTAAGACTGTGTGCAGAGTTCTCCATTCTGAAAAATGTTATTAACCAAACATTAAAATAGGAAGTTTCTGCTTGGGCCATCCAAAATATACTATGCAGCTAGAAGTCAGTAACATTCCATCAAGTTTTGCACCAACATTGGGTTAATGGGTTGAGAGAAAGAAAGGAAAAAGTGGTAAAAAGAAAAGAAGACAAGTGAATGTAAGACGAATGACAAAATAGTATACCACCTGGAACTTAACCAATGCATGCATCTGGTAATCCCATGGCTGGATAGGAAGACTGTTTGCCTCAGAGAAGCTGAGTGCCACGCTTAGCTCCTTAGCAGGGAGAACGTACTTACTGTTATACCTTTTTATAAGGTGGATTTTTTTCTGGTTTTGTTTTCATGATGCTTTTTCCCATATTGTCATTTTGCTTGACAAGCAAGACAGAACCAGGAAGGGACCACAAATACAGTCTCTTTCTAATGCTATGGGAGCCCTAAGGGATAGGACCAGAACACAGTCATGACCTCCCCTAATCTTGCATATTCTGAGAAATAAGAAGTAAGTTACTTACATTCTCTGTCTTATCGGATGCCTTTTTATATCCAGCAGAGTCTGGCAAGAAACTGTGATATGTTTACCACAGTAACCCATAAACTTACACAGATATTTTAGCTCATATTTGCTAGCTAGCTAGCTTACAAACAACCACGTATTTTCATAAGAGGGGACACTCATCTTTTTTCTGGGGTGGGGAGATTGGTTTTGCCTTTCTTTATTTTGTTAGGTTTGTTGTTTTTGTTTTTGTTTTTGCTTTTGTTTTTGTTTTTTTTCTTTTCTTTGTACAGAGAACATCTCATGAGCTGCTAGAGGTATGAAATTACTTAATCATACACAGCATCTCTTGTCAGCCTCATCCTTTGAGGTGTAAGATAGAAGGCGAGATGTATTGTACAAATAGAAAGGCACCAGAATCCTCTTTAAAGTGGAGTACTGAACATCACCTCAGATAAGACAGGCATCTTTGTACATGCTAATAATACCACCAATACCCAAGGTAAAAACTGAAAACATGCAGAGTAGTAGAAAACTCTTGTTTGCCAGGAACGTACCATGATGCTGAATCACTCCTTTGACATATTGAGCTTTATGAGACAGCAGTTCTGCAGTTTTCTCAAGTCAAATAATGAGAGTGAAGTCTCAAAGCTGCCCAACTAATGAATATGCTGAAAATTAAACTGTTCTTTCTTTTTTTTTTTTTTTTTTTCTGGATCAAGCCTGGATTTTCCTAAAGCAACTTCTATGTAAAATTGCTACAGTTGGAATTGATCTTATATTAAAAATGACATTGCTTTAGATACTTAAATCTAAATTTCATTATTCTACCTTTACTTTTGTTAACAAACGACAACAAATCAGGTTTGTGTAAAGCATTGCATTTGGATCTCAATACATGATGTATAATCCCTGCTAGTGAAATTATTATCATTAAAGAAAGCTTAGCAAATTTGCCAGTATATTTTCCAAATATACCAATACATTTGAAAGAAAGAAAAGGAAAGGGAAAGGGAAAGGGAAAGGGAAAGGGAAAGGGAAAGGGAAAGGGAAAATTATACATATTTTGGCCAATAGCATGTAACCTCCCTTTTAATTTGCCTGCAGTACAGTATGTAGATAAAGACTTGCATCACATTTAGAAGCCACTAATAATGAACTGCCAGAATCAACACCTAAAAGGAATTGCAAGGACTTCTGACTATCACTAAAAGTGTGAATGTATATTACTGAGTGCCTCTCTTTATTTGTGAGAGATTTATGAGGAGAGCTAAATGTATATATTGCAAAATTCTCAAACAGCACAATAGTAATAACCAAAACCAAAACAGAGGTCTATTTGCAAACATGAAGGAGGAAAAATAGTTCTTGGTCTCTGCAATTAACTAGAGTAAGTCTTTAAAAATTGAAATAATTAAATACTGTGTTGTAGTTAATAGAATTATTATTATTCTATTCTAGTCATTATTAAACAAAAGGTATTGCAGCTTCATGTAAGTATAATATGAAGCTTCATTATACATTGTGCAAATACATCATAAAAGAGATTATTATCTAGATAAAGACATATATTAGGCAAATTGTCTACGTTTTTTCCAGAACTAGTAGCAATTTGATAAGTCATCCTATCTCTTTTTCTCAATTTTCTTCATCAGCATAATTGCACATAATAGATCAGAACACAGGAAAGCCACCTTAGACAGTCTTGAGGGGAGAAAAGTAAAACTTTCATACACTTCTGTAGCACCTTTGAACAGTCAGCAAGGAACAATTCTGTTCTCTAATTTTAAGTTGGACAGCATACTCTTAGAACACTTTGATGAATATTGTAAGGAAACCCTTTTCCCACAACTGAGTTAAAAAATCAAAATATTGAGAAACTGTTTTAAAATAAATTAAAATGCAATATTTTAGCGTAAAAGTATGAAGTAAATATAAATATTTTCTATTATTGATTTATTATATTTAGATAGGTTTGGATGAAAAGCCTCAGCTTGTTTGAGTTTCATGACTGTGTCTATTAAGTTATAACACTAGTTTTGAACTGTCTTGCACTTTAACTATTGCAGGACACATATAATAAAACAAAAATCTTCAAATAATTTTTAATTCTATACCAGAAACACACTTCACAATGAAAATGAAACAAAATCACTGTATTCCCGTGAAATTTTTTATGTACTGAATTGATAATTTTGACAGAACTTTGTCAACAATGGTCATCTCAAAACCAGTATTTTTATTAAAATGTTAACATTTAAGTTAAGGTGATGGCTGGTAAAATAATACCAAGAGACAGTCATGAGCAAGGACAAAAAGGAAATTGCCTAAGATGTCACTCTTCAAAGGGATTTTTGGTGATGTCTCCAAAAATGCTTAGAATATAGCCTATGTTTACATTTATATATACATTTATATAGTATACTTAGCAGATAAATTGGGACAAATTTACATGAGCTGCTTTTTAACGTGCTCTTGATTTGCTAATGATTTCTTTGTGGTCTGTGTCCCTCCATGCACATATATACATAGCACATCTGGCTGTGTTTGGGAGAATTTTCTCTCACTTTCTTGAGGCTTTTGTCCACTTTTTATAGGCTTTCATCTTGGCAAGCTAACATTTTCCCTTGATGCTTATGGAATATTCCATTTCCACCTTTTTTAAGCATGTCGCCTTATATCACAATGCAGTTCTGGATAGCTTTGATTAAACTTAATTTCATTTGAAAATACCCACAGTAAAAAATAACAGAAATTCTGTGGGTTTTGACTAGTAAAAATAAACAAGAAGTAGACACCTTCCTGAACATGTCTAATTTACTCCTGGATTTCCTAAGTATCCCAAAGTCAACGCTTGATAGCCTTTGATATCTGTAAGTACCCTATTTATTTTGATTAATGGTATTTACATTAATTATTTTATATGCTTTTCTACCTCTTTAAATGAAGTATTAATGAGTCAGAACTTTCCAACACACATAACTAAAGTGTATAAATGTGAAATAGTATAAAAAATTTTTGCACATTTTACATTATCTTGCTAGAAAAAAAGTTGAAATTTTACAATAAATCTTTCTACTAAGCAATTTGAAACTGCATGGGGGTTCATTATTTTTCTTATTAGCTAAATTTCCATAGCAGTATCATGCTGATAAATATCATCAGTGATGCCATAAATTCTACTTAAATTAATACAAACTATGGTTCTTTATTAGTATGTACAATGGAGCACATCTTAAATAATCATTAGATTCAGAAGTCTCCATTTTATTCACTCTTTTAATTTGCTGTATGCATGTCTAGAAATTTGGTAAGTATCTTTAAATAAGCATCACACTGAAAGCTTTCTCTGCCATTTTTTCTGCCCTTCTATGGTTTAGAAAGCACACAGGCACAATAGCACTTAGGAAAAGAGTCAGATATTTGATTCTGGAACACTTATACAGGGAACATGGCAGTGAGAAAGCCACCTGTAAATGATCTCTCAGATTAGCCAAGGGGAAGAGAGGGAATAAACTATTTGTTTCAGAAACAAGAGAGAAACATAACCCAAAGAATGCTTCTATCACTCAGAATAAAGAGGTAAACTGATTGTCTAGTGGGCTTTAGGGCAGTTCTGAGAAATTGTTATGTACTCACAAGTTTTGATGCCCTGGTTAGACCTCGGAAACACATGGCACTGGAGGTAACTCCTGCCCCACCTGCCTTCTGGTGACACTGAGTGACTGTTAAGGGCTTAGCCTTCTAACTTATGCATCCAAGTGTCTCCTCACCTTACACTTTCCTCCCCACCCTGAGACAGAAAAATAATTTAGTATCTTAAGAATTTGTTGCTTTATCACAGAAGGAAACTAAGAAGAGGTAAAAAAGAGTAGGAATGAACTCGGAGGGAACAGACAGCCAGCTAAGATTGGCTAAGCTATGTAATTGTGTTGTGAAGAAGTAACTGAATCTTACTTTGAGCCACTTCAAGCAACTGGAAAAGAAAAAAAAAAAAAATCCTATGAAATCTGCCATGAGAGAAGTATATGTGAACTGTACATGGTCTGAGAAATGGGATAAAGATTGTAAATAGGTCTTTTACTGTCTTTATGCCCTGATTCATGGAAACAAGAGTACTTAAACACATGCTTACTTGCAGGCACCTGCTTTACGTTTATTGTCTTCAAATGAGAAAGCCAACAGTTAAGTTTATACGTGGTCCTGAATGGAAAGGAACATAAACCAGTGTCAGTGTGGTTCTGACTTGGGTCCCTACTTTGCGGTATAATCCAAGCTAGCTACTTAAGTTAATTGCAAGTTATTTTTAGACAAGACACAGGTAAACTGTCTAGATCAGCTCTCAGATGTGAAATACAAAAGCTCCAGATGTGTATTGTGGTATTCTTAGCCTAAAAGATTTTTTCACCCACCTGATAGGAGTGAAATATTGTATAATTTATTAAGGTGACACTGCAGAAAGAAGGTTTTGAATATGTGCAGATGAAAAAGTATCAATAGATATGCTTAAATGTTTGGGTCATTCATTGCAACACCTCAGTTCAAGGTAAGTGTTTCATCCCTGTTTATATTTTCTGTGTCCATTCAGGGACTCGCAATAATCTTTACTTTGTCTGTGTGACACTCTGTGGACTAAATAACCCTCAAGTCACGGACTGCTTAAAAGACAAATCCAAACCAAAACACTCCACTGCACATAGTTCTCACCCTGGGGAAATGGTGAGAGAACAAAATATGTGACAGATGTTAGTCACACTGGTTAATGCACTACTGGAAGGTGCTCAGACACTATGGTGATGAGTGTGTTATGAGAACCTATACAGATTAGAACCATTTAGTAAGATGTATCCTGAACAGACTCATTACTTAGTTATTACTGCAAAAAAATCTGTGAGGAGGTGATGCATGAGTTGTAGAATAGCAGACTTGTAAATGTCTTTAAATATATATGTTCTCTTAAAAAAAGCCTTGTGTTTATTATTAAATTATAAGTAGAACAATTGTTTTCAATTTTGGATCACTTATCTATGTTTTAATTTGCCATTCTCTTCATGAAGCATCAAAGATGCAAAAGCAAAACCTTTAGATAAGCTGCTTAGCACAATAATTAGCTTTTGTATTGAACATTAAGGGCAGACATGAACCCAGAACAGAACAGCAATAGATGAACCAGAAAAACAGAATGCATCTGCCAGAAAAGATGGGACAGTACAATTGGTTAAAATACTGGTCATTTCACTCTGGACGCATGCAGGTAAGTTGGCTCCAGATCACACAAGATAAACTGTGCAAATTTTGTTATGTCTTTGATTGGGTATAAGAAATTTGCTTAAAATAAACTCTATACTTTAATCAACAGGAATTCTGAATTGTTTTCTCAGTAAATTTCTAAGGGATTTGTTTAGGGTAGAAATTAATAGTATGAATGTAACGTTCTTCTAACAAAGCTGTCCTGGCAAGTGACAATTTCCAGGCCTATAGATCCAATGTCTACAAAACAGAGGAAAAATCAGGTGGCTGAAAGATTCTGTTGCTTTGCAAAATTTTGTAATCAACTCATTATTTCAGTGGTAAGTTTCAATTAAAATATTCTAATACATTTGGCTATTTAAATTAATGGAATCAGAAAAGAAACCTTTCTTCTTTTGCTTTTATTTGTTGCTTTCTCTGTGCTTGTGGAATAGAATGTATTCATCACATATGATGATACAGTACCTTCTCCTTTTCCTTTGCCAGTTACTCCAGTTATCTCAAAAAGTGTGTAAATGACATTTTATCAAAAGACAGATATTGCATAATGGCTTGTAAGTAAAACAGGGCTGCCAAAGTCAATGGACAGTTATAAATGAAATTTGGTCATCTCAGATACCAAAGATAAAAAATGTGGACTTCAGAACCTGCAATTTTTTAAAATCATGCAACAGAGTCTTAGAAAGTTCATGAAATTTCGGACCATTTTTAAAGATCTATTTAAGTTCCCACATTGCCAATAACTCTTTCTTCCACAGTGTCACAACTAACCATTCAAGAAGAACCTTCTTGTTACACATTCTTTTCACCTTCAACTTGCTTAAGTTTACTCAAAATTTTTACAAAGTATAGCCTGAGTTTATCTAGGTATAAGAATCAAGTAATGAAAATTTCCCCCAGTATTCTGGCACTCACCTCAGAGTATGTGATTGTCTACTAAACTGGATATGTGAGATCACAGCAAAATCCAGATTTCTGTTAGTGAATTCCTAATAAAGGAATTAAATGCTACTAGTAGTTTTAGAACTCATAATTCTATCCACAAAGTATAGATTTTTAATTTCAGAATGCTTTGCAAATTACCCGTGATATATACTCACATCACTCTTGGGAATAGAAAAAAAAAAAAAGTTACTACCCTTTTCAGAGAAGTTTCTTACTGAGAAACAGACAGTGTTAAGGGTGTTTTTGCAGGACACAAATCAAGCCTTTAAGAGAGCTGGAATTTGATGTCAGGAATTCCTAACCCTGTACTAACTCCAGTGGGGCACATTGTCCCTCATGCCTTGCCTGAAACACACAAAGTATAGAGTCCCTAGCTTATTGGTTGTCAGTAGAAAAGATAATGCTCCCTTTCCCAGGTGAACTCATGTTGCTCAACAAACATTCAAAAGTAGCCAGGATAGACAGAAAAAGCTGGACTTCTCACAGCAAATCCTTATCATGAATGTTGGATGTGATGGTCTCGTACATAGGGATGAAATTCATTTCCCTAAACTTCTGTTTTAATTGATCCTTGCTAAGCTAGTCCTCGATGAATTGAATGAATCTTAGGCTTTGTGATCATCCATGCATCCATGGCTGTCAGGCAAAATAAGAGTTCTGACAGAATAAAACACTATTGCATCCTCCAGAAGACAGACTTTTAGAAAAATGGCCAATAGTCACCTAAGAGATAGGAGTCATTTAAAACCAAATCTGTTTATTCTCACAAAGAACCTGTAAGACTCAGCAAATTTTCTTTGCAACTTCAATCATTTAGAAAGAAGCTCTTGTCTAAGCTCATCAGCATAGGTGCCCTGTAAAGTCAGTAAAGAGTTCTAAGAAGCTCCAGAAGATAATTCAGCCAATCCCAACGTATACGAGTGACACGAATTTTCAGTGAGACAGAGAAGCAAAATGGACTTTTTCATCATATACTTCACATCAGAGGTATTTCTTTCAAAAGATGATCCATTATGGTGGATTAAACTTGGCTGGCTGCCTTATGTCCACTAAGCCACTCTTTAACTCCCTCTCCTCAACAGGACAGGGAGGTAAAATAAGATAAAAAAGCTTGTGGGCTGAGATAAAGACAGGATGATCACTTACCAGTTACCATCACGGGGAAAATAGACTTGATTCGGGGAAGATTAATATAATTTTTTGTCAATTAAAAATATAGTAGGATGGCGAGAAAACAAAGACAACACTGAAAATACCTCTCCTCACTCCCCACTCTTCTCCCCAAGCTCATCTTCACTCCTTCACTGCTGTTTCTGACTCTTCTGTCTCCTTTATTCCCCAAGTGACATGGGCGGGAGTGGGCGGAATGGGAGTTGCAGTCAGTTCATAACACTTAATTTCTACCACTCCTTCCTCACACTTTTCCACTGTTCCAGTGTGTGGTCATCCCATAGCCTGCAGCTCTTCAAGAATTGCTCTATCATGGGTCCTTTCCATGGGGTGCAATCCTTCAGGAACAGACTGCTCCAGCATGGGCTCCTTTCCACAAGTCACAGGTCCTACAATGAACTTGCTCTTTTGTGAGCTCTCCATGGACTGCAGTTTCCTTCAAGGCATCTCCACCTGCTCTGGTGTGGGATTTTCCACAAGCTGCAGTGTGGATACCTGTTCCACTGTGGTCCTGCATAGGCTGCAGTTGACAACCTGCATCACCGTGGTCTTCACCATGAGCTGCAGGGGAATATCTGCTTTGGTACCTGGAACACCTGCTCCCTCCTCCTTCTTCTCCTTAGTGTCCACAGGATTGTTTCTCTCACATTTTTCTCACTCCTCTCTCACAGCTGCTGTGCAACATTTTTACCCGCACTTAAATTTGTTATCACAGAAGTGCCACCAGCACAGCTTTGGCCAGCAGTGAGTCCTTTTTGAAGTCATCTCTGTCAGACATGGGGACAGCTTCTGGTCTCTTCTCACAGACGTCACCTCTGCAGCTCCCCGTGCTATCAAAACCTTGACTCATAAACACAGTACATCCAAAACTTTCTTTCACCTGAATTTTAGAGAAAGTTTTATAACTCTACCTCTGACATAGGTTAGGATCAAACCATCACATCCTTTACATGAGGAACATAAGGTAATGAAAGTGGGTTTACATATGTTATGTTGTGGTGTCTTTATTTATTTTAAACATAGATTTCATAATGGATGGGAAATTAAATTTTATTAAGTCTATTTTTTTTAATCACAGTTGATATAGTCATAGCATAACACAAGTAGAACATATGAGACAGCTGCTTTGATCTGCTGTTATGTTGCAGCCCTAGAAAAATCCATTTAAACAAGGTTGCATAAGCTTATATTCACAGAAGTCTCAGGGATATGCTTGAATGGCTATAGCATCCATTGGACATGCTTTCTTCAGAGGAAATTGCACTAGCTTATTGAATTTCTTCTTGTAGTGGAATGTTTTCTTCAATGGTTTTCCCAGAGTTCTCATATTTTCATGGCATAAGTATTATTTTTTTCCTTTTTTTAAATTATTCAGGTATTCAGAGTTGTAAAGATGTTCCACTTTGTTGTTAACCTATTTCTGCCTGAGTGTTTCTTGTAATTGCTTCATGAAAACTAAATTTTCCTTTGGCAGGAAACAAGTATGACATAAATAAAAGCATACCATTAATAATA
>NW_009260275.1:169688-172802 GCF_000687185.1 Egretta garzetta | reverse complement strand
CAGACCAATCCTACTGTGTCTTCTGCATTTGGAGGAGGCCATTATGGAAGCCACAAAAATCTTTCTGTTTCATTCTCAGGGAAGGTAAGGCCCCAGCAAATGGAAATGCAGGGGTGGAGGGATGCTATTGCAGCAATCAGCTGTTTTGTAACAACCTGTAAGGGCAACGGCAGCTAACAACACTTCCACAGCAATATTTTCCCTATCATGTACCGCACTGTTCACCTGGGAACAGCAACAGCTGCTTCAGAGCTACATGGCACCAAAGCACCGACACATTTATACTAACAAACATCTTTTGTATCGGAAACAGGTCCAATTAGAAGCTGGCCTTGTGAGAAGTGATGGATATAGATAGGTTTTCAAAGACAAGAGTGTATCCTTGTTCGTTTCTCATACTTCATATTTTCCACTATATGCCACTATTATGGCCTTTCCTTATGTGGGTTCCTTACAGAGCAAATCACTGCTTTGTATAGTTATTTATATGAGAGGATGTGAACAAGGAACATCAGATTTGTAAAGATTTATGGGAGCAGATTCCATTTTCCCTCTGATTTCCCTGAATTAGAAAGGAGTTTACACGAATATGGTAAACGGCTACTTGATTTTTGCAAGCATCTCCTGAGCAGGGAAGAATACTCTGGATTAAGAACATTTAACACCCTAATGCTATTCCTAGAGAGCTAGGGTAGGGTGACATTAAAGTTTCTTAACAAGTGCCCTAGGCCATGCCCACGCCCCAGCTACTCATACAGAAGGCTACTGAACACTGAGAATCAGTGTTCTCATCTTCTACCAGTCTTCAGTCAAATGCTAAAATACACTCATCATAAGAAGATAAATCTATGTAAAAGAAAACAAACAAAACCAAATAGTAATAAAGCTTTCCAAGTTTCACAGCTTTATAATAAATGAACCCCATAGGGAGAGTTTCTTTGGAAACACGTAAGCCTGGTAATCATACATAATGTTCAGACCACTGAAATGCAGTTTCACCTGTAAGGACTGTGGTCATATAATGAACAAATGTTCTGCCTTGCCTTTGGAGATGGCCACGCTCTTCTACTGTTACATTCACTCTGTCTTATGTAAATGGGAAGTGGCTGCTATCAAATGAAATAATAACAACAAAGAATTTCACTGCTGGTGATGGTAAATCATGCAGAAAGAAGTTTATTCTCTTTTATTTTTTTTGCTTAATTCCTGTGAAATTCAGGTGGCAGTGTCCCAATTATTGTTTCATGAAAAGTGTAGTCTATGTATTTTCCTTTTCTACCCAAATATTTCCCCTGTTGATTCTTTACAGCAATAATAAAAGCAGGATGTGTAGTACTGAATGAAAAAGAAACTCACAAAACCAAAAATAGTTGACATACACTAGGCCATGTATGGAGGCAATCAGAATTAGCCAGCACATCCTTTTTATAAAGTAGTCATTTAAAATATTCATAATGTTGTTGTGTTGTTGATAGTGATGATATGTTTTTAGACACAGCTAGTTCCAGTTTACATTGACATTCTGTCATCAATTATGCTTCACCATCTGTGGACATAATTAAGTTTACCCTTAAATTTGATTTTAGAACATATCATTCACAAGTGACTCTTGTTTACTAAACACACTTGGAACAAGCAAAACTGAATAGCATGCAGTTTGGATAAACCAGAAACACTTTTGCATGCAGGCCTTATAGGGCCATAAATGTATATTTTACACATTCTCCAGTGAGCCCTTTCCAGGATTCAGGAACTCACTTGAGCTTTGTATGCTGTTATCCAAATCTCATTTATACTGTTGTCATTTTCTGTGATTCTGAATTGCAAAGAGGCCTTAAAATAGATGTAAGAGCCATTGACTCCACCTTGATAGTCAGGGTCTTATAGCTAATAAGAATCAGAAATGATATATGCTTTTATTCCAGAAGAAGTAAATGATATCTCAAATAATATTCTGTCAACTTTTCAAAATCCTGTGACATACTGGCTCCGTGGGAGGTATACAACAGCATCTTTTGTGAAGTGCTATTAGATCTAACAGATGATCTCAGTATTCCATACCACATGTGTCCTGTTCCCTTACTGGATAAGCATAGTATTTATAGTCCATGTAGGATTACTTCCTGTTTGAACAATTGTGAATTTGTGATTCACTTTCTGTATATATTCTAAAACTGTTCCTGAAAATTAAGTATCTTATTGGATGTCTTCCTGTTAACCTATTTGCTAAAATACATATGGAAAGCACACACCACAGGGATGCAAAATCAGTTAAAGTGAATTAATTTAAAAATTCAAATGAAGAGCAGTGCATTTTTTTTTGTATGTGTTCTCCAAGCTCTGATCTTGTTAATATATTAAGAAGAAAACTGGAAACATGAAGAAGTTGTTTAGATCTCCTAAGTGGAAACCTTTCAGAGGGAATGAGAAAATGAGACAAAAATCTATTGTCAATGTACTATTCTGAACCATCAACCCAGTGTGGCACTCCTGCCTCTTCTACATGGTCAAAATAACAGAGTTGATAGCAAAACCATCAATGGCCCCATTACCATAATGTCTTAAGACCTCTGAATCTTCATAGTATTTATCCATGCAATACGTCTGAGACATAAGAATGTATGCCCTTACATAACAGATATGGGGCTCTGGAAGTAGAGGTCAAGGCAAATGAGCATTGGGAATGAAGGTCCATCCAGGGGGTTCGCTAGGGAGAATAGGTCACCCCTACCTATCAAGACTGACTGTGCCAAGAAAAAAAGAAGGGTAATTTTTGTGGGCGATTCCCTTCTGAAGGGAACGGAGGGCCCGATGTGCTGCCTGGACCCATCCCACAGGGAGGTCTACTGCCTCCCTGGGGCCCGGGTCAGGGACATTGTGAAGAGACTCCCTCTGATTACTATCCACTATTGATTAGGCAGGCAGCGATGAGATGCCAGAGAGAAGCCCCAAATCAATCAAAAGGGACTTCAGGGCACTAGGGAAAATGATTGAAGGATCAGGAGTGCAGGTAGTGTTCTCCTCGATCCCATTAATGTCAAGGAGGAACACGGAAAGAATCAGGAAAACCAGAGTGGTTAACACGTGGCTCAAAGGTTGGTGCCATTGGAGGGG
>NW_009260275.1:158405-166078 GCF_000687185.1 Egretta garzetta | reverse complement strand
GTCACCGGTCTCCATCCAGACATCGAGCCATTGACCACTACCCTCTGGACACGACCATCCAGCCAGTTCCTTATCTTAAAGGTTTTTTCAACCAAAGTGATTCTATGGTTCTATGATTCTCATCCCAGTTTGCATAAGAAGAACTAAGACTTAGAAATTAAAAAACACATTTCAAAATATATTTAGAAAGTTAGAAATACTGGAGTCTGTAGGAACGTAAAGATACTTCACACTTGATAGGCCAACAGTGACATCCTCCACACCTGTAGAGACAGGGGAAACAGGCCAAAGAGAAATCAATGACCACTGTCAAGCAACCTTCCTGTGTAGGTTCTGCTGAACACCAGCTTTTCACATTGGGCCTACTTGGGCTGTTGATCTTTGCTGTGTTTTTAAGGCAGGACTAGGGTTTAATGCTTTCTCAAATGCTATATAAGGTGGCAGGATATGGAGTATAAAAATGGTACTGGTTTGAGTAGGATTTGGTCAGCTGCATGGGGAACGGGAAGAGGGTGTGAATGAAGCTGTGTGCATTGCCTGACAGATCTTGAGTTCTATGAGCCAGAGATATCATATCCTAAACATTTGCTGATGTCATTGGTGGTTTGTTTTTTTTTTGTTGTTTTAAATCCTTGATGCCAGTTTTGTGATGAGAAGTCAGATGAGAAGTAGGTTGAAAACTAAAATCAGAGGTTGTAAGGATCTGTCTGAGCTGGATATCCTGCTACTTCGGCCCCCTGGGTCCTGGCACTAAGTAACGTTCTAGGACACCTTCATGGTCTGTAGCACAACCCAGTCCCATCAGGTTGTGTTGTGCAGTCACTCCTGTGGGGGATGCTGGGATTCTTTGTAAACAAGATGCTAGCTGTGACTAGAAATACGTATTCCCAATTTTGGACATCAATATCAACTGAGCATGAGAGGAAAAGTTCTGGAGTGGCGGGAAGGAGGAACTTCAGATGCTAGACCCCCTAGGACATGTAGACAGTGCATTTGAGAGGCAGTGCAGCTGGTTCCAACCATAGCCAAGTACAGCAGTTCCCATGACTGTTCAAACAGTGGTTGAAAGCAAAGCTCTGTTTAGTTTTGTTGGTTGTTTTTTTTTAAATTTCTGGTGTCTGTTCAGTATAACATGAACCATAACTATTCTGCCCATTGATGGGAGACCCCTGTGTTTTTGGACAAACCTTCAGAAGACCCTGGTGTCCAGGCACTACCCTGTCTGCAAAAGCTGTTATGGTCAGAAATGATAGTGATGAACATCTGAGTATGATTTTGAAAAAAAGTAGCAGAAAGGAGAGGTATTTGGAGCAAATACTTATTCTGCAGCATGAGAAGCAGATCTATCAGAGCTACTATCAGTAGTGGTTAAGGTACCTGGGGGACATACTAAGGCAAACATGCCAGGTCTCATAATAAACCACCTGAGGATAGCTACCTCCTAAAGCCTTCCAAACTTAAACCATTTCCAAACAGAAAATTTATGGCCAGCTCAGTGTGTCCCATCCTCATGTGAGAGGATTTTGGCCTGCAGTTAGGTAAACTTCTTTCCAAGAGTCAGAGAGACAGCGAAGGAGGGAGGTCAGCAGAAGCTTCCAGGGAAAAGGATGTGATATGGCAAAATAGCATGATTCTCACCCCAGAGAGAACAAAGAAATGCTTGATTAGTATCTTGCACATAGGACTGTACTTCCTCTTTTTTGTCTTTGTGACTGAAGGCTGTGGATGTTGTATACCTGGACTTCAACAAGGCCTTCGACACTGTTTTCCAAAGCATTCTCCTAGAGAAGCTGGTGTCTCATGGCTTAGACAGGTATACTCTTTGCTGGGTAAAAAACTGGCTGGATGGCCAATCCCAGAGAGTTGTGGTCAACAGAGTTAAATCCAGTTGGCAGCTGGTTACAAGCAGTGTCCCCCAGCGCTCAGTTCTGGGGCCATTATTGTTTAATATCTTTATCAATGATCTGGATGAGGGGATTGTGTGCACCCTCAGTAAGTTTGCAGATGACACCAGACTCAGTGGGAGTGTCGATCTGCTTGAGGGGAAAAGGGCTGTGCAGAGGCACCTGGACAGGCTGGATCAATCAGCCAAGTGCCGTGTCCTGCACTTGGGTCACAACAACCCCATGCTACACTGCAAGCTTGGGGAAGAGTGGCTGGAGAGCTGCCTGGTGGAAAAAGACCTGGGAGTACTAGTTGACAGCCACATGTCCAGAGGAGAGCCACAAAGTTGGTGAGGGGTCTGGAGCACAAGTCTTATGAGGAATGGCTGAGGGATCTGGGGTTGTTTAGTCTGGAGAAGAGGAGGCTGAGGGGAAACCTTATGGCCTTCTACAACTGCCTGAAAGGAGGCTGCAGCGAGGTGGGCGTTGGTCTCTTCTCTGAGGTAACGGGCTATAGAACAAGAGGAAATGGCCTCAAGTTGTGCCAGGGGAGGTTTAGGTTGGACATTAGGAAAATTTTTTTCAGTCAGGGGATTGTCAAGCATTGGAATGGGCTGCCCAGCATAGTGGTGGAGTCCCCATCCCTGGGGGAATTTAAAAGACAGGTAGACAAGGTGCCTAGGGACATGTTTTAGTGGTGGGATGGCAGTGTTAGGTTAGCGGTTGGACTTGATGATCTTAAAGGTCTTTTCCAGCCTAAACGATTCTATGATTCTATGCTGTATCAGAAATAGAAAGGGAGAAGACCTGACCTAAATAGGATTTAATATCTTACTTTTACTGTTTACATGGGCTTTTAAAAATACTTCAGTTTTATAAAACTCCCCAGTATAAGGGAGAGTTTCTATTAAAAGTTTCCGAATATTGTTGCATGGTTTTATCCTTTTATGTTCTGAAGTTTACAATTTTGCATTTGTTAACCTTGCATCTTATGTGATTTGTCTGATCTCTAGAAATGGTTTATATATACCTACCCTTAAAGATGCTGACTCCTGCCATGCCAGAATATTAAGCACAAAAGCATGAATCAATAAGGGAATGCTGATGATAGAGACCTCTGAAAAATTTAAGTGTTTTTACATGAGTCTCTAAATATAGACTGAAGCAGATAAATACTAAATACTAAAGCCATAACATTTTTCAGCTACAATCAATTTCTGAAAAAAAAGATGAAATTTACTCAGCTCATATATGACATGCAAAAGGTAAACAAAAGAGCATATGATTTCTAAAGGGAAAGTAAGGTCAAACAATTATTAGTACATTCTAGTCTTTAAAGTCCTAAACCTCTCCTATTGTGGGAAAGTAGGAAAGGGAAATCCCTCTACAGAGATTAAGAGATCTGTAAACACCCATTGAGGATTAGCTGTTAATATATGTTAAGAATGGATTCCAAATGCTCACAGACTTACTCCCCTTATGTTGCAGCGAGCAGAACTTTTTCATTTGAGGTAGGCTTTGTCAGGGACATTATCTTTTGCTTTTTCTGTTAGCAGTCTCTGTTTTCCAGGTTTTATCATAAAGCATGTGTAAGTATGAGATACAGATACAGGTAAGTTTAAAAGAGGCAGAGAGACAGAGAGATAGAGAATACAGATCATAACAGAGAAAGATCTGTTCAGAGGTTAATATTTTAATGCCTTGTGTTTGAAATGACAAACTAAAGAAAAGCTAAGTGGAATTATTCTGCAAAAAGTGTATTTCGGAAAGTGAAAGCTGCTTTTTAGAGCAGGGAGTGACAAGGATGAAATTCGAAACTAACGGTTTAAACTTCTCAACTCATCTTTCTGTCAAGCCTCTGTTATCACACCACCTTATAAATCAAGTCCAAATGAATCCCTTCTAAGTGAGATTCTTCTCAGAAAAAATGACAAGCTAGGATTCAGAGACAAATTTCTAAAAGAACTCAGGCCCCATAGGGATTAATGTTCCCATTAAACACTAAGAAGGACTTTAATTTGACTCTTCCAATGGTGAAGATATCACATTAAAATTAGATTTTAGTATTTGGTATAGCTTCTGGTCTTAAAGAGACTATTTGCTTAGTTTACACCGAGAAGATGCTGGTTTATAGTAAATGTAATGCGTGATGCAAAAATCAAGCTGTTTTCCTTTTTGCCTTGTTCATCCACAAAAGAAATAAATATTGTATGTTTGAAAAATAATTCCAGATTTTCCAGTTAATGTATTATCATCATGAAATCTACTTCATGCCTTTTGACTTTCAAAGTATTGCACATGAAACTGAACTGCATAGTAGTCAGGACATTCAGTATAGCAGTAGGCAGCTTTGATTTAAATTACAATAATCAAAGTTTGAAAGTGGTTTGTAAACTTATTTTTTCCACACAAAACTATAAATTTTAGTTAGTATGTGAGACAATGAAATCTTAGAAGATAGTTGTAGTTTTTACAAAGCAACTGTACATAAGAATATGCTAATGGTTTTTTTCCCGGTAATGGAAAGGGGGTTTTTATTGTCTTTGCTTTAAAATTGTCTGAATTTATTAAGCATCAAAATCCTTTTATAGGAGAATCACTCAATCTATAAAAGAAATCCAGAACTCGGTGAAGTCCACTTCATCTGAGTGTGAGATAGAAGTCATGCTGTAATTAGACATATCAATTTAGTTGGTTAACAGAGCGAGAAGAGGCAAAATGCTCTTTTTTTTTTTTGACACAAATGCACACAGAAGTAACATACTAACCCTGTTAGGCAAGGAATACAAATAAAGGAGCTTTGATCATAACTAAAAACACTGAGTCCCAATTATGAGAAAAAATATTTCCCAGTCACTGATTAGAGCAGTGTAGTGAATTAAACACCTGCCACACTTCTCACTAATAAAGAAAGATTGATTTCTTTGTGATAACTACTTGGTCCGAGTCATAGCAGGTCAGATGTTGGGTACCAGATGCATTCAAAGCCTCTTGGCTATGGAATGGAAATATTTGCATTTAGTTTTGATTCTGGATGCAGCTCTTGTTTCAGAGCCTGCTTGCTCTCCCCTAATGTTCTGTTCATTTCTAGGCTGATCCTGACTTTAGACACTTTTTGACATTATGTCAGATACCGTATTTTCTGCTTTATAAATGCCTCTTTATAACACATTGCGTTTAGGTAATATAGAAATAGACGTTGGAATTCCAAGGGTGCTAATTTATGCATGAGTGTTCTTCCTCAGAAGAAAAGAAAAGCAATTCTGAGAAGAACCATACAGAACATTTATCACCTTCAGACAGTTCATGATAATGAAAAGGGCTCCGAAGTTCTACCATATGACAAAAAATATTAATATGATCCATATGTATTGTTTAGGAGAAATGAGTTTTAAACATGATATTACATAGTCGTACAGATTTACCTATCCTGTCTCTACTATGAAGAACATGAAGATTTATGATGGGCAGAGGATGACTAAGTCAGGGAGCACTTCAACAAATTGGATGTATGCAAGTCAACGGGGCCTGATAGGAGTGTTGCCAGCAGTTGATGGAGGTGATCCTTCCCCTCTATTTAGTACTGGTGAGGCTGCACCTGCAGGGCTGGGTTCAGTTCTGGGGTCCCGCTACAAGAAAGATATAGAATTAATGGACCAAGTAATACTCCAGCAAAACTGATTTGGAGACTGGAGCATCTTTCATGTGAAGAAAGGCTGAGGGAGCTGGGACTTTTCAGCCTGGAGAAGTTTCAGGGGGATCTCGTCAATGTATATGAATACCTTAAGGGAGGTAAGGAAGAAAAGGGAGACAGACTCTTCTCACTAGTACTTACTGACAGGGTGCAGGCAATGGGCACAAATTAAACACACAAAATTCTATCTGAACATAAGAAAACACTTTTTTTTTACTGTGATGGTGGTCAAAAACTGGAACAGGTTGCCTAAAGAGATTGTAGAGTCTCCATCCTTGGTGATAGTCAAAAAAACTGTTGGACATGGTTCCAGACAAACTGCTCTAGTTGACCCTGCTTTGAACAGGGGCAGTTGGACTAAATAACCTTAAGAGGTCCCCTCCAAACTAAACAATATGGTGATTCTGATTTCTGTCTCTACTACATTTATTTATTTATTTATTTGGTTTTGTTCGTTTAATTTAGTGAGAAGTAAAAAAAAACAGGCAGAAGAAATATATTTGAATATGTAGAAAGGAAGACAGAAGACATGAACTTTAATAGGCAAGAAGTGGTAGCGGGCATGAAGAAAATTTAAATATTGCAATTAGAAGATTGTTAGGTGAGTAAAAAATTATGGGTTTAATGTTAACTGGTTTTATGGGTCTTCACTGAGGGAGTTAGAGAGAATGTAGTAGTACTCAGAGCTCTACTGCATCGAAGGAATGTAGTGTATGTCGTCAGCTGAACAGAGCTCCAAGTCTCTGAAGGTTCACTGCAGAGCTGTGAAACCTGTCAGTTTTGTCCTTCAGAGAAACTAGAGCTTTTAAACTCTGCCCTTCTACAGCTGGATAATCTGGCACAATAAAGAGTCCGTAAGATCTAACCACTAACTGCTTATAGGTTTGAAGAAAGAGACAGGAAAAGGAAATCAGAGGTAATAGCTACCTGTCTTTGCAATCCCATTACAAATGGGCCATTTCTGCAGATAGTCCTGTAACCTGCAAACAAGGTTTGACTGGCTTGGTGTATGAGGGTAGAGCAGTGGATACTGTCTACCTGGACTTCAGTAAGGCCTCTGACACGGTCTGCAGAAAGACCCTCATAGAGAAGGTGATGGTGTATGGGCTAGATAAGCAGACAGTGAGGTGGACTGAAAACTGGCTGAATGGCTTGGCCCAGAGGGTAGTGATCAGCAGTGGGAAGACTAGTTGGAGACGAATGACTAGTGGTGCACCATAGGGATCCATACTGGCTCCAGTCCTGTTTTACATCTTCTTTAATGATCTGGATGAAGGGGCAGAGTGCACCTCTGCAAGTTTGCTGATGAAACAAAACTCGGAGGAGTGGTTGATACACCAGAGGGTTGTGCTGTCATCCAGAAGGACCTTGACAGGCTGGAGAAATGGGCTGAGAATCACAGAATCACAGAATCGCAAGGGTTGGAAGGGACCTCGGGAGATCATCTAGTCCAACCCCCCTGCTAAAGCAGGCTCTCCTAGAGCATTCTATACAGGACTTCGTCCAGGCGGGCTTTGAATATCTCCAGAGAAGGAGACTCCACAACCCCCCTGGGCAGACTGTTCCAGTCCTCTCCCTTAGAGTAAAGAAGTTTTTCCTCATATTCAACTGAAACCTCTTATGTTTCAGTTTGCACCCATTGCCCCTAGTCCTGTCGCTGGACACCACTGCAAACAGACTGCTTCCATCCTCGTGACTTCTGCCCTTAAGATATTTGTATGTGTTGATAAGGTCCCCTCTCAGTCTTCTCTTCTTCAGGCTGAACAAGCCCAACTCTCTCAGCCTTTCCTCGTAGGGGAGGTGCTCCAGTCCCTTTATCATCCTAGTTGCCCTCCTCTGGACTCTTTCTAGGAGTTCCTCATCTTTCTTGAACTGGGGAGCCCAGCACTGGACACAGTACTCTAGGTGGGGTCTCACCAGGGCATAGTAGACGGGGGAGGATAACCTCCCTCCACCTACTGGCCACACTCCTCTTAAGGCATCCCAGGATACCATTGGCCTTCTTGGTAACAAGGGCACATTGCTGGCTCATGGTCAGCTTGTCATCCACCAGGACTCCCAGGTCCCTCTCAGCAGAGCTGCTTTCCAGCAGGTCA
>NW_009260275.1:134950-157807 GCF_000687185.1 Egretta garzetta | reverse complement strand
ACCTTTCCAGGGACAGAGGTGAGACTAACCGGCCTGTAGTTCCCTGGGTCCTCCTTCTTGCCCTTTTTGAAGACTGGAGTGACATTGGCTATCTTCCAGTCATCAGGCACCTCTCCTGTTCTCCACAACCTTTTGTAGATGATGGAGAGTGGCTCAGCAATGACGTCTGCCAGGTCCTTCAGCACTCGCGGGTGTATTCCATCGGGGCCCATGGACTTGTGGGTGTCCAGCTTACTTAAAAGGTCCCTAACCTGATCCACCTTGACTGAGGGAAGGTCATCCTTTCTCCAAGCTTGCTCGCTTACCTGCCAGGACTGGGGAGCCTGAGGGCCAGCCTCGACAGTGAAGACTGAAGCAAAGAAGGCATTCAGTAGCTCCGCCTTCTCTGTATCTTCTGTCACCAGGGCACCCATTTCGTTCAGCAGCAGTCCCACATTACCCCTGGTCTTACGTTTACTGCTGACATACTTGAAGAAGCCCTTCTTGTTATCCTTGATGTCCTTTGCCAGACTTAGTTCCAGGTGAACCTTGGCCTTTCTAGTTGCTTCCCTACATGCTCTGGCAGCATTCCTGTATGCCTCCCAAGTGGCCTGACCCTCTCTCCACATTCCATGAAGCTTACTCTTTTCTTTGAGTTTCACTAGGAGCTCCTTGTTCATCCATGCAGGCCTCTTACCTCATTTACTTGTTTTCCTACGCACAGGGATGCACCAGTCCTGAGCACGGAGGAAGAGCTGCTTAAACAGAAGCCAGCTCTCCTGGACTCCCCTACCTTCGAGAGCCATAGCCCATGGAATTCTTCCAAGTAGGTACCTGAGGAGGCCAAAGTTTGCTCTCCTAAAGTCCAGTGTGGTAGTCCTACTTGTTGTTCTGCTTCCCCCTCTCAGAACCTCATGAAATTCTAGAATTGCAAAGTCCTGCACCTGGGGAGGAACAACTCCATACAGCAGCACATGCTGGGGGCTGACCAGCTGGAAAACAGCTTGGTGTTTGTCATTGTGGGAAGCAGGTTGAACATGAGCCAGCAATGTGCCTTGCTGCAAAGAAGGCTACTGGTATCCTGGGCTGCCTTTGGCAAAGTATTGCCAGCAGGTTGAGGGAAGTGATCCTTCCCATTTATTCAGCACCAGTGAGGCCGTACCTGGAATCCTGTGTCCAGTTCTGGGCTCCTCAGTACAGAAGAGACATGGACATGCTGGCAAGAGTCCAATGAAGGGCCACATAGATGATGAAGGGACAAGAGTAGCTCACACATGAGGGCAAATTGAGACAGCCGGGACTGTTCAACCTGGAGAAGAGGTTGAAGAGGAATGTTATCAATGTCTATAAATAGCTGAAGAAAGCATGTAAAGAGGATGGAGCCAGGATCTTTTCAGTGGTGCCCAGTGACAGAACCAAAGGCAATGGGCACAAACTGAAACACAGGAGCATCCTCCTGTACACAAGGAAACACTTTTTTACTGTGAGGATGACCAAGTGCTGGAACAGGTTTTCCAGAGAGGTGTGGAGTCTCCCTCCTTGGAGATACTGAAAAGATGTTTGGACATGGTCCTGGGCACCCAGCTCCAGGTGGGCCTGCTTGAGCAGGGGTTTTGCTCAGATGACCTCCAGAGGTTCTTTCCAACCCCAGCCTTTCTGTGATTCTGTGAAGGTTCTCTGCCTTTCCCTGGACAAATGCTCTGCCAATGGCTTAGCACACTCTAGTTAAAAATCAGATTCAAACAAATCCTATAAAAGTGTATTATCTTGCATGTCCAGATTTATGAATTCTGATACTGCTAATATAAGAGATTTCTTCTTCTATTACTTCAATGCATTACTCATGGAAGAAAAGATATAAAGTAGGAATTATTGGCCTAGAAAATCATATTAGAAAATATTCTTCTAAGACATTAGTATAGAATTATTTTTATTACTCTACGCTATATTGGCCCACATAATAAAAATCAAACCCAAAATTTTTTAGTAAACTATTATGAAGACACCTATTAAAAAAAAAGATCTAACATTAATAACTACAAGAACTCAAATGTCTATCATGCCATGGGAAGATATTTTTACACATCATCATCATCATCATCATCATTTACTGGTTTATAACAGCAACAGAGATTTTGCAAAAAAGTGGTGTCAGTTTCCTAACTCCATACAATAATTTCACAGGCCTTAGAAACTATGATTCTGGTAACAGTTCTTGAACATTCAGTTTAAATCTGGACATCTGCTCAGTTCTACCATATATTTGTCCCCTTGTTAGTCATTACTCAACATCAACCATGTATATAAATACAAAAGAATGTAAGAACAGCCATACTAGATGAGGCTGAAGGCCCACCTAGCCAACTATATCATCTCCAGCAACAGCTTTGAACAGATGGTTAGGGAAAGGGTAAAAAGAGCAGGGCAAGTGTTAAATGACTGTTTTTTCTCTCCTTGTTTTCTGCGATCAGTGATGTAGGAACTTCATGAGCCCAAAGTTTTGTCTGGATGATAATGTGTAATAGTTATCTACACACTAATCTTTCAGCAATTTGCCTAACTCCCTATTGAAGTCCAGGATAGTTTTTTTACTTCTATGGAAATTAAATGTTATAATTTAATTGCAGGTTATGTGGAAAATGTTTCTAAGCAGTCTGATTAAAAATTCTGCATCGTATCTCTAGTTCTTTAGTTATCAGAAATTCAGAATGATCATTTCCAATTCATCTTCTCCGTGGCATTCTTGATTAGATTAACTCTACTCTTTTCCTTTGCATCCTTTTCAAGATGAGCAATTGTAATATCAGTTGCTTCTTCAAGTGGAATTCATCCCATATACCAAATAATACTTACTGCATTTTGTACCAGTTTTAGTTCTAGATGGACTAAAGACGGGCTAACAAGAACTGCATGAAGTATGTAAGATGTGAATGCACCCTGCACTAGGTTGAAGACCAGTTACCATTTCCTCTTAATTTTTCCTCCAGCTCATTACTTTAGATTATTTCATTGAATTTTATGTGTGATTTTTAATCACCTTTATATTGTGTGACCTTCCCTATGATTAAGTATAATCTACCCATCCTTGCATAAATGATTTATACTGCAGGAACATTTGCGTTACCTTTTGATACACATCAGTCAAGTCCTGTTGCCCCTCTGTAGCCTGGACAGTCGATTGTGTGAAAGCTCACCAACCGCCAGCTGGGAGAGCCCTGACTGTCTAATTGGGAGATAACTTATCGCCTAATAAACAAACTAGCTGATTGAGGGCATGCTTTCAGTCTACTCACCATTCAGTTTACTAGTTCATCAGTAAAATAGCTAGGCAAAAACATTTTCACAGGGAGAATATATCATTATCCCATCTTAAAGTTGTACACTAAAGAGCAAATACAGTGACACTGGGTCACACAGGTGTATGAATATGTTATAAAAACTACAGGTTGTAGTAAATTTATGAGGAATCTACATATGCAAAGCTACAGGTAAGCAATGCTACTTAAATTTTGTGTGTAACTGCAATGGAGTCTGGATCCCTATACTCTTCCTCAGCTCCTGTGTGGTTTCTTGCTGCTACTAGACTAGTAATTCAGTTTTTTTCTCTGCTCTCATACTGTTGTGGTTTAACCTAGCAGGCAGCTGAACACCATACAGCTACCTGCCTCAGTGGCATGAAAGAGAATCAGAAAAAAGTAAAACCCGTGATTTGAGATAAAGACAGTTTAATAAAACAGCAGAGGATAATAATAATAATAATAATAATCAATAAAATGTAAGATAACATACAGAATATACAAAATAAGTGACGCACAATGCAATTGCTCACCACCTGCTGACCGGCACCCAGCCTGTCCCCAAGCAGTGATTGCTGCCCCACCAGAGAACTCCTGCCAGTTTACATAAAACACAGCACTATACCAGCTACTAGGAAGAAAAGTATCTCTATCCCAGCTGAAACCAGGACACATACCCTCATTTTTTCTTCCATATAGGTTCCCAGTTGCTATGTAAAATCAGTAAGTTGATATGTAAAATCAGTATCTGATGTCCAGACAGAGGTTCTGTCTTGTCCACCACAATGCCAACATTATTCTTCACTTCTTGCATTTGACTATCACTTGATCCTTCTTCCTCCCTTTTTGCAGCTTTCAAGCTGTTTTACTGTGGTCTATATTAATACTGTGTTAATATAATTCTTTATTACAAATACAACTTTTGTTCCTAATTTCTCCTCTGGCAACTAACCAAGCATTGATTCTGGGATCCCACTTTCCCTTGTTTTCAATGTTGTGTGAATGAAAAGAGTATAGTAGTCACTTAGGAAGTTTGAGTAGGAAAACGAAGAAGAATCTGTGAACCACAAAAATGTATATGACTACATTCTGAGAGTTCATTATGCATTATTTTTACCCTGCAAGCTAGATAGAAATTCTGAAGCCTTTTAAGCCATGTATTAAAATAGTCTATGTAAACAACTATAAAATAAAATCAGTAAAGAGTACATATTGAAAGCACTAAGTCTCATGGAAAACTTGGTGATCTGTTGCTATGTGATTTGGTTTCTATGAAGTCTGCAGAGCTTCTTCTTTAATTTTATGGCTAAAGGCAAGCAAAATCTTGAATAAGATCACAACTGAGAGACAGGATTAAAATCATCTTAAAAGGTTGGATAAAATATTAAAATAGAAAAAGGAAAAGCAAACACATGTATAATTCCCAGGATAGTTTGGAATATTCTCACTCTCAGGTTTCTAGAAGAATATTGATTCAGTAGTTAGAATTTGCTTACATTAAAAATCTAAAGCTGACAAACAACTTCATGTAATCATGGCCACATGCAAATACAATACAACTATTTCTGGATCGAAGGAATAAAAATCTCCAACTTACAGGGATATTCCCAGAAATCAATATGGGAGAAGTTTTTTATTTTCTATCCTGCAACTTTATAAATGTATTATTTTGTATTTGCTGCTTTCCCTATCCTTATTGTTAAAAGGTTACCAATGAAAAGCAATTAGTTAAGGCAGCTTTGTGTTTGTTCTGTAAGACAGTAGAGGTGTTTCATCAGGGTATCTACACCCATACATGACACTATTTACCCTGGCACTGTGTTGAATTCCTGCATCAGGACCATCGATTGTTTACTAACATGGATACCACAGGATCCTGGATAGAAACTCCATAATCTCTCCTCAGGTACATGATTAAGTAGCAAATGACACCCACCAGCATCTGGTGAGCTGTCAGGTGCCAGAAGGTGTTTGTAGTGGTAATTTGGCCATCTGCAATCTGTGTTGTCAGTGCATTGTAAGTTATCACTGTCTCAGGCAATATTAACTTGCAATGTTCTTCTGACATTTCTTCAGTGGGTTGTGAAGCAGACATATGGTACAAAATACTTTCTAGCTGGCTCCTCCCACCTTTCCAGTAGCAATGACTTCTGTTGCTTATCAGTAGAAGTACTGTAGATTGTGCTCAGATTTCTCTTCAAGGCACTTTAACATTAATACCGTTCAGGTACTTCTACCTTGTTTTAGGTATTCTGAGTCACTTCTGTGACACTTCTACATTGTGTAGCACACAAGACATAGGGACATATGGCCTACTGTAATTACGTATTTTGCAAATTACTTAGCAACTATACTTGAAGTTACCAAGTAGTTCAAAAGCAATTACCTTATAACTTGCTTTCAGGTTCTGTAATACGACTTTCAGTTTATATGGAAAAATAACTAGATAATTATTTTGTGGTTATATGATCATTAAACAATGACTTATATAATTAAGATTTTTTTTAATTTTTAAATATTTTTTTTACAAAACAATGCATCTGGTTAACAATTTCTGTTCCAGTGTTAACTGAAACAAGCCAAGGTATATTTTTGAATTATGGAGCTCACAAAAGAAATGTCAGATGGCCCTTGACTGTAAATAGTTTGGACCTTTATTGCTATCTATTTTTACTGGATCATGTGAAAAATACTTTTTTTGTTGGAATTTTCCTTTGATTTTTGTAATATGTTTTCACATAAAATGGGTATGACTCCTAGAAACTGCTTAAAATTTAGAACAAAATAATGAAGATAGGAATCCTCCAACCACTCATTTGCAGTGGAAAACTTAACTGACGGTAACTGTAGACATATTACTGTAACATTGCAACTAGAGGAAAAATTACCTGATGGATGCAAATACATTTTTATTTTTAGACCAACAGCTTCTAATATGTAGAATTAAAAAGAGAAGATAGGAGTCCTAATGACAAATACACTGTGCACTTACTTAATGGGAAATGGGCAGTTCGGGGAATTGCTAATAGTATTCAGGGCTTTCATCGCTGAGTCACTAGGCTTGAATCTGGCATAGGTCTGCAATGACTGAAAATCATTACGATTTGATAGTTCTTCAGTGCCCTATGCAAAATGAATGATGTTCTTACTCTGAAACTGGTGGTCATTAGAAAAAAATTACTACCCACTGGAGAAGAACAAAATAGATTAGTAAAAGTATGGTAGGAAAGGAGGTTATACAAAAGTAAGAAAAGGGTTACATGGGGTATATGAATTAAAGAATATTAAGAATATTTGTGTGTACGTTATCAAAAAGTTTTCTTCTGAAACATTTTATTCAGGCACAGCGAGGCGACTTCTTGTTTCCTCTCTTCTTTGCAAAACAAATTATGAAAAAAAGTTCAGGATTTTTGTCCTCGTTTAAAACAAATCAGACTGAAAGTTTAGTTTCATTCATTTTAGCACCATAATCCAAACTAATAAGCAAACCTCCACTTGTTCTTAAACTTGTAATGATTAGTTCAGCAAAGTGGAATTAGCATTTAACTTCATTTGGAACAGCTAAAGCTACTTGTAAATCTGGCAAATTTGAATGGTGACAAATAACAACTCACCAGATCTTTCTTTTATTAATTTTCTCTTTATTTCTTTCACTCATTCAATTAAATTGAAATCACTACGTGAAAATATGTTTGTAGAATTTTTTTTTTTCCATTTCTGTGTGATTTTTTTATGTTCTGTTTGCAGCTTTGAAATTTTCCAATACTATAAAAAAATTAAACATTCTAGATTAGTAGTTCTACTGATAAGTGAATAATGAATTCTACATATCATTTATTGTCATTTACTCTGTGGTAAAAAGGAGGAAAAGTAAAAGAAAGAATGCATATAAATCACAGAGTTATTGATTCATTTGGGAAGGAGGAAAAGAATCACAAGAAAGGAAAATGGTTTTGCACTTCAAACGTTGAAAAATATAATCAGCTTAAATGTTTCAATGTTTCATGAAGATTTTCCTTATTTCCCTCCATCTCTATGGAGTGCTTTGCTGAAAGGAGATCAGCAGTTTCTTTATTCAAGAGAAAGTTGATTTACCAAATAAAAAAGAACACGAAGGCAGAAATTTCTACACAGACACACAAAGTGAACTGAACGGGCATTACTTATTAAGATTTATATGGTTATCTATATGCTTAGTACATCATGGGATGAATCCTGCCTTCTCTAATGAGCATTTTATAATTCATTACTCAGCAACTTTTCATATTTCACTTCCATCTTAGCCTGTCTATAAGCATTTCCATACAAGCTCCTTCAAACTCATTAAAAGAGTAAACCAATGACAAAATTTTCTCCCAGAATTCAACATGGAGTAAAACAGAGAGGGGAAAGCAAACTGTCTTACTTTTATATAGACACTTTCTCTGCTATAGTACTTCAGCTGTGTAGGGGGTTGTACCTGGAACTCTGCTATCGTACCCACACTTGCAAGAAGACACATAGGTGGAACGGCTCACAGAAGTGGTTCTTGACCATGCACATACAGGTCAATGTCTGTAGTCTTCACAAGAAAGGTAAGGGCAATGTTAAGCTTTTCACATTCCAGAGCTGATGTGATGACTTTCCCTGAATTACTCACACTTTTTAACTTGAATTGTCTAAATAACACAGTAATGAGAGCTGAGTTAAAATAGAAGAAATTAACAAAACCAACAAAAGCCATGCCATGAGTTAAAATCTCAACAGTAGGGTGAATTGTTCTTTAATTCTTGGGGAAAAGAAGAGAGCAGAACTAGTAAGGAATTACTGCATTCATTCTGTCTTCAGTGCCTAAGGGACTCAAAGCAACATGGAAGAATTAGCTTCCTAAAATCAATTACATACAGAAAGACACTTTATTATAGATATGTGGGAATATGGTTGATTTCACAGACTCCAATGGGAACTTAAATTATTTATAAATCCTTTATCACTATATTATACTTTCTTACAAGATTTATAGGAAGTCATTCTATAGAACATACTATGCCAGGATATCATAGTCAAATATTTTATAAGGTTTTTTAGAAGACTGTACATATATTTGACACAAAGAAATGTGAGAAATTCTACATTGAATAAAACAAATCTGCTATGAGTAAAACTTTATATCATGTAATTCTTTCAAGAGGGACATAGAAAGATATACACACATATAATAAATTTTCAAAATTTTATTTAGTTCCTCTAAAGGAAAGGCTTACTTGTGTATCTTTCATGATTTTTCCAGAAGCATTTTTACAGGTAGATACTAGATTTCTGGTTTCCATTGTATTTGTAGCTATATTATTCAGGCCCAAAATTTGATGGCACAAAAGCAAACAGACTGATTATGACAATTGTAACTATTTAGAGAGAGTAGGAAGTCAAAAGGGAGTTATGTTTTCAAGAACTTCTTGTGCAACTTTCTTCTGATCAGTGTTCAAACTGTGGGGAAATTCAGCTCTTCAGAAAACAGGTAGTTCCATCAGTGCAGCAAACAAAATATACTCAAAATCAGCCCAACTGTATTTATGTGCATTTATGTTGGAGACTTGTGCAATTCAGGCTATACTAAAATAATTCACTTTCACGAACAAAGGTTGAATTCAGACCACCTACTGTGCTGTCTCAGGTAAAGCAATCTATCAGTGATTTGTATCACGTCCCTTGCAGAATACTAGGCTCTGGCTACAGTAAATGGGAAGAGTATTAAGAACTGATACTATTCAGTTTTTGGTTTGATCTAATATGCTGCCCAGAAATTACAGCTGCATTGGGAGTGCACCATTATAAAAAAAAATTATTCTAACTTCACAGTGGATAACAATTATGCTGATACCTGCACTGAATGATGGCAACCTGCTCACAGCTGTCTGAATCTAATCAAGCATTCCTTCTTGCGTTTGATGAGATATGAGGGACGTGCCAAGTCATGAAACGTACATCCTATGGCATCCTCTGAATCAACATAATAGCTACAAGCTGGCTAACAGTCCTTTGCTGCATTAGCTCACTGAATAGGTGTTCACCTGAGAAAAATAAACCCCTTTGGTTAGTCATAGTTTAAGAGTTTTGGGTAAGGGGATATCAGTAGATTGCTCTTTCTTGTAGTCAATAGAGTGATTCTGACTCTAGTGAGACTCTGGATCACTGGGTTATCAACAATAGCAAGTATTTCAAAGGAATGTTAATGAACATATTCAGATAATGAAGAGGAAATGAAGTACTTCTTTTATTGAATTTTCTAAAACAGCTCTAAGAAATAGTATATACAGTAAAACCATTTCAATTAAACAAATGAAAAGCTTTTATTAATGGAAATCAGTAATCATTATAGGTTAATAAGACTTAATAATTGTTTGGACATTTTTGCAAGTAAAATAAAGACCCTGACTGATAAAACATGCTCCCAGGAAAGTTTCTATCTGTAGAGCAACAAGTTGGAACAAGCTTATAGGAGGTGCTCTTGGCTTCCCTTAGTGACTTGAAAAAATACATTATGAAAACCTGACTTTAGTCTGTGACTTCAGACTATATCACGTTTTAGCCATGTAGAGAATGTGAGCAGCTACACTTCTCATCTCCTGTTGAACAAATCACATCTGGCTGGATTTTCTGGAGTCCAGAGTGTCAACTTTTCCTATAGCCTTCACACCTAAAGATGAAATATTTTATAGAGATTTGTAATATATTAAATCATTCTTTCCACTGATTTCTTTTCATTGGATCTTACTAAATCTTACATGCACTGGACGATGTACTTCTTGTAATTTCTTAATTACCTGTTAGACACATTGTTCATTTTCACCACTTACTCATTCTTCTGGCACACAGGAAGGGCCAAAATATGTTTTGGGAAAAAATAGCCCTGTTGTTATAAACAAAAGAGAATATATACATAACTGATGATAGCACTCCATATCTAATACACTCCGTTGTTAGAGCAAGTTACTACACAGTAATGAATCCAATATTATGCCAAAGACTTGGAAGTTGAAGGTTCAGTAGCTGCCACAGACTGTAGATCTTCTGTACAGCATAAGACTCTCTGAGGACAGGTATGCTGAATACTATGAGGCATAGAAATGTAAGAAGAAAAAGGAATGAAAATAAGTCTACTCTGCATTGTGCTAGACAAAAAAAAATACATATATCTATTCCCAGCCTTTCATGTTTTGAAATTCTACAGCCTAAAATGAGCAAACTGTCTCAAATGTCCTTGACATTCAAAAGCTCCCCTAAATAAACTCATTGCCAAGTATTATACATTTTTTAAATTACAGCCTTTCTGTGGATATGTCAATAATACCAGCTAACTCCGATTCTTGGGAAGAAAGCAAGTGCTTCTGCTAAAAGAATCAAGGCAAAAGCACAAAACAAATCATTGATTTCCATGCCCTGAGAACTAACTTGACAACTAATTTTTCTTCATGTTCTTATTTGGTTTCTTTCCCCCCTTTTGCAATGAGACGAGTGGAATAAGCACTCATTCATTGTTTGAAATATTTGTTGACTCCAGGGAGTGTAGATTCTTATTTAAGTATATAGTTAAAAACTCGTTGACTTCCTGTCATCCCTTCAGTGCATGTCTTAAAAATGTATGTCTTTATTCAGGCCAAAGAAATAGTTTTATAATGTAAGCAGACCCCATAGGCTCATATTTCTGAGCGGATATATATGTTTTACTCTCTCCAAATCCTATCGGCTTCTTTTTATTCTTTTTTTTTTTCTTTTCTTTTTTTTTTTTTCCTAATTCAACTTCCAGACTCCCCTTCTTTCAACCTGTCTCAGTGAAGGTTTAGGACCCCCATCATATACTTATTCTCAAGCAGGTGGAATTTCTGTTATTCGGGGAACACTGTTTTGGACATAATCTACACAGAAAACTGGGACTTCATGGTTCATATCACTACAATACAGCATCACACAGCAGAACTCTCACAAAAAAAATATTTTAGACATTATTTTTGATCTTAGGAACCTAGGGGACATTTCTTACACAAATACAAAGAAGAAACTAGATGATAATAATTAAGACCAAATATTCAAGATGAAACATATAATTTAGATAATTCATTTCAAGAACATTTGTTTTAAGTAATTTCTGAAAAATCCATCCTATTAATATAGCTTTATGGTCCTGGTGAATGCCTAATTTATTTTTCTGATTCAGGTTTTCTGGGACTGTTGATGCTTTTCTGAAAAAAATCTTTTTTGTATAAAGGACTTCATGAAAGTTTTGTGCAATAACTTGTTGAAAGTTTCTGAGTGATAATCCATGCTAAAACACTACCAGAAGCAGTATTAGGTACTGAAAACTACACAGCTACAGAGCAGAGGTTCTGCACAAAAAACCCGAAGCAAGTACTTGAAGTGACAGTGAATGTTACAACACCGAGTCTTCTGTAGCTGGTAGTTACTGAGTATGAGCTAATGCACAACATGAACTTTTCAGATGTGAAAAACAAATGTGTGAAAATTAAAATGTACCCTTTTATACTGACAGTGTGGCATGCTTATAGGTTTCTGATTAAATATAGCAACGGATGGAGAGCCTATTGTATGCAAAAATATCACAGAACTGGAGACTTGATCTTGCAATTATTATTTAAATCAGTCCAATTAATTTCAGCAATCAAGCCTTGGAAAAATCTGAACAGTGTTGTGGAATCTTTTACGGTATATAGTGGATTCCTTACAGCAAACTTTTATTTAAGGAATTTCATTTATTAAAGTTTTCCATGTAATGCAATATCTAAACCAATTTGAGATCCAGAGCACAGTGACAAACTTGAATATAACCTGAGCCTCCTGACCTCTGCCATTTTTCCAGGACAAACATGTAGCAAATTAAGTTTCTTAGTATCTGAAGAAAGACCATTTTTCTTGGTGCCTGGGAGACAAAAGCTGATACAGAAAACAGCAAGGAAGCTTCAAAAACATCAGTGCTCCTAAAAGAAACTAAGAAAGAGAGATTTTAGTTGATTATTCACTTAAAAAGATCTCCTGCTGTGGAACTGTTTCTTCTTGCTTGATTATGCCTGTGTTTGGAGAATTCACCTTGTACATTCATTGTAAATAAATAAAACTGCTGATTCACTTTAAACCATGTCTTAATAATTCATTATTTCTCCTCATAAAGAAAATACTGATATGCAACAACATTTTCACAAAACATTCAAGCAAAGCAGTTTAATGGATTAATGGAAAGAAGAAAAAAGAATATAATGAAAAAAATATGGTTTTCCATCAGCCTTGTTAAGTAAATATTATCATAAGGGTAGCCATATAGTCATAAAGCTAAATGGCTTAATTTAAATGTTTTTACAGTTTTAAGAAATTGAGAATATACAGACAATCCAAGGACATGTTACTCAGAAACGCACATCTGCCCCTCCTCTTTTAGTCCCAAAGGATCAAAGGATGTGATTTACATCCTGAGCTTTTTTGGGTTTTTTTCAAAATTCAAAAGGGGTTATTCATGCAGCATTAGCCTTATATAATAAAATTTAACATCAAGGTTATGAAAGACAAATCAAAATCAAAAACTTTGATACAATTTATTACTTGAGCTTGGAAAATTACTCCATCAATATCCTTAAATATTTAAAATATTTTACTGCTACTGTATGAATACTCCTTTTGCTTTCACATTTCGTGATGATTCTGGCTAATGTAGCCCACTCACAATGGACAGGTGAACACTGAATCAAAGGAAGTCAAGGAATGAACAATGTTTTCAGAAACTTCACAAGATCTTTTGAATATATGGGGATTTGTTTCACTTTGGGTGTATGAGAAAATAAACTTGATTTTGCAGGCCATCTTCTAAATATTAGTGATGGACAGAGAACTGAAATTTGGGGTGTAAAGTGCATTATTATATAGGATTTTATTATTATTGGTATTATTATTCCTAATAATTTTATTTCAAACATTACAGTTAAGCAGAAATATTCTACAGGATTTATATGTCAGACCAAAACAGCTTGAAAGTTAACTGTTTACAACAACTGGTGACAAAATAGCTACAGAGAAAGAATTATTCACAGGAATTATTCACTGAATGATTGTGAATAATGAGCTCATTTAGGAAAATCACAATCTGTTCATGGACAATTTGTGAGCTGAAGAGAGTTAAAATTCATCAACTAAATTATTTGTTATAAATTATTCACCAAGCTCTAATGAGCACCCAAAAATATGGTTGCTTATCTGAAACTTATTCAAATTATCCAAAGGACTTCTGTCTGTATAAGGCAGCCAGAAATATTCTTTTGTACTTTTCAATATCTCCTGACAGTGTTTTCATTTTACTTATGTTCCAAGCTAAAAAATGAAGTACAGAACAATACAAAACTAAAGATAATAAAAAGGACAACCACCACCACCACCACCCATTATTTTCACATCTAAAAAATATTTTCACTGATTTTAATTCAAGCTTGTGGTGAAACCATACTACACATTAGTTCATTCTTTTAGTAGATTACATTTCTGTGATTCAGCCTTCTGATTCCAAGATCTCTAAGACTGACTGAAAATGTAATTGGGAAATAAATTTCCATATTTTGTATTCAACTTCCTAAGAAAAAGATGTTTCACCTGTTGCTGTCTTTGTCCTTAATAATACCGATTTTACTATATCTTTTCAGTTACTCATCGGAGTGAATACCTCACTTTTCCTCTTTATCTAGCAGTGTTGACAAGAAATGTTTCAGTAATTTGTGACTTTTATTTATATATGGTTTACAATGGCTATCAAAAATAATTACAAGTACCACATTACAAACAATAACATTCTTCAATTTCAATTATATGGATCAGCCTAACTGCTTAAAGTGTGTTAGCTATTAGATAAAGCACAAACATTCCGTGCACAGCACATGCAGGTGCAACTGTGTCTGAAGTCGGCAGTGAACAAGCACCATAATAAATAACATTCTAAATATTTTGAGGACAGACTTGTAAATTACTGAACACAATAAAGATATTTTAAATTATTTTAAAGGGAACTGGATAAAAATTTTGGATGATAATTGTGGCGGGTTGACCTTGGCTGGCTGCCAGGTGCCCACCAAGTCACTCTATCACTCCCTTTCCTTAGCAGGACAGGGAAACAAAGTAAGATGAGAGACTTAAGGGTCAAGATAAAGACAGTTGAATAAATAAAAGCAAAGGCCGCACGTGGAAGTAAAGGGAAAAAAAGAAAATATTTATTCTCTACTTCCCATCAGCAGACGATATCCAGACACTTCCTGGGAGGAAGCAGGGCCTCAGTACACATAGCAGTTGCTTCAAACAACAAACACCTCAATAATAAAGGCCCACCCCTCACACTTTTCTCTTAGCTATGGAATATCTCTGTGGTCAATTTGGATTGGCTGTCCTGGATGTGTCCCCTCCCAGCCTCTTGCCCACCCCCAGTCTACTGGGCCTAAATTGGAGACAGCTTTGTTGCCTTGTTAGCGCTGCTCAGCAGTAACCAAAATACTGGTGTGTTATCAATACCATTCTAGTTATAAATACAAAATACAACTATAGATGGGCTGCTGTGGGGAAGGTTAACTACATTCCAGCCAGGTGCAATACAGCAATTTATCTTACCTAGTTTTAACCACCTAACAGAAGAGCAATTTTTTAATGTAATTTTCTATATAATTTTAACTTTGGGCTAGTCACTATAGGCTCCCTTCATACTCAGTGACAAGAAAAAGGCATGTTAAGAGGCTGATTTTTCAGACCTATTTTAGATGTCCTTTTTTCATATAAGATTAATTGCCTTAAGAAGCGTACACTGCTATACAGTGGCTAGAGAAGTGCTCTGGATTGATTATCTCAGACCTAAACATCTAACTTCTAGACACCTATGATAAAGGGAGATGTGTCGCACTATAAGCTGAGACTCTAGTTTCCTTAACTTTTTCTGTAGTCAGTGGAAAGAGAAAGAGGCTCATCTAGAAAATTACTTAAGAATTTAGCTGATCTGACTAACATCTGAAGATTTTTTTTCCCTCTATTGATCTTTTGGCAACATGACTGCTAAATGAGGAGCTTCAATGATATACAGAAAGTTATAAGAGAAAAATGGGGTAGAAACACCAAGCTTCAAGCAGTCTCAGTTAAGCTTCTAAAGTTTGTTAAGTGAATGTGGGCCTTATTAAATGAACTTTGACTGCATTGGTGGATTTTTCTTTCTATGAAATTGCACACGATATTTTTTCACTTGTTCCTCAGTGGTAATTACCTATTAGACCTCTGGGATTTTTGTTGGGTTTATTTGTTTTTTTCCCCTAATCTAGACTGAGAAGAAAAGAGGTTCACTTGAACAATTAGTAATATACATAAAACTACTCATCCTAGGACGCTGGCCTAGTTCTCAGAGTGAGCTTCAGACTTCAGCTGGATTTCATCTCTCTGCCTTAGTCACCTAAATGTACAATTCCTAATACTAAGTTTGTTTTCCAAAAAATTATCTGTTCTCACTGAAGTGAAGCAGGTATTCCCAAAGTACAACTCATGTCATGGTGAAATCAGAGGCAGGCTGATAAAAGCCCTGCTGATGTGCTTAATGTTGACTCAATATTTTTACTGGTGTAGGAAGTCTAGAGTAATAGTTCAGATTTAGATACCTACATTTTAGATGTCCAAAATTAAAATAATCCTACTTTTAGTGTTTAGTTCTGTAATTGTTTGATGGGAAGAATAGTGTTTATTTGTCTCACCAGACTGTTGTGAGAAAAGAGTGAGGACAGAAGCTTATAAACACCCAAGTAATACAGATTTCCCCACTATCATACCCCTTTCTAAATATTTTGATAAACTTCCAATAAAATAAGCCATGTATTCTGAAGTATGCATACTTTTGATTTCTCCTACAAGGTCCCAGTGCAGTTGTAAGACAACAAAATTCTATGCATCTATTCCTTACTGTGACGGATTCAAACACTCAGCTGAGCGAAATCAGATTTTCAAAATGAAGAGGATTTTAATGTCGTGATCTGGAACTGGAAGAATTGCCACCCTGGGAAATTGCTAGACTTTTTTGAATGCCCAGATTTTATTGAAAATTTCAAAAATAGTGACAGAAAAGCTGTTGGGGGTTTTTTTGAGCAGCAAAAAGATTTTTTTTGTATTGAAATGCAGAACATGTGGATGAAAAATCACAGAATCAGAGAATCAGAGAATCGTTTATGTTGGAAAAGACATTTAAGATCATCAAGTCCAACTGTTAACCTAACACTGCCATTCCACCACTAAACCATGGCCCTAAGCACCTCGTCTGCCCATCTTTTAAATACCTCCAGGGATGGGGACTCAACCATTTCCCTGCACAGCCCATTCCAGTGCTTTTTTCCTAATGTCTAACCTAAACATACCCTGGCACAACTTGAGGCCACTTCCCCTCTTCCTATTGCCAGTTACCAGGGAGAAGGGACCGACCCCCGTCTCGCTACAGCCTCCTTTCAGGCAGTTGCAGAGGGCAATAAGGTCTCCCCTCAGCCTCCTCTTCTCCAGACTAAACAAATCCAGTTCCCTCAGCCATTCCTTGTTAAGACTTGTTCTCCAGACCCCTTACCATGGTAACACAGAGGGCAGCTGAAGGATATATGAAAATTTTAGTGAAAATAAAGATATTTTTCGGAACAAGAAAAAAAATTCAAACTTTTCCAGAGGGAAAAAAAACAGGAGAGCCTTTTCCAAGCTCCGGATATTCTGGTTCAGTTGTGATTTCTACTTCTAAGTTAGGCACTGAGGAACAAAAGAAGGGAGTTGACTAGAACCCACATTAATAAAATTGAAAGCCACATTTCCCCAGAGTATAACCACAGTTATAGTTGTTGAACCTAGTACAAGAATGTTTTATTCAACCTTCTTACAAAGTGAAAACAGCCTCACTTTCATTTATCTCATTTATGCTTTGATCTGTATTTAACTATAAATAAATATATAAGGAAGGATGAACTACAGGTTAAGTAACAAACTTAACTCTTGGGAGACAAAAATTCAAGCCAACTGCCATATTTTATCTAAGTAATCTGTGGTAAAAAAAAAAAAAAAAAAAAAAGCTAGCTTTATTTTTCTATATCTTATTTCCCACCTTTAAACTGAGGCTATTGACGCTTCACAAGGACATTATACAGCTGAGTCTTCTGTGGCATTCAGATATTATTGTGATAGAGCAATATAAAGATAGATAAAGGTTATATGATAGAACATTTCTACAGTAACTGCTCAGTATCATTGTTCTCACATGGATTCTCCAAAATACATCACTATCTATTGAATCTCATACTGTCATATGTGGCAAAGATGAATAAATGAGATAAAGTACTTCTCATTGAGTAAACCTTTATTTGGTATCACTTAGAGTCTTGCAAGCTTTTATGTAACACTTTTCCACTGAAGTAATAATTGTGTTGTTACAGTTTGCATTTTGTGGTTTATTAGTCAGAGTGCTACCGCTAGCATCACTGTAATCTCTTCTTTAATCGGGTAAGGTGAAGTTTTTATAGAAATTATAAGTCAAAACTGTTTCATCCATATTTACTTTTTAATTATGAGCAGCGTAAATGCAGAAGACCTCAGGTCTTAGTGTATTTTACAAAGTTACACTTTGTATGTGCTCTGTAATAGAATTCATTTTATATATATGTACACTTGATTTGCTTAGACAATGACTATTGAAAGATCAAAATATTCGTGACTACGAATTGTTTTGTAACTTGACCATTGAGTATCTCATTATACAAATAATATTAAACTTCTTTTTTCCTGAAATCTGTCTAATCAATGTTGTTATAACAGTTTTATTTCAGTAACTTTGACACTGGGTAAGCTCATTGTGATTATGTTTCAGAAAGCTGTAATGGTGATAAATTGTTCTTCTATTTGCTTTAGGATGATGTATATGTAAATGGACTAAAGAAAGCTAAACTTTAATTGGAAAAGTTAATTATTTAATGAAACAGTAGATGAGTTCGTTCACTTCAAGCTCAATTAACACGGTACTTGTTGAATACAGTTGGGCTGATAATACAACTTTAAAGCTATGTGAGAAGGGCACATGCACCTTCCAGGTACTGTGCTGCTGATTGTGCATAACACAAAACATATGTAAATAACAGGCATATTGCCAGCTCTCTAGCTGCACAGTCTACCTCCAAATATCAGTTCTGTAATATCTATCTATCTATTTAGGAATGGGCTATTTTTTAATTTTTTTTTTTTTTTTTTTTACTTTGTAAGTACTGCCATAGCTGCAAGCAAATCCAAGCTCTCAACAGTTTGAGGTCCAGTGCATGTAGAGGTTATGCAGCAATGTAGGCACACGTGAGAACTTGGACAAAATCAGTGGGCAACATGGAAGTATGGGTTTATTGAAAGCACACTCAGGTCAACGATTACAAGCTATTAAGTTATATAACTGTATTAGGCCACAGTTCTTTAACACATTACAAAGTCAATCACAGCGTCTCCACTGAATTCAAAGGAGAGACATGAGTCATAGAATTATTTAGGTTGGAAAAGACCTTTAAGATCAGCAAGATCAAGAATGCACCATGTGTCGATCTTAACCTTGGATTATGACTTCCTACAAAGTTTTATATTAGTTATGCTTACATGAATACTTATGCTCTGTTTTACCCTGCCTACAGTAAAAACTCAGAAGTATCTAGAGCTTAGGTTAGATTTCTCCCTTTATTCCTGAAAAAACATACAGTTGACACATTCTGTCAGTTCTTCACCATGTGTTGCTGGCCTTTAGGCAATTGATTCTTTACATGGATTCTCACCTGGACTTTTAGGTCAATATCAGGTATTTGCCCGTGTCTCATCAGTCAAGTCACTGACAAGTTAATGGCTGTGTTTTCGTCTTACAGTACTTTGCTTTCATTACTGTGACTAGGCAAGAATTTGCTTTGATTCTGTTCTGTCTTAGGAGAATTACGTACTTGTATGGACCTCATGTGTGCTACTTTTAACTATATCACCTATACAAACTTCAGAAAACATAACTTAAATGCGTTCCAGCTCTACCCTTCAAAATGCCAGACCATGGAAGGACAGGAGCCTGGATAAAGCTTGAATGATATACTACCTCTTTCAGTAGCGCTGCGCAGGTTAGAAAGGAAGTATTCCAAACAGAATTTGCCTAGTTTGCATGAGTCCCTCCTCGCCCTGCACTTCACTTTATATGATGCTGAGCTTGTTCAGTAGGTGCAAATAAAGTAGCCTATTAAGCAGTAACAAGTCTACATACCTCCACTACATACAGATAAATGCAGGAAAAGTCTGTCCCTTATATCACCTTACTGAATATGTCCAAATGACATAAAAGAACAATGTCACAAGGGGTGAGTGAAGAGAAGTAGCCACCTACCAGGATAAGTGAATTCTCTAACTCTGGCAGTTGTCAATGGGTTGGGCTTTTTGACCTACTGCTCAGCATGATATTTACAAGCCTCCTCAGCAGTAATTTTTAGAAGGTTTTTTTCACTAAGCTCTCTTACAGATTTTCTAGTTTTCTTACAGAGCTTTACATTTATGTGTGACTCCAGGTGGAGAGTCTTTGAAACACTCACTGCTAACCTAAGTTCTCATGCTGATCTAAGTAGAAATATATTTAAAACAATAAAGGGACTGCTAAGAAATCTTAAAATCATAGCTTTAAAACTCAAAGCAGAGAAGGCAAAAATAGGGCTCCTGTTACCAACCTTTAACAGGAAGACCATACATTTTTACTATAAGAAATCTTTTACTATAAAGAATATATAAACTTTCCTTTAAAAACTAAATGGATTTTGAAAATAAACAAAATTAACCTATCACATCCAAAAATCAGATCCCTCCGGTCCAGTTCCACCCCATTTAATAGATATATATAAAAGAGGAATGGAGATGCCCAGGCTTCTTTGCAGTTGTTATGAAAGAGGGACCACAAAGGGATGAATTTTAAAAGAACAGAATCATCAAGTATAGTGAATATCTCTCTATATTTTAATTATACTACAAGCCTGCGTCTCTACACATCTAACCTGAATATTTAAAGGTGGCATCCCTCTAATCTTTTATGGGAGTCTATTTTTCACTTCATTCAGAACTATTCCTAAGGGAATTTGAGGGCAAACAGCAGACACTGACAACTCAGGTTTCAGTATCTCCTCAGTAGCAGGATGTAAATCTGAACTCTTCAAGGTTATTCCAGGAACTGAAAAGTCATTTTGGCTTTTGAGACAATCGATTCCAGTCACACCAAGAGCCCAAGCTATCTTTGTCAGCTACTGTACCTTTCCTTACGTTGTCCTGTAGGGTCTTCCTTTATGTTTTCTACCTGCCCCATTTTCTTCACTGCCTTTTAGTGAATGTCAAAGTTTTATTTTCAGATAAATGGCTATAGAACCAGAAAACAGATGACTTCGATGAGCTACTGCTATTTGCAGTATAAATGTTCCTTCTCTGTGGCAGAGTTCTTGACTGTGATTGACTATTTGCTTCCTTGCTTGCTGCAGCTCTGTCAGCACTTGAAGGTGCGTGCTCATCTAATTCCGGTCAGGTTTGAAAGTGTCCAAAACACAGGAAATAATCTTTAAATACAAGTTTTGTTTGAGGTAGTTTAAACTAAGGTCAGGGACTGGTGATAAACCAGCACCTTTTCTGTAACTCTAGAATGAAATTTAACATGAGGAATCTAATATTTTAGTATTAACAAAGGAAGAAAACCCCATCGTTCCATGTGTCGTTTTTCTAAGATGTTTGACCTTATGTTTTCTTCAATCCAGAAATGGCATAAGGATAGGGACAACACCCAGTGACAAAGAAGAGTACACTGAATTACACTGCAAAAGAACAGATAACTCCATGAACTCCAGAGTGGAAGAGAACTCTCCTTGAAGATGATTAACATGGGAAGGTCTGCAGTATGGGACCTGGGAATGGTCAGGCTCATCTGCATTTTTCATAAGCAGCCTACGGTTTCTACAGAATTACTGACTTTTTAATGTTGTACTAGTACCTCAGGTCTCAAGGCAGGCTGGAAGGTGTCTATTTTGCCATTCAGGGATACAATGTCTGTTGTAGACAATGCGTATTTTAAGTGGACCAGCTATAAAAATCTGGAAAGAAAATACATAAGAAGCCAAATGATCAAAACCATACCAGAACAGAGACCTGATCTTGGCAGAAGTGCTGTGCAAAACAAACCATGGTGGTAGTTTGGCAGAGGATTGAGTCTGGTTAAACTATGCTTATGCTTAAATGACTACCCTACGACTAACCTGTTAATGGCAAGGTGGTTGCCAAAGTGACAGCAACATCCAATTTCCAGGTGCCATGGGAATTGCAGCCAATCAGAAGCAGATATTCTGTACCCCCCCTCCGCCCATGACTGATGTGGAGCAGGGAGGTCACACACATGTCAGATATGTCTGTGTCTAAGTGAGCTGTGGTAGCCAAGCTTAGTTAATCTCTGCACTCTCAATTTGTTTTCAAACCATGACAACTGCATAAAGTAGTAACAACCACATGCCAAAAGTGAATCCATGTAGCAGCAGGCAGCACATGGCAGCAGAAAGCAGAAATACCAACGAGCATGTAGGTATATATCTCAAACCAAAAAATAAATCCCATGTAAAGCAGGATTTTAAAGACTTGTTTCCATTAGGCAGAAATAGCCGCCATTCCCTGATTGCCAACTCAACTTCCCCTGACAATAGTTTTTCTTGACCAGATTTATGTCAATATTAATACTCATTAATTTGATAAACCTGTGATTCCCAGGCTGTTAAAACCAGATTGCACTGAAATAGTACACACTAGCCAACAAAAGAGTGTTAGCAAAGCACTGCAGTCATTACTTGTCTTCTGTTACCCCATACTCCTGTGGATGATTACACAGAATCACACAGAATCACAGAACGTAAGGGTTGGAAGGGACCTCGGGAGATCATCTAGTCCAACCCTCCTGCTAAAGCACGTTCACCTAGAGCATGTTGCACAGGACATCATCCAGGCGGGCTGTGAATATCTCCAGAGGAGACTCCACAACCCCCTGGGCAGACTGTTCCAGTGCTCCGTCACCCTCAGAGTAAAGAAGTTTTTCCTCATATTCAACTGAAACCTCTTATGCTTCAGCTTGTGCCTATTGCCCCTTGTTCTTGTCGCTGGGCACCACTGAGAAGAGTCTGGCTTCATCCTCGTGGCATCCACTCTTAAGATATTTGTATGTGTTGATGAGGTCCCCTCTCAGTCTTCTCTTCTTCAGGCTAAACAAGCTCAACTCTCTCAGCCTTTCCTCACAGGGGAGATGCTCCAGTCCCCTCATCATCCTTGTTGCTCTCCTCTGGACTCTTTCTAGGAGTTCCTCATCTTTCTTGAACCGGGGAGCTCAGAACTGGACACAATACTCCAGGTGGGGTCTCACTAGGGCAGAGTAGACGGGGAGGATAACCTCCCTCCACCTGCTGGCCACACTCCTCTTAAGGCACCCCAGGATACCATTGGCCCTCCTGGCAACAAGGGCACACTGCTGGCTCATGGTCAGCTTGTCATCCACCAGGAC
>NW_009260275.1:119520-134406 GCF_000687185.1 Egretta garzetta | reverse complement strand
CTTCTTGCCCTTTCTGAAGACTGGAGTGACATTGGCTATCTTCCAGTCATCAGGCACCTCTCCTGTTCTCCACAACCTTTTGTAGATGATGGAGAGTGGTTCAGCAATGATGTCTGCCAGGTCCTTCAGCACTTGCAGGTGCATTCCGTCAGGACCCATGGATTTGTGGGTTTCCAGCTTACTTAAAAGGTCCCTAACCTGATCCACCTTGACCGAGGGAAGGTCATCCTTTCTCCAAGCTTGCTCGCTTACCTCTAAGGAGTGGGGAGCCTGAGGGCCAGCCTTGGCAGTGAAGACTGAAGCAAAGAAGGCATTCAGTAGCTCCGCCTTCTCTGTATCTTCTGTCACCAGGGCACCCATTTCGTTCAGCAGCGGTCCCACATTTCCCCTAGTCTTCCATTTGCTGTTGATATACTTGAAGAAGCCCTTCTTGTTATCCTTGATATCCTTTGCCAGACTTAGTTCCAGGTGAACCTTGGCCTTTCTAGTTGCTTCCCTGCATGCTCTGGCAGCATTCATGTATGGCTTCCAAGTGGCCTGACCCTCTGATTCCCCGCCCTTTCCAGCTTCTCCTTCAAAATATCCTTTGGCTGTTCTATTCCCCTTGTCTGTCTTTTACTGAGATTTTGTCCCATCATTTTTTCTTCTCTCTTCCTTATCATCATCTCAAGTGATGATGACTCACGAAACTATTTCCTCAACCTTGATTTCATTTTCATCCACTATTTCCCGACACATTATCTGGGCTGTGCATTTAATTGTCAAGACCAATAATTTGAAAATTTGACCTTTCTTCTCTTTTTTCTGAACTGTACTCCATTTCCTTCTTCCCTGTTCTACCCATACTAACAGATGGCCATTTGGTCTGTCACTCAAACTCACTGCACTAGAGTGATTATTATCTGCTCCTTCCTCCTCTTCAGCCTCCTTAAGACTCAGCTAGTTTTTTGGTTTGTTTTTTTTCACCATACACTGGAAAAATCTTTCCTTTAGATACCCACAGGTAAAAATGGAAGTGCCTTATACTTCAGTGTCTTCTGAGTCATAATAACAATGTGTCTAGAGATACTCCGTGGGAAAAAAAAAATTTGATGGATTTTAAAACTTATGTATGATATTCTGTACATGACTAAATCTCTAATATTTGTTTTTAAAAAGAAATAATAGGTAGCATACATGTTTATTGAATCAGTATCATTTTTAGAGTTCTAGTAGAATCTTGATGGTTCATCCTGCCTCAGATATATCTTTTCATCAAATGTGCCATTTGATTTCATCTCCCTCCCTGCCTGTCCATTCACAACTGTGACAAAAGCTTTTTACTTAGAAGCAACAGACACTCTCCTTTTTTTCTTTTTTTTTTTTAATGTCAGAGTCCCTTAGCAGTTACATATCACCTCCTGTATACATTCAAGTCTTCTATGTTGGTACAAAAAAAGAGAATTTAGCTTAATTGATTCAGAGAGGGTAAAGTGGACTGTAGAAGAATAACATTGCAAAGTTTCTTTTACCAGATTACAAGCTGGACAAAGTATCCTTTGTTTTGATGATCTTTAGCAAGTAGATTTTTAGATTTTCAAAATAAGTGAATTTTTCTAATCCAGGAACACCTGCAGTCCAGTGGGATTTAATATAATTTTTCGATGTTGCCTATATAGAAGCAGACACTAAATCCCACTGCAGTTCTAATAACTGTAAAGAACTGTAACTCACCTCCTGTCACAGAAGCCTGGATTCTGTGCAACATATGTGACTTGCCCCTTATTCAAGATTTGCACATCCATCTGAGTCTACACACTCTACATTCATAACACATTCAACATTCTTAACAACTCTACCACAGACTTTTCTGTTTTCATACAGCTAATATCATCAAGTACTTCATGTCTTTATGACAGCTGTCCTTCTTGTTTGACCCTGACACGCCTGCACTATCTACATGCTTTAAATTTGTTTTATTTTTCACAGTACTACTTAGATAATATCATTCTTCCTACAACCTTGGTTTCTTGTTCTCTGATACACTGGAAGCAATCTACCCATTTGCCACTGAGGGAACCTACTGTTTGCTTTATGGGATAAAGATGTTAACCCTTACCTTTGCTGTGACAATGAAGGTAAGCCTTTATTGCTCTCTCACTTGCTTTTCAGAGATCATTTTTATTTTCATCTCTTGTTCATTGAAACATCTGTACATGTCCGCTGAAAGAGTTTATTATAATGTATAACAAAAAAGTTTGTTGAGAGATATGAAAACCTTGGCAACAGAAAGGAAGTGGACCTAACAAAACTATTACTAACCTAGACTGTTACATGCTAAACAATGCTATCAAATTGTTTACTTGTGTAAACATTGTTGATCTGCTGCTTCTATTTATCTCTTACTCTGTTGTTGCAAAGGCCATCATTTTGCCATTTATCCTTAGAATAGCATGAAATTGTGTACTTACACTATTGCTACTCCCCATTCCTTTTTTTAATAGTAATGATAACAGCAATAGTAAAAGCACAAAGCGTATGTAGTTTTCAAATTACAGGGATGATATTGTTGAGATCACCATCTTGAAACAGCAACTGTTAACACTATAGAACTATGCTCTGAAACAAACTAGATCCATTCTTTCATCTAATTATTATACACACTCTCATTTTTTTCAGAAAAATCATTACACATTAAGTACTTTGGGAAGTCTATACAAACTCTCATCTCCTGACTATCCGCTCTGTACACACAAATATACATATATGAAACACATATACATACAAATGGGTGTGTATACATGTATTGTTTTTGTATTTTAAGTCTAGCATACAATGAAATTAAATTAAATTTTGCAGCCATTTCTGTTTACAATACTGTAGCTATCTCAGATTCTTTTCTGATTCTTACCTAGGTGCTGGGAGTTCAGCTGAGACATTCTTATTTGATTCTTTCTTATTAAGTTGTGCAGCAAAGTGTGATCTGATAGAAAAAAAAAAAAAAGCCAGCCTATCAGGCTTGGCTATTGAAAAAAGAGGGAGAGAGAAGAGAGGTTGCATTAGTAAGAGCTAGCAGTTTACTTTCAAGGTAAATTGCTTGCATTCAGAGCTGAAAATATTCCCATGAGACTGTCACCTCTGCAAACAGTGCAGTTCAGGCTGGTAGATTTCATGACATTATGTTACATTCTATGCAGTCACATGCCAAAAATATATCATGCCTAATTAATTCAGTGCTTTGTAGATACAGTAATTTGGAAATGCTTATGACAACAACCCCTGGACAGAATATTCAGCAACACGTTTTTGTCAATATGGCTTGCAGAACTTGTCCCAAAAACTAGGCTGCGAAATGACATATGGGGAAACACAGTTTCTACAGGTGACCTTGAGCCTTTGCATTTTGCTTTTGAACACTTCTTTTCCTCTGTGAAAAGAGTATTAGAAGTGTTATTCCTATTTTGTATAACATTTCACAGCTATATTATTCTGGTTTAAATGGATAAAGAGTACAGGAACATGATGGGAGAACTTTGTGCTTCTGAAGCTTCATATGTGCTTCTTGTATATCTTTTCTTGCTACCATGAGATGTATCCTCCCTTCCTTTCATGCTATCCTTTTTTAGTTTTATTTTAATTAGTTTATACCAGATCATTCTCTGAACTAGTTTACAATGCAACAGCAATTTATTTTTTTTTTTTCTAGTAGAAAGGAGGGCCAAAAAAGGGGGCAGTGTGAAACTGGCAATAAACAGCTAAGGAAAGGTGTGTTTCATACTGATAGAAAGGGATGAGGAATTGTGTAATGAGAAATGCTAGTCTTGACTTATGGAGTCTGATAAACATAAAGAAGACAACGTTCCAAGCAATTTTTGATCCCAAATCTATATTAAAAATAGGCTTACTTGAAAAAAACACAGAATGTGAACAAGTTCCCTGTGTGTTGCTTAATTCTAGAAAGTACACACCAGCAGAATCTGGATGAACAGAATCACAGAATCACAGGACATGATGAAGTTCAACAAGGGCAAGTGTTGAGTGCTGCACCTGGGGAAGTTGAATCCCATGCAGCAGTACAGGCTGGGGAATGACCTGCTGGAAAGCAGCTCTGCTGAGAGGGACCTGGGAGTCCTGGTGGATGACAAGCTGACCATGAGCCAGCAGTGTGCCCTTGTTGCCAAGAAGGCCAATGGTATCCTGGGGTGTATTAAGAGGAGTGTGGCTAGCAGGTGGAGGTTATCCTCCCCCTCTACTATGCCCTGGTGAGACCCCACCTGGAGTACTGTGTCCAGTTCTGGGCTCCGCAGTTCAAGAAAGATGAGGAACTCCTAGAAAGAGTCCAGAGGAGGGCAACTAGGATGATAAAGGGACTTCAGTTGAATATGAGGAAGAACTTCTTTACTTGGAGGGTGACAGAGCACTGGAACAGGCTGCCCAGGGGGGCTGTGGAGTCTCCTTCTCTGGAGATATTCACAGCCCGCCTGGATGATGTCCTGTGCAACATGCTCTAGGTGAACGTGCTTTAGCAGGAGGGTTGGACTAGATGATCTCCCGAGGTCCCTTCCAACACTTGACAAACATTAGACAATCACTTGCAAAGCAGGACCCTGAACCTTTTATACTGTCTGAACTACTGCAGACCTTTGCAGTATAGAGAATACATGGCAAGCACAGGAAAGAAGATGTGAAATAAAAAGAATTTCCATGGCACCTACTTTAATTTCTTATTAACTCATATCAATTAACATGACTGCTTGCTGAGAATACAAATGACTATAATTTCCTCATGAAGTAATATATCCTTTCTGCATGGAGTGTGTACCTCTGACTGCTCTGCATTCTATTATATTTCCATTCTTACTTGCAACAAACAAAACTTCATTTTGTCACCGTTTCATTTGATGCAATGCCTCCTTTGCCTTTTGCTCTTAGAATCAGTCACTTGAAATCCTCCTTGGAATTACATCTCTTGCTCTTTTGCAGACTGTGCAAGAACACCTGTCTTGCCAAGAAAATAATAGTAGTCAAGGGCAATTTTCAGGATGATCGGAGTCTGGCCAATTAGCATAAATTGCAAAAAAACCCCTTTAAAGCATCAAAAATCCATTTTTAGCCAGTTTAAAGAGATGTTTATGCAAACAAAACAGGTTGGAACATTGATGACCATTATCATATCTGATATTTTTTTTTATTTTTGATTCAGAGGACAAAATATTCCAATGCTATTAATGAAACAGATTTAACAATTCTATGAATTCCTTTATTCATCTTTCTCATTCTTTCTGAGAGCACAGAAAGAATGGAAGGGAACTTATATGAACAAAGAGCTCATAGTATTGGAATGCAACTGTTTTGCCTTATGGTTCAACAGGTATCCTCTATTTCACAAGGGCAGGTACAGAGCTAAAAATGGGTTCTACTAAATATTGAGATCTGACTAGTGCATTACAGGTATGCTAAGTTAGCAGTAACTACATGCTAAATACAAGTTGTCTTTCTTTTAAAAAAGAACATAATAAAAAATACAAGATTTTAAAAAGATATCAATAAATCTTTGCAGTGAGGTGAGACATATATGTAGAAATTGTGCCACTGTTTCAAGACACTAAAAGTCTCATTCCATTCTCTTATGGTTTGAACACCATCACTGAAGATCCTGAAGAAACTAAGTACAGCTTAGTTGAAAAACTATTTACAAGCAAACTTATACGTTAACAATATATTTCTACAACTGAAGCAAATACTTTGGACAGCATGATGTGAATTCAGCATGATGTGAATTCAGATAAAAAAAAATAATGGCGCTAATAGATGATTCATACTGTCAATACATAGAGGCCACTCATTCATTTTTATGCTTGTGGATCCCTCAGTGATGTTTCACATTTTGATTGCTAGCTCATTTAAGAGAAGTGTCAAGTTCAAAGGATAACATTAATATTATTTGATTTATTTTGGGGTTCAGTATTTGGGTCCACACTATGGGAAATGTTTGTAATTTTCTTTGTGCCTTACAATTTTTGTTCTCTGATCATCCAGCCAGGTACTTTTCCCAATGGCTCCTTCCTAAATGCTCCCTCCCAATGGCCCTCAGTGGCTGTTTACAAAACAAAGTGCACATCCAGGTTTAATCATTCCCTTCAGCAAGACATAAAACTAGGACATGTTGAACCTTGGGTCTGTGTTGTATACCATGGCATGAATATGAGTTCCAGTTTACACTCATCCAGTAAGTTCAGATTGCTTTGATCCATGTTTTGCCACAGTCTTCTCATCTCTTGACTACCCACTCCTTACACAAATTACTTTGAAATCAGTCTGTATGTTGACTTGGACTGCACTATGGACTGCATTCAATATTCCTTTGAAAAGGAAATGGCAGATCGACAGACTTGTTTGTCATTCCCCAGTCCTTCCTAGGCCTGGGAGGAAATTGTTTCCCAAATTAAGAATAACTGAATGAAATTCAGCTTGAGAAAGACAGAGATGAAGAGAAGAGCTTTGGAAACCTCACAATGATAGTGAAAGCTTGTTTGTTTCAGGCACAAAATCACAGTTAGCAAGTTCAGTGCATTCTTTTCAGAATATAACTGTATTCCTTGGTGATCATGTCCTACGTGTTTCATCATTTCTAGCTGGCTAAAAGTCTCCATCCTAGGCAGCTACCTCCAGCCCTTCCAGCTTCAACCAGTACAGTATATCTTCCTAGCAACTCAAACAACTACAGATATATTGGGGTTTTTTTCCTATTTACTGCTTTCCACATAATGTTAACTCAAGTTATAAAGGTTCTTACTGCTGTGGTGCTCTCTGTTCTGGGACTAACATAGGTAAAAACAGAATCACAGAAACACAGAATGGTTGAGTCTACAGGGGGCTTCTGGATGGTCATCTCGTCAGGGACACGTCAGACCCAGTTGTTCTGGACCATGTCCAGTCAGCTTTTCAGTATCTCCAAGGAAGGAGACTCCACAACCTCTACAGGCAACCTGTCACCCTCACAGTGACTCTGTGTGTCACCCTCACAGTTAAAAAGTGTTTCCTGATGTTCAGACGGAACCTTCTGTGTTTCACTTTGTGTCCATTGCCTCTGGTCCTGTCACTGGGCACCACTGAAAAGAGTCTGGCTCCATCATCTTTGCATCCTTCCTTCAGGTATTTATAGACATTGATGAGACCCCTCCTGAGCCTTCTCTTCTCCAGGCTAAACTGTTCCAGCTGTCTCAGCCTTTTCTTACAGAAGAACCTCCAGTCCCTTCATCATCGCTGTGGCCCTTTGTTGAACTCCAGGTAGAGTACGGTTGGTCACATCCTGCACATTCCCTGACATTCACAGGCTCATGGCCCTTGCCCATCTCCTCTGAGCCTTCTTCCATTTTAGTAGTTTATTCAGTGAATAACATTCTACCTCCAGAGGTTTAGTCACTCACAGTAGGTCCATCTGGATTGCAACATGACCCTCTGGAATATCAGCCACTCCTTGCAGTTATGTGTCATAAGCAAATTTGCTGACCATACATTCTGCCCCATCATCCAGATCATTAATGAAGATGTTAAACAGAACGGGAGCCAGTATTGACCTCTGGGATACACTGCTAGTCACTGGCTTCCGACTAAACTTTGTACCACTGTTCACTACCCTCTGGGCCCTGCCATTCAGCCAGCTTTCAATCCACCTCACTGTCTGATCATCCAGGCTGTACATCAACAGTTTCTCTGTGAGGACCATGAGAGAGTAAGCATCAAAAACCTTACTGAAATCTAGGTAGACAGTATTCACTGCTGTCCCCTCATCTATCAAGGCTGTCATTTCATCATAGAAGGCTATCAAGCTGGTCAAGCATGACTTCCCCTTTGTGAATCTCTGTTGGTTATAGACCAGTAGTTCTGGTCATAGACTAATGGAACCATGGAAAAATTAAGGTTGGAAGATAGGTCTGGAGGTTATCCAGTCTGACATCGAGGCCAAAGCCAGATTAGCTTCACAGGTTGAATCAGAAACCATCTTAGTCATCTGTGTTTAGAAAATATTCAAGGATGGATCTATTGCAAGCCTTCATGGAAAAGCACTCTAGTGCTTAGCCATTCATGTTGTGAAGAACTAGAATTTCCTTTATTACAAATTGTGATAGTATTCTTGTGTCCTCTTCTGTGCACCTCTGTGGCAAGTCTAGCCCTTTCTCTATTATAACCCTCTAGGTTGTAGAAGGCTGTGATTGGATATACCTTGAGCCTTCTTACATCCAGTCTAACCCAGTTGATTCAATCTTTCCTCATATGAAAAGATTTTCCTCTCCCTAACCACCTTATATATTGGGGGGCCCACAACCAGAGATAGTGCTCTAACTGAGGCGTCACAAGTACCAAATAAAGAGAAATAATCCCTTCCCTTGATCTGCAATGTATGCTGTTGGCAGTATAGCTCTGTAAGTGGTTAGTTTTCACCACCAAAAGGATGGATTACTGACTCATGTCTCACTTACATCCCACCAGGACATCCGTGTTCTTTTTTGCAGAGGCTGATCATCGAGTCAGACCTCAGTCTCTACTGTTGCAAGTTATTCTGTCTTACCTGTAGGATTTGGAATTTGTCTTTGCTTATTCAGGAAAAATGGAGGAAAATAAAAAATCTAAAGCAATGGGAAAGTATATTGAAAAATAAGGAGAAGTTCAAAACAAGTAAAAGAGCAAATGAAGAGATAAACTACTGAATACATGAGCTAATGAGAACAGAGAATGAAAATTAAAAAGAACTGGGATGATTTCAGGAAAGGAAAAGAAATATTTGACTGTATTTTGTCTAGACTCTAGTTTGTCTACGCTGTATTTCCTGTTCCTGAAATTAACTCGGGGAAAAAAAAAAATTAAAAAAAAAAAAAGAATAAAGCTGAAAAAGACAAGTCAAGAGAAGTAACAAACCATGGAGAAGTCATACTCCGAGAAAGGAAATGGCTGAAATGAAGGAATGGATAAATATAACTAGGAAGAAAAAGAAAGGAAAAAAGGTGCATTTGACATTCAGACTACTGATATAAGACAGGTTTGACTTTTAAATTACTGAATTTACATTTTCATTATCTCTGCACTGTACTTAGCTCTAAGGGAAATTTTACATTTTAAAACACTTTGATCAATCAATCAAGTTAAACCATGAATCCAAAGAAAAACAACTGCCCTTGTTAAAAATGCATTTTCCTGGGTTTGTACACTGTAACCACCAACAAGGAGCTAACATGGTGCTAGTGTTGCTCGTGGATGTTTTTGAGGAAGTACTGTTTGAGATTTCTCAGAACAGCAGCTTAGATTTCAGTCAATATGGTCATTATTAAATTACATTATACACGTGCTGAATCCTTTGTGTCACATTTAGTTAGTCCCAATGTTGTGAACAATACCACGGCATATGATATTTAGATTTTATATGCATTGATAATATATATTATGTTTTATTTTTATGTTTTTACAAATGCAGAGATTAGGAATGCAGCCAGGTAAATTTTTTCTTTATGTTTTTTCTTCTCTTAATTATTCTAAATAACACGGAACAAATAAAAAACAAACCTAGAAAATCATTGGACGTTTGGAGGAAAATAACTGTGTTAAGAGTGCATTATGGTTAAACAGTCTGGTGTTTGCAGCAAACAAGCTTATGAAACTGCCAGCCTTTAAGTTATGACCCAGTTTGAATTTACATTACCTTGAAGCATTTCTCAGACAATACAATACTAGTTCTATACTTTGGGGGTGGGTGGGTTATAATAAAGAATATACCCATGTAACATTATGCAATATTGTGTTTCATTCTGTCTAGTAGGGTCTATAAAAGTTACTTATTTGAAAGAACATTGCAACCATATTTAACTAACAGTCTAGTTTCAAAGATTGAACAGTTCTGAAAACTTTCTGGAAAAACCGAAGGTTGTCCGAGGTTACAACCAAATTAGTTGAGATTCACTACCTGAACTGAAGTTTTGAAAGTTCACACTGCATATACATTGCTAGGTAATTTCTTTTATACTGTTATGTAAGTTAGCAATCAGACTAATATAAGAATTACTCATGTTCTTGGTAGTCCCTGCTTTTTTTCTTTTCTTTTTGTCATTGTCGTGGGTTGGCCTTGACTGGTTGTCAGGTGCCCACCCAGCCACTCTCTCACTCTCCATCCTCCACAGGACAGTGGGAGAAAATAAGATCAAAAAAAGCTTATGGGTTCATATAAAGAGAGGAAGATTGCCTACCACATGGGAAAAATGACTTTTCTTTGGGAAAATTAGTTTCATTTATTGCCTGTTAAAAGTGTAGGATAGTGAGAAACAAAGACAAAAGTAAAAAAAAAACCAAAAACACCTTTCCTTCACCCCTTTTCCAGGCTCAGCCTCAGTCCTTTGTTCCCTCCCCTACAGGGAGTGCAGGGACATGGGAAATAGGGATTTGGGGTCAGTCCATAACAGTTCCTCTCTGCCACTCCTTTCTCCTTGTGCATTTCGCCTGGTCCAGCATAGATGCTTCCCACAGGCTGCAATCCTTCAGGAAGCATCCACCTGCTCCAGCATGGGGCTCTCCATGGGCTGCGGTGTGGATATCTGCTCCAATGTGGTCCTCTCCAGGGACTGCAGAGAAATCTCTGCTCTGGTGCCTGGAGCACGTCTTCCCCCTCCATTCTTCTCTGACCTTGGTGTCCACAAGGTTCTTTCTCATGTTATTTTTCCCCCTCACTGCCACGCAGTGTTTTGCCCTTTGTCAAATATGTTTTCCCTGGGCATGCCACCATCTTGGCTGAGGGACTCAGCTGTGCCCTCCAGTGGGTCCGTTGGAGCCAGCTGGAAATGGCTGTGCCCAGAACAGGGCAGTCCCAGCCTCTCCTCACAGAGGCCGCCCCTGAAGCTCCCCTGTGCCAGAACCCGGGCACCTGCACCCAATACAATCAACATATTAAAGTGAAAAAAATCTTATTAAAATCTAAGACTAGACAAACAAATAAGATAGGATATTGGTACTGTGATGGCAAACCAGGGCAAAATTTGGATTACAGTCAAACTGGATCCCGTTGACCTCCAGAGATTAATTTCTTTCCTGCTTCTTGAAATTCTGTTAAAAAAGATCTAATGCAGTGACAGCCCCAGTAAAAGTACCCAGTTAGAGGCTAATTAGTCAACAAGGGGAAAGGATAAGATTCATTGCCTTTATCAATAGCTATTTAAAAGTTAAAACCTGAAAAACAAAACTAATCACGCAGCCTACTTCTGTAGTTTATGGAAAAAGAGCAGACAGAATAAAAACAGTTCAGAGAGATGGGATGATTCACCCCTTAAAGCTGACCCCTCTTGTTATGTTGGTTCTAAGTAAGACCTTGATTAGCAAAGAGTCTTAGTAGTTGTTAGATGCCTAACTAGCCTAAATATGTATTCTGGTGGCTGCTATTGAGATTAATCCTCACTCAAAAGTCCAATTTCAATATCAGTTAATCTGAGTATTCATATTCTAATATACTTCATTACCATTATCATACCAAAATATGTTTTTCATCTTGTTCTTTCTTTTTTTTTTTTTTCCTTTTTATTTTTCCTTGGCACTTTTTAGTTGTTTCATTCATTTTTGTTCAGCTGTAAAATATTTGATAAGGACTGTCTTCCTCATACTTAGTTGTGCTGTTCTTACAATGAAGACATGTTAGTCCCTGATCAAGCATGTGGAGTCTCACCAAAATACAAATAATAAATTTTACTAAATCTCCATACATAGAGCCTGACAAATATAAGCGGCAGGTATTCCTTTCAAGTTTCTCATCAGCAAAAAACAGCTTTTTCTGCTACTGCCCTGTACTTTTGTTTAGACTGAGCTAACGCGGCATTTATTTATTTATTTATTTATCTGTCTATTTATTTTTCACTATCATGACAAAAACATCACATTGTGTGTACAACACAATTAATGAAAAATGTCTTCTTCCATCCAGCACAAAAGCATGACTTTAGGAAGTCAAATTTCAGTTTTTCAAGATTTTAAAACTTTTTGTTTAGTGAAGAACCAAACAGTAGCATACCTAACTTGCTTGTGAATTGAAACCTTGTGACTTTAGACCTTGTGGATTTAGACCCCTTCCTATATAAAATAGCTGCTTGCAAGAACTGTTCTGGGGAAATCACTTGTAACTGAAAGAGGTTCATATATTATTTCCTTTCATAATTTATCTTTCCACTAAAATGTTTTCTGGTTGATCTTTTTAGGTTTTTATTTTTGTTGTATGTTTTATTGCAAGATACTCTTAGGCACAATCTAAGCTTGAGATCATGTAGAATGATAAGTATAAGTTTCTGATAAGAAGTTAATCTACAAATTTGATTGATAGAATGTTTTCTTGAGTGCTGAACACTTCTTTATCTTTTCTATTACTTTGTGTACTTCAACTGAATTTAATATCTGATGCATTGAACAGTAAACAGATTCAGCACAGTTCCTTCAGCTGAAAACTTTGGCAGAGCCTCCTTTAAAATGCATCCAATAGCAAGCTTATATTATCTAACTTTATGCAACACAGATTTACTGTGTATGTGTTTCTAAACATGATTCAGTCCATTGCTTTTTTCCTTAATTCTGTTTTGAAGGTGCTGAAATTTTTGCATAGGAAGTAGCATAAATGCATACTGTGTCATTTTAGTTATTCTTTGCCTGTATTAGTGAGAAAAGTAAGGCAATTTGGTATAATCTGCCTGGAGATCTTTCAGTGATTAAGGCAAAAAGCATTTATAAAGAAACTAAATGAGATTTTTTAAGTGAACAAAACTTGTTTTTTATAATGGCATAAGAATTAAGATTTCACAGCATGATCCTGCTACACAGATGCCAAGAACTTGTATGGATTATTAAAACACAAATGAACTTTCAAGGAGCTATAATGATCTATACACTACAAAAATGTTTAAATGAAAATAGAAAATTAAATTTAAAAGCACTACTTCATGAACATCAAAGCTAAGGATATAGCCAAGTTACAGAAATTTGAGAGTTTATTACATCTGAAATAACCTAGCAAGTAATTTCATTCTCAAAATCTGTTTTGTGGGCAACTGTTCTTTAGAGTCAGAACAAGGAGCTCTTTTCCACCCCACCTGGAGATGTACTGTAAGCCCAGGTTGTTAGCAAAGACAGAGAGTTTGTCCGTAGTAGTTTCCTTTCTTATACAGGCAGTTAGGAAGCAGATGAAGTGAGGAATGAGTCATCCCACACCACACCAGAAGGAAGGGATGTCATCCAAAGAGACCTGGACAGGCTAGAGAGGTGGGCCTGTGTGAACCTCATGAGGTTCAACAAGGCCAAGTGCAAGGTCCTGCACCTGGGTCGGGGTAACCCCCAGTATCAATACAGGCTGGGGGAAGGAAGGATCGAGAGCAGCCCTGCCGAGAGGGACTTGGGGGTACTGATGGATGAAAAGCTAGATATGAGCCGGCAATGTGCGCTGGCAGCCCAGAAGGCCAACCGTACTCTGGGCTGCATCAGGAGAAGCGTGGCCAGCAGGTCGAGGGAGGGGATTCTGCCCCTCTACTCAGCTCTGGTGAGACCTCACCTGGAGCCCTGCGTCCAGCTCTGGAGCCCTCAGCACAAGAAGGACATGGAACTGTTGGACCAGGTCCAGAGGAGGGCTACTAAAATGATCCGAGGGCTGGAACACCTCTCCTATGAGGATAGGCTGAGAGAGTAGGGCTTGTTCAGCCTGGAGAAGAGAAGGCTGTGGGGAGACCTTATTGTGGCCTTTCAGTACTTGAAGGGAGCCTATAGGAAAGATGGGGGAAATCTTTTTAGTAGAGACAGCTGTTGCAGGACAAGGGGTAATGGTTTTAAACCAAACCAGGGTAGGTTTAGACTAGATGTAAGGAAGAAATTCTTTACAATGAGAGTGGTGAAACACTGGAACGGGTTGCCCAGAGAGGTAGGAGAGGCCCCATCCCAACATTCAAGGCCAGGTTGGACAGGGGTCTGAGCAGCCTGATCTAGTTAGCAGTGTCCCTGCTCACTGCAGGGGGGTTGGACTAGATGACCTCTAGGGGTCCCTTCCAGTCCAAAACATTCTATGATTATATTATTCTATGATACACCACCGGGAAATATCCCTATACTCTTCTCAGAATACCTGATTTGAAATAGATAGGTTACCTATTTGAAATAGATTTCCTGTAATGACAATATTTATGATATATTAAGTAAAGAAACAAGGTTTTAGAAAAGTAGTGTAGGATCACAGAATCACAGAATGGCAGGGGTTGGAAGGAATCTCCAGAGATTATCTAGTCCACCCCCCCTGCTAAAGCAGGTTCACCTAGAGCACGTTGCCCAAAACATCTTCCTGGAGGGTTTTGAATATCTCCAAAGAAGGAGCCTCCACAATCCCCCTGGACAGCCTGTTCCAGTGCTCTGTCATCCTTGAAGTAAAGAAGTTGTTACATGGCTACATGAAAGTTCACTAGAAAAGAGGCACAGTACTGTTTTTTGGTTTGTTTTTTTTTTTTTTAAAGTCACTATTCTACTATCTGGAGTTATCCCTTAAATAAGTTACTGGTGTATTAGATGTCGATGACATGGCATTGGCAGTAGGGGTGCAGCAGAGGTAGTTTCTGTGAGGAGAGGCCAGAGGCTGCTGGGTGTGATCGAACACAGCTGGTTCTGGTCAGTTCCAGCCAGTTTTAAAGGACATACTGCGAGACACCTGTGACATCAACAGCCAAAAACCTTGGGGAAAACATTCTTAAGAAAGGGCAAAATGGCAGTGAGGATTGAGGGGAAAAAAAGGTGTGAGAGACATCCCTGTAGACACCAAGGTTGGAGAAGGTGGAGGTGATCCAGGTGACAGAGCACAGATTCCTCTGCACCCGTGGAAGAGACCATGGTGGAGCAGGTATCCACACTTCAGAC
>NW_009260275.1:85220-119477 GCF_000687185.1 Egretta garzetta | reverse complement strand
CCATTCTCCATCCCCCTGTGCTGTTCATGAGGGAGGAGGTTGAGGCATCAGTAAAGAAGAATTGAAACTGAGCCTAGAAAAGGGGTGGGAGGAAGATTTTTCATGTTTGTTTTTTTTTTTCCTAACCTGAGTCTCTTTTGCTCTTGACAGTAAATGGTAGGCAATCTCCCTGTCTTTATCTCAACCCACAAGCACCTTAATTTTATTTTCTCCTGCTGTCCTTTTGAGGAGGGGAAGTGAAAGAGTGGCTTGGTGGGCATCTGGAAGCCAGCCAAGGTCAATCCACCACAGCAGATTTCAGTAATCAAGTAATATATTTCTAATAAGCTATACACATATTTTATAAGCGAGAGGTATTTCGGTTTTCTTACTTTTAGTTACTTGAAACATTGTGTATTATTTATTATTATACACTAATAATTACTTTATTTGGTATCTACTGATCTGGCAACAATAGTTTTTGACATATGGTCTTTGGGTTGTTTGGGTTTTTTTTTCCTTTTAAAGTTTCAGAACATTCTTCTACACAATATGCCTAAAGTTTCCATGCTTTAAAGAGAAATAGGATATAACTGGGTAGTTTGAGACTAAAACCAAGTGAAAACTGAGATACAAAAATGTGAGGAGAGACAGTGTACAGAGAGATATTTTCTATTTCACAGGAAAGGAAAAAAGCTTAGTGCATCACATGTATTTAAACTCTTCATGACATTCATATGAATTTAAGATTAAAGATCAGTGTACTGGCGCATATCCTGTAATACCTTGCCAACGATAACGGTCAATATGTTTCAGAAAGAAAGTACCTGGAACACTTGGAACAAATATGGGATAAAGTTCCCTTTGGAAAGCCTTTATTTAGCATATCTATCCTCGTTAACATGGTTATTAAAAATCCTGCAAACACATTAATGTAGCTGCCTCAGAAGGGCAGAGATGTGAGTAGGTATTAATGGACTATCATATTTTTTTATGAAAATACAGGAAATTATTCTTTATAAGAGACTACATTCATGGCTCAATCATATGCTTAGCTTTATAATACAAATGCCAAAGCAATTTATTTCTCCATTATTCCAGGCTTCTTTATGATCTAGTGTATAGGTGTGTGAAGACAGTTCATTCACTCCTCCTTCCTCCACACATAAAACACATTTTTTAAAAAAGAGCTTTTTTATATGGGAAGAGTGAATCTTTTTCACTTTTCACATTTTATTTTCTTTTTCTTTTAAGATCATGTACTGTTGTCCTTTTACTTGAAAACACTAGGAGAATAACAAAGCAGATGGTGAAACCTGGTATGGGTATGGGTGAAGTATTTCACCAGCCATTAAAGTCTTTAGGTGAGCAACACAATACTAGAAAATTGTGCCTTAAAAATAACTCTGCTAGAAACAGCTTTTAAATTTCGTATGAAAACATCTCTGAGAAACATTCCTCCTTTCAGACGATTCATTGCCTCTAGGGTTAGGTATTATGGGCAAGATAAACTGTTTTGAATTTTTAGATTTCATTAGTTAAAAGCATGGTATACGGAATATTTTAATATGATTTTTACAAGTTTCAAGTTACTCAAAACTTATTTGATTTAACTGAAGACGTCTGCATATTTTGAGCCAAAAGAATTATGCAATGTGTGGTTATCAACATAAACAAGCAAGTGGTGGAATCAAAATTTGCTGCATTCTAAATGATTTGGTATCAACAGAAGGGCTCTGAAATGCTCATGTTACATGCAGGATTTTTTTCAGTTTTACTGTAAACTGAGTCATCAATGAAGCCTTATGTATCTGCCAGTATTGCTATCTAGTTACTTACCATGGACATAGAAACTGATATATAGAGATTTTAGCTGTCTCACATCTTCCTCCCAACAAGAAATACATCGCTGTTGGAATCAGAGACAAAATTGTGAGACTTCTAACTGGTAGTCACTCAAAATGGCAGCATTTTCTTTTTCTTCAAAATAGTCTTCTTGTAAACCTGTGAAGGTGAGGCAGCAGCTAATCCTGGAAACCACTTTCAGGTACACGAAGGACAGGAAAACCATCAGGAGTAGTCAGCAAGGCTTCACCAAGGGGGAAGTCATGCTTGACAAAATTGATAAACTTCTATGATGAAGTTGCTGGCTTGGTGTACGAGGGGAGAGCAGTGGCCATTGTCTACTTGGACTTCATTAAAGCCTGAGACACTGTCTTCCATAAAATCCACAGAGACAAGCTATTGAGGTCTGGTCTAGATGAGCAGTGAGGTGGGTTAAAAATTGCCTGAATGGCTGGGCCCAGATGCAGGCAATCAATGCCACAAAGTCTAGTTGGAGGCTATCCAGAGCGACCTTGAAAAGCTGGAGAAATGGGCTGAGAGGAATCTTATGAAAATCAACAAGGAGCAGTGCAGAGTCCTGCACATGGGGAGGAACAACTACAGGCACCAGTATATGCTAGGGGCCACAGAGATTAAAAACAGCGTTGTGGATAAGGCTCCAAGTGTCTGGGTGGACATCAAGTTGCACAGGTGCCAGCAAGGTGCCCTTGCTGCAAAGAAGGCCAATGATATCCTGGGCTGCATTAGGCAAAGTATTTCCAGCAGTTCAAGGCAGGTGATCCTTCCCTGTATTCATCACTGGTGAGGCCACACTTGGAGTCTTATGTCCAGTTCTGGGCTCCTCAGAATAAGGGTGACATGGACACACTCTCAAGAGTCCAAGGAAGGGCCACATAGATGATGAAAAGACAAGAGCATCTCTCCTATGAGAAAAGGCTGAGACAGCTGGGACAGTTTAGCCTGGAGAAGAGAAGGCTCAGGAGGGGTCTCATCAATGTCTATAAATACCCGAAGGAAGGATGCAAAGATGATGGAGCCAGACTCTTTTCAGTGGTGCCCAGTGACAGGACCAGAGGCAATGGACACAAAGTGAAACACAGAAGGTTCCGTCTGAACATCAGGAAACATTTTTTAACTGTGAGGGTGACACACAGAGTCACTGTGAGGGTGACAGGTTGCCTGTAGAGGTTGTGAAGTCTCCTTCCTTGGAGATATTGAAAAGATGACTGGACATGGTCCAGGAGGAAATCTGAGTCACAAATTACTTATTTCTAACTCTGATTGTCTTCCAGAGGTCAGAGAACCAAAAAGTAGTAGTTCTTTCTAAAAATATCAATTTGTGATATTGTGGTGTAACATGAATTCGGAATAACCTTCTTCATATTTCAATCTATAAACAGATCATGAAGAACTTTTTTTTTCATGCTTTGTATTGCCATAGAAGTTTTTAGTATTAAATTACACATTTTTACTTTGTTTATACATGTAATAATGAAACTGGAACTCTGAAAGGAAAGACACTTCACTATACATGAAAAGTTAAAAACTGTTAAGGCTTGTGCAGTTTTAAATTTATTACAAAGAAAGCATAAAGAAATCCAGAATTTAATAGCTACACCTTACATATTCCTGAATAACCACAACATAAATTTGAAAAAAACCCAAACCAGCCCTACTAGAGTTTTTGCATGTATGCACATACCGATATAGAAATTAAGAGACATGCTAATTGCTCTCTCTTTATATGAAGGTTGTGTTACATGTCTTACCAGTTACCATCACTGGCAGTGTCATCATACTTTTTTCAAGGACTTCCGTCCCTGGAAAGGTGATGGAACAACTCATTCTGGGTGTCCTCTCCAAGCAAGTTGAGCAAAAGAAGATCATCAGGAGTACCCAGCACAGATTCACCAAGGGGAAATCATGCCTGACCAATCTGATAGCCTTCTACGATGGCATGACCGGCTGGGTAGACGAGGGGACAGCGGTGGATGTTGTCTACCTTGACTTCAGCAAGGCTTTTGATACTGTCTCCCATAACATCCTCATAGGGAAGCTCAAGAAGTGTGGGTTGGATGAGTGGACAGTGAGGTGGATTGGGAAGTGGCTGAACGACAGGGCTCAGAGGGTTCTGACTGGTGGGGCAGAGTCCAGTTGGATGCCAGTAGCTAGTGGAGTTTCCCAGGGCTCAGTACTCGGCCCGGTCTTGTTCAACTTGTTCATCAATGACCTGGATGAGGGGACAGGGTGTACCCTCAGCAAGTCTGCTGATGACACAAAACTGGGAGGAGTGGCTGATAAATACACCGGAAGGCTGTGCTGCCATTCAGTGTGACCTGGACAGACTGGAGAGGGGGGCAGAGGGGAACATGATGAAATTCAACAAGGGCAAGTGTTGAGTGCTGCACCTGGGGAGGTTGAATCCCATGCAGCAGTACAGGCTGGGGAATGACCTGCTGGAGAGCAGCTCTGCTGAGAGGGACCTGGGAGTCCTGGTGGATGACAAGCTCACCATGAGCTAGCAGTGTGCCCCTTTTGCCAGGAGGGCCAATGGCATCCTGGGGTGCATTAAGAAGAGTGTGACCAGCAGGTGGAGGGAGGTTATCCTCCCCCTCTACTCTGCCCTAGTGAAGACCCCACCTGGAGTATTGTGTCCAGTTCTGGGCTCCCCGGTTCAAGAAAGATGAGGAACTCCTAGAAAGAGTCCAGAGGAGAGCAACAAGGATGATGAGGGGACTGGAGCATCTCCCCTATGAGGAAAGGCTGAGAGAGTTGAGCTTATTTAACCTGAAGAAGAGAAGACTGAGAGGGGACCTCATCAACGCATAGAAATATCTTACAGGTGGAAGTCACAAGGACGTCACTCTTTGTCCAGCGACAGAACAAGGGGCAATAGGCACAAGCTGAAGCATAAGAGGTTTCAGTTGAATATGAGGAAAAACTTCTTTACTCTGAGGGTGACGGAGCACTGGAACAGTCTGCCCAGAGGGGTCGTGGAGTCTCCTTCTCTGGAGAACCTGCTTTATCAGGGGGGTTGGACTAGATGGTCTCCTGAGGTCCCTTCCAACCCTTGCAATTCTGTGATTCTGTGAATGCTGGAGAACTTGGGATGGAGGTAATCCTGTCTGGATGTTCTTGATCATTCCCTGTAGAAAAAAAAAAAATGCATGCTACATTTACTGTTCGCTTTTGAAATGCTTGTGGGTCGAGATAGGGCAGGGAAAGATCTTTCACCAATTACTGTCACAGACAAAACAGACTCTACTTGGGGAAATTAGTTTAATAGTCAAATCAGAGTAGGGTAATGAGAAATAAAACCAAATCTTAAAACACCTTGCCCCCACCCCTCCCTTCTTCCCAAGCTCATCTTTTCTCCAAAATTCTCTACCTCCTCCCCCCACAGCAGTGCAGGAGGATGGGAAATAGGGGTTGTGGTCACTTCATCACACATTTCTGCTGCTCCTTCCTCCTCCAAGGGAGGACTCATTACACTCTTCCCCTGGTGCAGTGTGGGGTCCCTCCCACAGGAGATAGTTCTCCACGAACTTCTCCAATGTGAGTCCTTCCCATGGGCTGCAGTTCTTCCATGGGGTGCAGTCCTTCAGGAACAGACTACTCCAGCATGGGTCCCTGCCAGCAAACCTGTTCCAGAGTGGGGTCCTCTCTTCACAGGTCCTGCCAGGAGCCTTCTCCAGCATGGGATTCCCACAGGGTCACAGCCTCCTTTGGGCACCCACCTGCTCTGGCGTGGGGTCCTCCACAAACTGCAGGTGGATATCTGCCCCACCATGGTCTTCACCACAAGCTGCAGGGGAATCTCTGCTCTGGCACCTGGAGCACCTCCTTCCCCTCCTTCTTCACTGACCTTGTGTTTGCAGAGTTGTTCCTCCCACATATTCTGACTCCTCTCTCTGGCTGCTGTTATGCAGGGTTTGTCTTTTTTTTCCCCTTCTTAGATATGTTATCACAGAGGCACTACCACCATTGCTGATAGGCTCGGCTACCAAAACCTTGCCATGCAAATCCAATACAGTTTTACCTATACTTAAAAAAAAAAAAAAAAAGAATATCATTGTATTTTTACGTAAGGACTTATTTTCTAAACACTGATTTTAAGTATCACTTCTTTCATGGTCCTTATCTCTCAGAAGGGAAAAACAAAGCAAAAGAAAAGAGCACTTGAAGTTTAGTCCTGGAACACAGAATTGCAAGACAAGAGAGAGTGATGAATAGACCATTCTATGTCCCATTCTCTCTGAATTAGTACCTTAAACCTCATTTTTAAAGCATTTTCAGCAAAACCATATATTTCTGTATGACATTATTATTTATCAGGTAAACTGGCTTGTTTTCACAAAAGCTTCACATTTTCTGCAAAAACCACTGGTGAAGTATTAGGCGACCTGAATCTTTCAGGCACAGAAAGCTGTTCCCTTGAGGTTGATTATTTGGCTTCCCGAATATGTCATTCTAAAGAACAGTAGATACATCTTCCAGATTCAATTATGGAGAGGCGACACCATCATTTCCTCTTAATACAACAGTTTATCTTGTATTGTGATGATCAGGAAAGCCAATCCTAATGAACAAAATGTCAAGCATCTGGGGGTAGGGTAGATAGCTGAAATGGCTCATCAGGTCAAGATATGAAGCAATCCAGCTCAGGAAAATTAAACAGAAAGTGATTATTGTTTGCAAAGGCTCGGCACATCTGTTGCACACATTAAATTTATTGTTTTAATTTACTTCTAAGTAAAAATATAACTTCTTGGGTTTTAATACATCACTTGTCTTTAATAAATCTGTCATGATTGTGTGTTCATCATATATGAATTTTAGAAGTAATCTTACAGTCTAGGGAAAACCCAGCTAAATAATTGTTTAATGTTTGCAATGTACATAAAACATATATGCAATAACATTTCAGTATTTGGTCATAGCATTTGCCTTGAATGAAGGTATGCAAAAATCACTGCATCTTTCCCACACATTATATTATAGTAAAATGTGTGACTATTTAAGGCCATGTGCTATTTGAAGTGGCTAATATTCAATAAATTCATGATTGGTGGTTACAGAACAGGACTCAAGTGGCTGGAATCTAACTATCTGAGAAGGAATTAGCCATCATAATTTGAAATTACAGTTATAAACCTTATTGTCTTCTGATCTGCTGTGAGACCTGGAGGGAATAAATTAAAAGAGAAAACCCAAAACCACATAACAGGAAGTATTCAGAGGCACTAAGAACCAGTGTTGTATTGCACTGCCTATACAGCTTTATGCAGCATTTAAGAATGTGGCAAGAATTTTTTTTTTCTTTTTTCTACAGAACATTTGTAAAGTTTTATAAATGTTCTTGCTATGCAGTCAGGTAAAATAAAGAGCTTTTGAAGTTTCTTATGATAAACAAGACACTAGACTAGTCAACTGACTAAAGCTTCTCCTGAGCCTCTTGTCCTAAATTTTAGCACTAACTTTCCCATTTTTGACAAAGAAGAAAGATCAAAAAATCAGTCTCTTGATAGTACTTCTTTTCTGAAGGGTAGCAGGAGAGGAAGGAGAAGGAAGAGCTCAATCTTGCTTTCTCCAGAAGAAAGTATTCCACCTTGTACCAATGTGGAATAAATACATTGCTATAGCTTTGTCTTGAGTTTTCTATTGCATGATCGAGAGTACAGGCACGAGGGTATAAAGCAGATTTGTCATTCTGCAATCCTACGGATACAAGTATTTACAAAGAAATGTGAATCCACTTTAAAGGACTGAAAAACCTTTCTAAAAGCAAAAAAAACCTTTTCCCCCCCCCCCCCCCCGGATTGGAATTCAAATCAGTTAGGAAGAAATAAAAATATCCAGGTTGAATTTTGATTTCTGTGAAGAACCATGAAACTTGGACTTTGCTCAGGCATTTAGTAATTTCAGGCCTCTTCAGTTACTGGATTTTGAGACAAAATGGACTGAGTTTTTTTGAGGAGTTTTTGTTGTTGTTTTAATTAGCAGTGCTACCCTGAAGCTAAAATGACAAAGGCACTGAAATGTCACTAAGATACCAGTCCTCCTGTGAACAAGTCTGTCACCATTTCCTTCATAAAACATTAAATTAACTAAAGCATCAAACTGAAGCACATAAAGTTGGTCTAGATGGAAGAGGCATGGAGCAGTGTTTCTCACAGAATGTTTCCCACTAACTCAGGTGGAGATGAGCAGAAGCATCTATTCAGGGATTATCATAATCTCAAGAACCTTTATTTTCTATCTATGCCTTCATCTTGGGAGTTTGGGTAAATTACAGATGTAATGAGGGTTTATAACATCTAGTGTGTTTGCCAAAATTACTTCCCATTGAAGGGAAAATGAATGAAAAACCCTAGTCAGGTTCCCATGGTGCTTGGTTTTAACTGAATTCTTGTAAGAGACTAGCATTAATTATTTGTTTTTAAAAAAAGGTATGTTAATTTCAAAAGTTCTTGGGTACTAAAGAAGCAGCTGCCTCTAAACCTTGTAATTTTTTTTTCTCATGACTTTCTCCAGAACTACATAGATTATGAATTTTAAAGATACTGCAGTACAATAGAAAACACAATTAAGTTAAAAAATAATAAAACAATCAAAAAGCTTGTGGAAAGAATAGCATGCTACTGCTATTTTATCATAGTTTATTTTGTACCTTGAATGAGATTATAAATGCAGCAAAAGAATTTTCTGAAGTTTGTATGCTATTTGTTCAGTTGGCATGCCTGGAATGCACAATACGTTATTCTTCTATTGCATTTTAGTCCTTTCACTGTTCAGATCCAGAGAATAAATACATCATTACCATTACAATCCAAGTTATAAATGGGTAAGTCAGAAATTGAAAAATCTTTGATGTCCATTATTCCGTACAATATGTAAAGTTCCCAAGGAAGACGTGTCTAAAGCACCTTGATTCAATTTGTGCGTAAGAAGTCAGAGACAGAGGTATCATTGTGGTGCCTAGGGGAAGGTCATGTTAGAAGTGCACAGACTGATTTAGAGCTGAAGGCCATCACACATCTGGATTTATCAGAGTTTCAGAGTGGAATGATAGAGTGCATTTCAGGCTGCAAGCACTGCAGTAAGGACAATCCTTTTTCTGATAAAAACTGAACATAAGGTTGTAAATATATAGTGCTCTTTTCCTCTCTTGTTCTCTCTAACTTTCCCCACCCCCATTTTCCCTCTTTCCTCCTAGGCAAAATAGATGCAGGGTAATTTTTTAATAGAAAAAAAACCAAAAACAAACACAAAAAACCAAACCAAACAAAAGAAAAGAAAACACACACAGCCCCCCCCAATTTTAATTCAGAGGGAATCCTTGATATTTGGACCTCACTCCTACCATATAGGTTTAATTTTTTCTTTTTTTTTTTTTTTTAACAGAACTGACTGCAGATTTTTGATAATTAAACACCCTCATTAGTTAAGTAATCACAAAGCTTTAGAGGAAGTGTGAAAAGAAATCAGGAGACCTCCATTGTATTTTGCTGTCCTTTAAAGAATTTCAGGAGCTTGTAAATTGCATATGTACACAACACAAAGAACTTCCATGGCCTTTCTTGTCTCTTAAATACTAAATAGAATTCACTATGAAGGAAAAAGAGGGTAATTATTACACAACTCAATACATAAAAGTTCCCATTCCAAATGGTGTAAGGTATGTCGGTTTTTTCTTCTTTTGAGGTAACCTACATTTTTAATACCTTGAAATGTTCTTGCAACTTGATATAATAAGACATAACACCAGATGAAGAGTTTATTAAACAGTATAGAAAAAGCAATATGTTTTTGTGGTTTGGGTTTTTGGGGGATTGTTGAGTTTTTTGGTTTTTTTCCCTGGCTTCTTTTTGTTTCAAGGCCAATTATATCAGAACTATATATTTTTTTACTTATTAGCAAGAATTTTAAAAGATTATAATCTTCCTAACATTTGGTGCTCATATAACTACAGTGTAGAGAATACTGATAGTCATTAACTACTGCATAGCTTAGTCCTGCAGAGGGAGGTATGGATGATATTTTTGTTAAGAAAGGCGACTGATTATGCAACTTCTTCCACCAGCACAGTTACTGGACATACCTTTTTTCTGTGTGTGAATTTTTTAGTATGTGTGAACTTTTATATACATCAGTAGGCAAACATTTACTTGTGCTAGCACTTTGTTGAATCAATTTTGGTAAACTATGCAGAGACTAGAATCAGATAAAGAAAAGACATTGTAAAAATCAAAAGGCTTGAGTAAAGCTTTCCAGCTCTGCCTGTAAAATTGTTGATATGTGTATAGATGTTTTTTCCTTTTAACAGAAAGAGCTTCATAATAGCAGTTCCAAACTATACTGTTACCATTAATGTATTTCACTGCAGCAAACCTTCTATGTAGCTGTTAAATTTTGACAAGGGGAGCTTGTGTTTGTGTTTGACAGGAAACTATGAAGGTTCATATATTAATGGGCTAATATTTACACAAATGAACTATTTGAGATTTTATTCCCGTTTTCCTATAAAAATAAGGGGAAAAAACCAAAACCAAACCAAAGCAACAAAAGACCCACCCAAAACAAGCAAAGTTCTTTATTGTATCTTCTACTGAATTAATTAAAGATTAAAACAAAATGGGAGTTTTGGAAGATGATTATCCTTCTCTCATCATAAATATGTATTCGGTATTGCTGTGTGGATCAATGCAGTACTGGGCAGTAAACGGATGCACTGCATACAAAACTGAAGCTGATACAATAAAATTTTACTGAGAATGTATATGTGCAGTAATCAAACTTCACACATGAAAAAGTCAGCTTTACAAAGTGTGCATGTGCATGAAGTTTTCCAAATACATCCAAACCAAATTTACCTAAACTTTTTTAATATAACTTTTTTCCTCTCTCTTGCTCTTCTCCCCCCCCCCCCCCTTTTTTCTTTTATTCTTCCTTTTCATTTGGCAAAATACCATCTTCCATGTTTCCTAGTAGCCCCTAATAAATTGAATTTTAAGAAATCCTTAATATATTTTCAAAATATTGATGTGTTTCTACAACTGGAAAGATTTTTCTTCTATTCAAACTCTAAAAGCAAGCATAAATCAAGAACACATCATAGCTTCTTTTCTCAGAATTAAACTGTCATACTAATACCCCTTGAAGACACTGTTCCCTACTCAGAGGAAAAGATGGCAGTTGAACAGCTTCTTCCTGCTACTAACTACAAAATTTGCACATTTTCAGAAAGAAAAGGCAAAAGACTCAGCATATGAGACACGTTTAACTGTTGCATTTTCTTTGTAAATGGTTGAATTATTATAGATTCATGGAAGAATATTAATAATGTATCATGGCTTAACCCTAGCCAGCAACTAAGCAGCACACAGCCACTTGCTTATTCCCCCACAGTGGGATGGGGGAGTGAATCAGAAGAGTAAAATAATAGAATCATAGAATCGTTTAGGTTGGAAAAGACCTTTAATATCATCAAGTCCAACCATTAACCTAACACTGCCATTCCACCACTAAAACATGTCCCTAAGCACCTTGTCTACCTGTCTTTTAAATTCCTCCAGGAATGGGGACTCTACCACTACGGTGGGCAGCCCATTCCAATGCTTGACAACCCCTTGACTGAAAAAATTTTTCCTAATGTCCAATGTAAACCTCCCCTGGCACGACTTGAGGCCATTTCCTCTTGTTCTATAGCCTGTTACCTCAGAGAAGAGACCAACACCCACCTCGCTGCAGCCTCCTTTCAGGCAGTTGTAGAAGGCCATAAGGTTTCCCCTCAGCCTCCTCTTCTCCAGACTAAACAACCCCAGATCCCTCAGCCATTCCTCATAAGACTTGTGCTCCAGACCCCTCACCAACTTTGTGGCTCTCCTCTGGACATGTTCCAGCAATGCAACATCTTTCTTGTAGTGAGGGGCCCAAAACTGAACACAGTACTTGAAGTGAGACCTCACCAGTGCCAAGAACACGGGGACGATCACTTCCCTACTCCTGCGGGCTACACTATTCCTGATACAAGCCAGGTTGCCATTGGCCTTCTTGTTCACCTGTGCACACTGCTGGCTCATATTCAGCTGGCTGTCAACTAGTACCCCCAGGTCTTTTTCCACCAGGCAGCTCTCCAGCCACTCTTCCCCAAGCAGTGTAGCACGGGGTTGTTGTGACCCATGTGCAGGACACGGCACTAGGCCTTGTTGAACCTCATACAGCTGGCTTCAGCCCATCAATCCAGCCTGTCTAGATCTCTTTGCAGAGCTGTTCTCCCCTTGAGCAGATTCATAGTTGCGCCCAACTTGGTGTCATCTGCAGGCTTACTTAGGGTCCACTCAATCCCCTCATCCAGGTCATTAATATTAAACAGATAATGATATTGAACAGATATTGATATTAAACAAGATATTAAACAGAACTGAGCCCTGGGAACACTGCTTGTGACTGGCCGGCAACTGGATTTAACTCCACTACAACGCTGTAGGCTTGGCCATCCAGACAGTTTTTTACCAGAGAAGAGTATGCCTGTCTAAGCCATGAGCCACCAGCTTCTCTAGGAGAATGCTGTGGGAGACAGTGTCAAAGGCTTTACTGAAGTCCAGGTAGACAAAATCCACAGCCTTTCCCTGATCCACTAAGCAGGTCACTTTGTCATAGAATGAGATCAGTTTTATCAGGCAGGAAAAGTGAGAAAACTCGTGGGTTGAGTTAAAGACAGTTTAATAGGGAAAGCAAAAGCCAAACACACAAGCCAAGCAAACCAAGGAATTCATTCACTACTTCCCATGGGCAGGCAGGTGTTCAGCCATCTCCAGGAAAGCAGGGATCCATCACACATAACGGTTACTTGGGAAGACCAACCCCACCACTCCGAACGTCCCCACCTTCCCTCTTCTTCCCCCCAGCTCATATACTGAGCATGTTGTCATATGATCTGGGATATCCCTCTGGCCAGTTGGGGTCAGCGTTCCTGGCTGTGCTCCCTTCCAGCTTCTTGTACATCTGGCAGTGCATGGGAAGCTGAGAAGCCCTTGACTGGTCTAAGCACTACTTAGCAACAACTAAAACATCAGTGTGTTATCAACATTCTTCTCATGCTATATCCAAACCACAGCACTATGTCAGCTGCTAGGAAGAAAATTAACTCTGTCCCAGACGATACCAGGACATTTGTTTATATGGTTAACATTTGGAGAATTACATAATAACAATAGTCTGCAGAACTTAGACATGTCCGAAGTGTGCTGTCTGCCCAGGCCTGTCCTGAGAAGTGGAAAGTGTCAGTCATTTCAGATTTGTGATTTGGTCCTGAATGCAACTGCTGTCCTCTTCTCAATGAGATATGGGATTTGTGCCTCCTCACATCACTGGGTATATGCTTTAAATTGCAGAATTGTAGAATACTTAAGGTTAGAAGGGACCTCATGAGGTCATCTAGTCCAATGATTCCCTCCAAAGACAGCACAGGTGGCCAACTTCCTCTGCTTCACTGTTAAAACATATCCACCAGTTTAAAAAAAGTTATTATTATCCCATATGGTTGTTGTGCAATGGAGTATTTCTTCCAGGTTTAGGGGTCCCCAGTGCAAGAAAGAATGATAAACTGGTGCAAGCCACTGGAGAGCCACCAGATTTTGAAGTGGCTGGAGTATACAGTATTACAAGAAGAGGCTGAGTGAGCAGGCTTTGTTCAGTTCAGAGAACAGATGGCTAAGGAGTCAACATTGTCTTCCACTATTAAATGTGTGTTTATAGAGAAGGTCTAACCAGGTTTTTCATAATTATGCCCAGCAACAGGATGAGAAGAATAAATGCAACTTACATCAAAGAAAATTTCCTCTTGATATTAAGAAAGCAACAACAACAAAAACACAGGGTGGTCGGACATTGGGACAACTTTCCACCTGAGATTTTGAAGTCTTCTTGCTTGGACATTTTCAGAACTCTGCTGGACAATGCCTGGAGAAACTTAATTTAAAATAAAAGTTTTCCCTGATTTGATCAGATGGTTTATGGTCATTTCCAACTTAAATTTTTCTATGGTTTCTCAATTAATATGTGTGACAAATGAAGAGGGAGGAACCATAGTCATACCAAAATCTTCACGGACTCTGGAAATAAAAGGCACAAACTGTACTTCCTACTGGACTGATGACAGTGGTGGTGTTCAGGAGCAATTTACAGATAGGAGATAGCAACCACTCACTGGCTGTCTCAATGCTTCTCTGTAGCAATTGCCCGGGATGACTGTGGTCAATTTTATGGCAATCCCTGATAGCATGCCCTGAACAAACTGAAGCAGATGATTTCCACAGTTTTCTGCTCTGTTACCAAACACTAGGCAAAGGCTGGTGAGAGTAAAGGAAATCTAAGGGCTGAAATTAAACTTTTTCTGTGTTATTGCTGTAAAAGTTAAATTTAACTGAATATGTATACTGTCTATACTGTCAAATAGTATGCCATTTTAATACCAGATCCTGTTCCTCTGATTAAACATATAAATATTAGCTTGCTCTTGTGGACTGTTCTGGAATAAAATTGTTAATTTCCTCCAAAACAAAATCAGATGTAATTCTAAGCATAGTTCTACTGTAAGCTTATGAAAATGTTTATTTCTGTCACTGACTATAGAAAAGATAATGGGGTTTTAGCTCTAGGTTGATACTAGTGTTAGCAGAGATTAATAGCTCCTAATATGACTGCTTCAAAACATACTCTTTCTATATGATGTACATCGTAAATGGTAAAATGTCTCCAACAGTAGAAAAATTCAGGGTGATCGTGATACAAGAAAAGATTTAACAAGAATCTAGTTATTTCTTTATGTTTTATATAAGGTCTGTTTTTCTTTGTTTTCTCAATTGCTTTGGGTATAGTTAGAAGATTTGAAGGAGTCTAAGTGACTAAGCAAACGCGAAGTACACTAAATTATTTGTAGAAAATGGGAAATTATGAAAAGTGGTTATTTACAAATACAGTGTTTCCTTTCCTTTTTTCCTTTTCTTTTTCCTTTCCTCTGGCCCTGCCTTGCCTTGCCTTGCCTTGCCTTGCCTTGCCTTGCCTTGCCTTGCCTTGCCTTCCCTTCCCTTCCCTTCCCTTCCCTTCCCTTGCACTCTTCTGTGTGCTGGTTCTTTACTAATGAAAATGCTTCTCCCTTTCATTTTTTAAGCAGAGCAATTGTTAAATCTGTTAGTACTTGTCTATGGAGCCATATGGGTTTCCATATGGCATTTCGTTTGATGACTGTGCCATATTCAATATCTTACTCATGTGCATGTCTGTGTAATCAAGTGTTTTATCTTTAATTTCCTACATTGATGTGCAGAAGATAACTCTGAGTGTATTAGCACACTTCTGCTTTATCTGTCTATCATTAGGTTGGAAGATAGCATGTTCACACATTCCTTAACTGGCTGGTTAATTGGTCTAAGAGAAGATGGGGCAATATAAAAAACCTTCTGTCATGAGTACTATGAAAAATATTCTCCTTAGTACTGACCATTTTATTGCCATTGCAAGCTGAAATTTGACTTAAAGGACTTAAAGAACTAAATTGGAGAATGATGGAAACTATATGAACAAAACATTAAGGGAGATTTTTTTACTTCTGATATTGTTTTCCTGACTCAGGAATGTCACAAAATGAGAAAATTATTTGTTTAGGGTGCTATAAGCAGAGGGGATGGGTCTTTTTTGATGAAATAATCATGACTTCCAACAAGGCATTAATAGAAAAATGTAGTCTGAAATTCTTCTGAAGATGTAAACCTCATAATGTCAAGTACTTCAGTTCAGCCAAAATTCGTTACTTGCTTGATACAAGTAGATGCAGTTATGATTTCGTATCATGATATTCCTCTACCAAACTAAGGAAGCAAAGAAAACTTGTCATTTTCTATGAGGCTAGATGCAGTTAGAGTATCAAATAAATATGTATATGCAAATGAGAACTAGAACTGTTTTGGTTTGGGTTTTTTTTTGGTTTTTCTTATTTGCAATGCATAAGCCTTGACTATTTAGTATCTTTTTTTTTCTTATAAGATGATAAGATTTGGTTCCTTTCTACAAAGCCTTCAGGTGTATATGGTACACTTTCTCTTAGAAATCTGTTATAGAGAGTAGTGATTTTTGCTTTGGAAAGATCATAGATACCTACAATTCCTTGACAGGGAAAAGAACTACCTGTTTGGAAAAAAAAAAAAAAGTATATTCCCCGTATTATGGTATCAAAATTTTACGTTTAATTATTAAAAAAAATCTGACTCTATCCAAAAGGGAAAGAAGAAAAATGTTATCATTATATCCTGGTATCGTCTGGGACAGAGTTAATTTTCTTCCTAGCAGCTGACATAGTGCTGTGGTTTGGATATAGCATGAGAAGAATGTTGATAACACACTGATGTTTTAGTTGTTGCTAAGTAGTGCTTAGACCAGTCAAGGGCTTCTCAGCTTCCCATGCACTGCCAGATGTACAAGAAGCTGGAAGGGAGCACAGCCAGGAACGCTGACCCCAACTGGCCAGAGGGATATCCCAGATCATATGACAACATGCTCAGTATATGAGCTGGGGGGAAGAAGAGGGAAGGTGGGGACGTTCGGAGTGGTGGGGTTGGTCTTCCCAAGTAACCGTTATGTGTGATGGATCCCTGCTTTCCTGGAGATGGCTGAACACCTGCCTGCCCATGGGAAGTAGTGAATGAATTCCTTGGTTTGCTTGGCTTGTGTGTTTGGCTTTTGTTTTCCCTATTAAACTGTCTTTAACTCAACCCACGAGTTTTCTCACTTTTACTCTTCTGATTCTCTCTCCCATCCCACTGTGGGGGAGTGAGCAAGTGGCTGTGTGTTACTGAATTGTCAGTTGGGGTTAAACCACTATAATAAAACGATGATTAATGTAATACCCTTTGCTAACATATCTCTGTAAGTAAGTCAAAATAAGAATGCAAAATCAAATGGAAATACAGAGCTGGTCACTTCTAAAATTTATGAGAGTTAAGCTCTTTTAGCAATCATAATTGATAATACTTCAAAATTTAATTTTACAACATACAATGTGTAACAGTTATATAAAAATTTATTTCACATGTAAGTCAGATATAAGAGGTTTGTAATATTTGTGCTCTGATTACCCATTGTCTATTTAGTTTTGAATAATTGCTTTTTAACTACTGCTCATAGATTTTACGTTCTTATTTGCTAAAATATTTTTAGATTATCATAAATATTATTTTCAGAAACTGCTGAGTGCCCTCAAAAATATGTTTTTAGTTCATAATTGTGGAGCTAATATAAAGAAAAACCCAATGGTGTTACTCTTATCCCTTACCAAGGAAGCAACACATACCTATAAAAAATGCTTTTAAACAAAAATTTTGAATTATATTTTTGGTATCATTTTCATTCAGCCTCTTGCTCAATCCAATTACTATGAATATTAAAGTCTTGTAAGACCATTGACTGAAAAAATCAGTTTTATTCATGTGGAACTGAGTATTTTCTTTCCTGGATGATAAGATAATCAAGCAATTTGATATAGCACAGTAAGTGAAGGAGAGGAAATTGTCAAGAATAGCAATAATTTCAAAAACAATCCTTGTTTTTGTTATTTGAAGAACATGCCGTCAATACTGACAAGTGAAAGGGGTATTTTTTGTGGGAAAGGAGTAAAATACTTTGCAGTGTTAAACATGGATTTTCATTGTATGTTTCCTTCATTTTATGTTTTAGTTTTTCCTTCTTACTTTACCTTCAGGGTGTAATACAAAACATTTAGTAGAAGGAAGGTTATTAAAAAAATATTCTATGAGTGTACGGCAAGTATGGTATAGGGACGGGTGGCGGGTGAGGAAGAGTATTTTGTGGACTATAATAACAACCTACTCAGTAAATTGGAGGAAAAACTACCAGAATACTAAATTAAATGTTAAAGATACAACAAGATAATCTAGAACTCTGTGGCAATAGTGGTGATGAATTCATAAGAAAGATATAGTTTATTTACACTATACAACTATGAACTGTGAGCATCTCGTGGAAAACTAATGTATCAAAGGAAATGGTGTATATTATGAGAAGGAAGGCACTTTTGGAACTTGTCCTGAAGCCAGAAGTCAACAGATTTTGATGTTGTCAGCAGTGGGAACAACTTCAAGCCTTTATGGCCTGATCTAAACACCCCTTGAAACAAATAAGAAACTTTCCATTGATTTTGATTTACTTAAAATGTCCAGGAGAAAAAAAGGAGAGACTTTAAAAAGCATGAAGCGCAGTTAGGTAGCTAACTCCCACTGAATATCAATACTATGCAAGGTGTCTCTAGCTGTGGAAATCTTCCTTTAAAACAGATTTTTTAATATTTCTCTGTTGTTTAGCAAAAACATTTATTAGAAGAATACTTACATAACTTCCCCAACCCCATCGCTACTCTACAAGACAATTATGTGGGGCCACTAAGCTAAAAAAATCTTTTTTTATGTTAGCACAATTATTCTGAATTCTTGAAAGCATATAGGCAGCAAGATTAGGTTTCCTTGTATGGGAAGGATAAATGGTTTTGTTTTTAATATAAACATATGCACGTACACACATATTTGCACTATATACAGAGACTATCTCATTCTGTGAGTTATAGCTCCAGGATCAGGTCTAGCATATTTGTTTGTAGGATTTTACATTCAGTAGAAGTCATAGAAGCCCCTGAAACCATAACAACCTCTGCATCACACTCATTGCATATTACCTTCGAGTCACAGATTATTATGTTGAAGATACTCACAGACATGACAGTGTCTGTACTTTAGTCCTTAAAAGCGAAAAGCTTTTTTGCCTGGCATTTTCAATTTTTCAGTAATTTCTTCTCTACACAATTTAATTATTCCTTTTTCCTGTCTTATGGTGTTAAAACTGATAAACATTTACATCAAAGAAAAATCAGTTATTAAGTGAAGTAGAAGGGTTAAAAGAGGCTGAAATAGATTTACAACAAAATAAATGTGATGACAATTGGGTGTTGAATCTAACTCAGTGTTTTTTTGTCATGCTCCTACACTCTTTGGAAGAATTATAAAGCAATTTCTAGGTTTAAGTCCCCTAGATGCATGCCTGTATATTTTGATGTAAATAGACCTGTGTGTTTCCCATTACTCTGAAATTCAACACTCCCTAAAAATTTGTTTTCCATGATGCTAAGTTGTTTGTTTTTTTTTTTTTATTTCTGTCCTCTATGGTTTCAAGAGATATAATCTCAAACACATGAAGACACTGTAAACTGATGAACTGTCTCCTGCCTGAGGCAAGCGAAAAAACAGAATAAAGCCTCTGAGATGTATGAATTGCTCCATTCATCTCACTCTGAACTTCCAAGTCTCCTTATTTCCAACAAAGTAGAATTTGCTACTTTTTTCCAGGGATATTATTGTTTCCAAAGATGTACTTTAATGATACTGCTGTGAAATCAGACATATATGCATACATACATATATATATAAAATAAAAATCTATCTATATGTATTTATTGCTTCTCCTGTTTCTGGTACCAGGTCATGGATTCTTCTGCTTGCTTAGTTTTTGTGCATAGCAGAAAATGTAGAGTGTTACTGAAAGTTAATTGCGGCTTGACCTTTAACGGCAACTAAGGACAAATAGTGAAAAATTTCTAAATTATTGAAAAGAAACAAAAAAGAAAATGGAAGATTTTTTTTTCTGTGAAGGTGGGAAAATGGGGTGAAAGTAAGCATGGCCTCACATATTTTATCTTAATTTCCATAAAAGAATTATTTTCAATATGGAAGATTCTTTTTAAAATGAATTTACAGAATCTTGGAGCCTAAATTGAGATGAATCCAACATTTCCAGCTCGGTATGCTATACATACTTACATTTAATTCCTATACATCTTTAAAATTCCCACTGTCAAACATAACTATGCACTAATTTCATGCTAACTAGAATTGTAACCTAAGATTTATAGCTGTGTGCTGTTTGCATTAGGATTAGGAATTTAGACTAAATTCAATGCACTAATTTGAAATTACAAAGTAGTTTTCAGGTTCCTTTTACAAAATTTGTACCAGCTCTTGCTGCAAAATCTGTACCTTTTTGTCACTACAGAGCACAAAGTCGAAGCTGGCCTTACTCTGAGTGCAGAGGCGGGCTAGGTGGCCTTCAGTTGTCCCTCCCAACCTCTATGATTCTATGATTTCTTGATTCTGATACTAAGTAATATGTATACTGTGGAAAAAAAAAAAAAAAAACAACTGTACTTGGTGTAGCATTTTTTTTTCCCCCACATTGGCCAAAACTGTCAAAAGTGTTCCATATTATAAATTATATTCTTCTTTCTGTGAATCTTTTAATGACAGCTTTTACTGCTGCTATGCCGTTTTCAAGTATTTATCAAATGGTTGAGTTAAATGACATTTGGTTATTTACTGGGTATTGGTCAATTTTATTGCCTCTAGATAGGTGCCTGAAAATGAGATTAAAAAAAAACCCAAAGAAATGCTTGAGTGAATAGTGAAGAGTCTTGCAAATACTCCTAGATTTGTCTCTATACCACAATAAGAGTATTTTCTAATGAAGGGCAGCAATTACTCCACATTTTTGCTGATAGTGCCTCCTCTACACTCACGTTCATGAGCATTGTCCACATCTATTCTCTTCTCTCCTTGAAGTCAGAAGTGGATTTCTGCTCCACCTATATAATGCAGAAACAGAGCTGAATTCCTAAGATTATATCCAGAACCAAACTTTCTCAAAATCTAGATTTCAGTTTGGTATCTTTGCCTCAGAACATATTGTAGTACGAAAAGTTATATTTGCTACACAGATTCAAAGCCTATTCATATGTTACTTAAAAATGTAATTCAGTATATTATTATCCACACCATATAATCTGCCATACAATTTAATTTCCTTTAGATTATTTAGAGGGGGAAAAAACCCCAAACAAACCAACAAACCAAAAGCAAATAGTCACTTTACTGCAAAAGCACACTGAATGACTATGAAGTAGAGAATGACTGGAGCCCCTAAGCAATTCTTTTAAGGATGAAATTTATTCTTTTGCTTATCGTATCAACTTAATGCGTATTTATTTGTGCAGATGTAGTAACAATGTATACAGTTCCTAGATTATACCGAGAAGTTTAGCTACAAATAAAAGAAGACATTTAGAAAATAGCTAAGGAGGAAATCAATGACAACTGCAGTAGAATTGTTTTTCAAGACAGATGAGTTTCTGGAGTTTAAAAAAAAAAGACAAAAGACGTAGCAGTATGAAAGTCTTCCAAGAGATAAGATGAAGACTGGTAGACATGAAGAATAATGGAAAAATGAAAAATTAGGAGAAAACATTGGGAGAGAAAGATGGCACTAGGAGAAAAGACAGAAGACTTCAAAAATTAAAACTAGGTAAAAGTAGCAGAAGGACATATGGAACATTTAACTGTAATTGAATTAGTTACATTCTATAGAAATCAATATTGGTTTAAAATATATCTTGAATAACACAATTGAAATTTAACTTCAACTTGAAGATATCTAAGTTTAGGGGTATAGATGCATGTGTCTACGTGTTAACATGCCTAAATTTCTATTATTATACTCAGTAAAGACTCAATTCAAGTAAAATGAGTGTGTCACACATGACACTCTAGTTGTGTACATTGGTCATGCTTGCTCTTGTACATGAACTAGAGATTCCTATCTGTTCTCCATCTACCACATAAATATAGGTCTTCTATAGGTCCTCTGTCATATCTGCAAGCCCCTGAATATGACTGGGACATCATAAGTTGAAATAGCACTTCTTGCCTATCTGAGGGCTACTCAACTGAGAGGTAGTTAGCTGGCTCCATGTATATATATCTATGGTGAGTTGAGTAGATGCACAGATTTCCTTTATTGTCTTGACTATGTAATTAACTGTTGTGGGAGTTTTGATATCTAGTCCCTATGTAGGAAGAAAAATTTAGGTCTCTCAATCTGGAATTACATCTAACCACATTGCTTGAAGTGTAGTTCACACCCAAGGCAGAAGATAGAAACCAAAGGCTTTTGAACTATAGTATGGGAAAAAAAGCCAACAAATAAAAGCATGCCACTAAATGACAAACTTATTCCAGTTAGCTCTTAATGACATTAATTTTTAAGCACAATGAAAAATATGTGAAAGCAAAGTTTTTGACACAGAACTCCTTGATTTCCCATAATGTGAACACAATGAAAAGAAAGGAGTGATGAAGCAGATTTTTTTAAACAGGTTTTTCATCATACAAACAATATGTGATAGTTTAATCAGACTCTTAAAGTGAAAAAGTGTAACCGCTTTTCATGTTGATAACCTGTGGAGTACATTAACAAGAAGAATAGTGATTTTAGTGCAGTGGGTGTTCCTTGTGTAGGACTCCAGCTGCTGTGAAATCTTAAGCCAGAAAAGCTATCCTGAAACTGGATTACTTGATGACAGACTGTCAGAATGTATTATGGTTCTTAAGATAACAAGAAATGCTATGTGATAGGTAAAATTGCATTGTGTTTCTAACTTACTGTGTCATTTTGAATGTTGTGATAGGAGATGCCTAATATCACTGTGATGTGCTTGATTCTGAAAACCAACTTATTAATTGCAATACTGACATTCAGTATAATGGGCAAGCTAGTTTTCTTCTTCCAGTTTTGCAGTTCTGCCTTAGCAAAAAGATATTATTCTTCTTGGATTAATCCAACATTAGTCAAAAGTAATATAAACTCTCAGTTATTTTCAGAGCCAATTAAGAGATTAGCACCATAATAAGTACCCAGTAACCACCTACATATATTGTTTTAATTTTCAGAGCCAATTAAGAGATTAGCACCATAAGTACCCAGTAACTACCTACATATATTGTTTTCATTTCTTCTCAAGTATTTTTACCCAAACCTTCTCAGTTTTCCTGAATTTACTTGCATGCAAACATATTGCTAAGAAACACATGTTATTATTCTTGCCCATCATATGAAATATATATTATCAGGAAAACCTGTTCTCTTATGAGAAAAGTTCACTTGTTTAAAAAGTGTACTTTGAAATTTGTCAGGTTAAAGAGGCTGCCCCAAGGGCAACCTTAATTAAAGCCAACAGAGAGGAAAAATTAAGCAGTGAAAAGTGCTTAGCTGATACTCATAGAACTTCAAATTAAAATCAGAAATAATAAGGTTGGGTGACTTTAAAGATAATTTCATGAGTTTTATTACTGCATCCGCCACATACTCCACCTTTCTGTACATTTCTTTCAGAGGTCTGCTTTAGATAAATAATTTTCTTTGTTTCTGATTAAAGTTTCCCTGCTGTCTTTCAGGTATATGTTTTTCCTTCATTTGTTGTTCAGCCCCATGAGTGCTGCCAAACTTTTTCTACAATAGTAAAGCACCTCAGTCAGAAGAGTTGTCCCTCAGAGTACGAACTGAATCTAGAGTACAGTAATTTAACTATATCCATAAATGACAGAGAGCTAGGGATACAATTGTTTAATTAAACATTATTAATCTGTTAGCTGACTTCCTGGCTGTGTTTTGGATGGCTTTATTTTCTTCGAAGTAAGAAAGCTGTTGCTTCTCAGCAGCATGATGCAAGACATCCTGTACTCCTTGATCACAAGGCAAAGTTTGCTTCACAGCTTGTTTTTACTTTGCAATCTAGATATTGTTAGGCTTGACCTATGATCATGGAATAGCAAGAGGAGTGCACATGAATGGGTGTGCTCCTAGTGAGTTAAGAAACTTCTGGCGTGGGGGAAATATATTTTGTCTTGGGGGAACCTAAAGGATGCAGCCTAAATCCTTGAAGAACTCATTAAAGAGCTTAAAATAAGGTAGAACAAGTTTGGACTATCTTGATTCAATTTGACTACTAATCAGCCCATTGTCTTCAGTTAATCAAGCTCTCCTTAGAAACATTAACTCTCCACATTGACACTGTCAACCATTTTCTGATCTCAAACTCTCTGGGGTTTGGGGCTTTGTTTTGTTTTTCCATTCTGCTCTGTTTTGATTTGGGGGTTTGTTGTTTTGGTTTGGGCATTACTTTTTTTGTTGGTTTGGTTTGGTTTTTAATATACCTAGAATACTACGATGGCTAAGAGTTTGGGATGAGATTTACATTAGGACAGTAACAGCTGAAACTCATGTAGTGTCTTTATGTCCAATAAAATCTACTAGAATTGCCATCATGATAATAATGATTTCCTTTTATTAATAGAAGATGACAATGTGGTCACTGTAGATAACTAAGCAGCTTTACTAACCTTTAGTAACTTACATTAATTTACCAGAAGGATTATTCTTCCATTGTGTCCTCTGTTGCTTGATCTCTCCCTTCCTGCTTCCTTCTTTACTTCCTTCTTACCCTTTTGCCTTCCTTCCTATTATAGCAATCTATTATGCATGTTTTAAAATAATTAACAATAATTATGATGGCATGTAGTGTATTTCACCAGCAAGAAGAGATTAACATTTTAGTACAATGTACTTTGGGCATGGGATTAAAGCAATTTATACAAGTAACTGCATTGTTCTCAGCAGACAACCCCTTTCAGAGAAAAGAAAACAAAATATAAACTCAGTATGCTCTGAAAGAAAAATATATCTTTGTTTACTGCTTATAAGACTACACTACTCTTTGTCTTTTTTTTTCTTTTTTTTTTTTTTTCTTTTTTTTTCTTTTTTTTTTTCTTTTTGTAGTGTCCCTTCCTTTTCAGTAGTGATAAATAGGAAAGCACTGTGGACTTCTAGAGGGAAAAAATAAAAAAAAGGAAGGCTGCTTGCTCAGATTAGCAGACAAACAAAAAGGAAAATCCCCAGCTAATGTTTATTACATTTCCCTTTTTATTTATATTTTCTTTTTTTTTCCCCAGCTTTTTAAAATTTATTTTTAAAACTCTTTGTATGTGATGAGCTCTGTTATGGTGATACATTATCTCAATCAAGCAGCAAGTATCAAACATAAAAATCCCTATGCTGGTTTACTTTAACCCAAACTGATGTAAGAAATATATGCCTGTAAAAAAGCCCAGCACTTCTGCATTTATGTTTACATGACATACACACTTTTATGTATTAATGTATCCACCCAACACAGGGATGCCAATGCACCCTTTTCTTTATAAAAAGGAGATGCTTTAGGCAAATAAAGCAAATATTTATTAATAAAAATATCAGAATAGATCTACCGCTGCTTTGGAATTTGGCTTTTAGCACGTAGAATTTGTCCATATAGTCTGAATTTTAGTCCAAAGGCCTGGCTCAAATTGTTTTCTGAACTGAAACTGTTATCATTGTTCACAGTTTCGGTGAAAGGTTTGCTCCAATCGCTTTTCAGGGTGGAGGACTGAAAAAGGAGGATATCACCAACCAGTGATAGGCTCATACAAGCATAAGAATTGATGGTGCAGAAAAGGTTGTATCCAATAGCAATGGAAACAGCTGCTTCCTGCTTGGGATAAAGGATGTTTTTTGCAAACATGACAGAGACAGCCTCCATTTACTACAATTAAATGTTCCAGTCTGGCCTTAATAAAACTCATGATTCAGACCAATAAGCATATTTAAAATTCAAATACGTACAATTACAATTAGACTGTTCATAATTTTGGAACCTCTTTCACAATTTTATGCTGCAGCTAAAATGGTAACAGCCCATAAGAATAATTATAGAGGCTTCTGTCTCAGAGATTTGACTAAAACTACTGTAGGGAAGGCCAATGGACTTTTGCATTCTCCACGTGTGCCTGTGGAGATTTTGCAATCCATACCTAAGACTTTCACACATAGATGCACAAGGTTTATGGAATCAGACACATATGTTTTACCTTCTGAGGCAAAGGAGAAAAGAAAGCAACTATCAGGTTTATCTAAGAAAAATAGAAAAACATAGTCTGTTCTGTCCTCAATTTATCTTATTCATTACTATGAGTCCGAAAAAAGTATTTAAAAGCACAGATTTGAAGAGAACAGCTGACCTCTGCCACAGGAGTCACTGTAGGAAAACCAGAAGCAAGTATCTGGGATACCCAATTACTGAGGGAATTTGAAAAGTGAATGGGAGGGTTTTTAGTTCCTCTAAGTTAGCTGAAATGTAAATAATGTCTGTGCTTATGTATGATGAAGCACAGCAGAACTAAAAAGGACAAGTATGGGTGAGGAGTCATAACTGAGACCTTTATGTAAGGAACTTGGCACTAATTTCCTGAGGAATCTGGGAAAGTCACATTGAAAGAGGAACATATCTATTAGTTCTTTCTCTTTTTTTGTTGTTGTTTGTTTTGTTGCTTTGCTATTGTAAGCCAAAAATCATATAGCTTGGTGGTTTGCCTAAACTATATCAATAAAACATGATGTGCATAGAGCAACATTTGCAAACATTGCAGTTAATTATTCTTTTTTATTAGTGTTGTTTTTCTTTCTGTGAGAAAAATGGGACCTATATCCCTGAGTGTTTCTGTGTCTGCTGCATATTCTTCTCATGCTTGAAAAGGAAAGGACAGAGATAAATAACATTCAGTAATATAGATTCTAAACTTTTCTCAATAATATTGAACTCTCAAGCACATTTGCATGTCAGTGCCTTACACCATCAAATTTCACAAATATCTGCATTGCATAGGTTTAAATAATAGAGTAATGATTTTCCAAATAATAAACTTCTTGCTCTAATGAACATGTTAAATAGGCTGACAATTAATTAACTAAAACAGCTTTTGATCCTACAGTTCAGTCATTTTCCCTGTACACTGAACATGACTGAAGTGGCATGCCAAAACTCTTTTATTTCCTTGAGTTCCATAGGCTTTTTAGCCTGCTAATTTTTATCTGTTTCTTATTTTGATGACCATTGCTGTTACTGTTATAATGATGTTTAATATATGGTTAATATTTATATCCTGGAAAGAATAAAAAAAAGGAAACTAGGATGTTTTATTATTTTTTCTTCTCTCTTCCACCTTTTTCTTTTTACTTTGGATTATGGAGAAAGCTGTCATCACAGTAACCTCAATCATCACCTACTACGTAATCATGTGCAATAAAACAAGATCATTTGGACCAAAAGAAAGAAATAAAAGAAATTCCAGCCAGCCAAATCTGAACAGATATGAATCCTGAATTACCTAATGGCTCACAGAACCATATTAGGAGTACTGAGAATGATTCTACTCCTTGGTTCATTTTGGTCTCCAAAATTCGAAATGCATCCTCAATGAGATATGGCCGTCAGAAAAGTGGGTCCTGAATAGTGACTTCTCTTTAGTTCCTTAAATTAAAAGAATGGCAAGACCATTCCCATGTCCAAGAGACTATTTTTTGTCTCCTCTTTACAAGCTGTATCGTGTTAGGCAAACCTCCTCAGTCCATTGTTTGTTTCCTCCATTGGATTATGAATTATTTTAAGTAAGGCTTTGTTTTTTACAAACACTATGATTATTAGGAAAATAGATTCCTAAAATTTTGACACGTCTGGATGTTACAGAAATATTATTACTACTGTTACAAAAAGGACACAAAAATAATACCATACAGATTGTAAACAGTTGTACTGAGTTGTCTATAAATGAGCATAAAATGTGGTGTAATGTTGACAGGCCTGAGCACTGACAGATTAGCAAGAAATATGGGCTGCAACTAAGTAAGACAGAGAAAGCTGTAGAGAATAAAAGCCTTATGAATTTACAGTGATTGCTCTTCATGAAGTGTATGCTAGGAAATTATATATAGTAGCTGTTAAAAACAAATAAACAAAATCTACAAAAACTAAATGCAAGGCAAGAGCTTCCTTCTGAACTTTCCCATTTGATGGAAGTGTTTGGCTGAAAATGCAAGAATGACCTGATGTATGAACAGCTACATCAGAAACTGTAGAAAACCTCAAGCATTCCAAATATAAACACCATTTCCAGCTTCAAGTACAGTTCAAGTTTTTGATCACATTACATGGATCCAAGGCAATTCAGTATAGTAGAAATGAGCTCCATTGTCAGATTGTAGGTCTTTCATAGAATCATAGAATCATCTAGGTTGGAAAAGACCTTTAAGATCATCAAGTCCAACCATTAACCTAACACTGCCATTCCACCACTAAACCATGTCCCTAAGCACCTCATCTACCCGTCTTTTAAATACCTCCAGGGATGGGGACTCGACCACTTCCTTGGGAACCTGTTCCAATGCTTAACAACCCGTTCGGTGAAAAATTTTTTCTAAAAAGTGCTTTGGACAAGTACTTCTAAAACATAAGGAAATAACAAAATCCACGCATTCACATTTAGATTAGTAAATATGCAGTGTCTGTAGCCTCCCTCTCAAAATGCTGAGTGGAAAAACAAAACATTACAACAATAATAATTATAGTTATTCCAAATATTTATCTTAATAAAAATGTGTCCCAGTTTTTCACCTCAAAAAAATGCATACCTTTGAAGTACTTAATATAACAAATAGGTGTGAAAGGGCAGGGGTCCTGAATAAGGACTTACTAAATTCTATGAATTCTGAGCAGTCTAACTTCCTATGGACAAAACGCATGAGGTATTCCTAATAATCTTTACCTATATACATTAGAAAAGTCTGTTTTAAAATTCACTTTATATAATTGGTATTAGGAGTTATCATTATAATGTAACGTGATATAACCCATTATTTTGATTTTTTTGTTGTTATTGTTGGTTCTTTTGTTCATAGCACTGGGTTTTCTTTAATAACTTAAAAACAATTGCTGAATGGTGTTATGACTGAAGAAGTGCACAATATTATACGACCTGTCATTGAAAATATCCTCACAGAAAACATTTCTCACTGACTGTGCAGCTGGGTAATTGATGAATATGTGTGAGAAAGGGTATTGAAGAGTCAGTGTGACAATAGATTGCTTCTCAATGCTTTCTCTTTTTTTCTCTCAAGTTATTTCTTTTTAGCTTTTTTTTCTTTTACTTTAAGAGAAAGTGTTTCTGAAAAGCTTGAATAGTTGTTTTTTTTTTTACCATTTCTAAATATTAAAACCCCCAAACCTCTAATTAAGAAAATATTAAAGGTTATTCATAGAGGCTCTGTTCAAGAAAATAAACCTTAAATATTTTGTGGATTCCTTCTGACTCTTACAGATTCATCAATAACAGTTCATTTTCATCCACCCACCACCTTTCTCAGGATGGTAAAAAGTGTTTTTATTCGTTTAGATTAGTACCTATCTTGAACTCCCCAACAAATTATTCCCTGGCACCAGTCACTTCAGAAGGTCATATTTAACTTTTAATTCACCTAGGTGAATGCTCATTCAGTTCAGATCTGAGAGGGCAATATCAACTACACAACAGCTTTTGTACAGGACAGTACTGTTTACTCAGAACAAAAACAACTCAGAAAAACCCTCTTTCAAAACAAGTATACTCTTAGAATAGATACTAGTTTCCTGGAAAGGAGTTTCTGCAGGCTTCTCTCCTATTTTAGATATTTGTGTTACATTTGCCCTAATTTAATCCTTGTAAACCACTGGAAAGAATTATGGATTAGGAGTACAGGCAACATAGAAGGACAGATACAACTTTTAAAACATTACAGTCAGGGCTGGGCATATTTCTAAATCACAACCTCCATTTCTTCCACTTTGAGGACCCCAGTCCACACATTTTCATGCTTTTCCTTGCAGTTTCTTACATTTACCTAGAAAGAATGCAGCATGGGAACACTGAAGAGTGGGCATCAAAATACATTTTGATCACATTAATTCCTTTGAGCTTCCAGTCTTGTTCAAACGTGGAGCTCTAGAGAAACTCTTCTAATAATTCCCTCTTTCCATGTCACTGATGTCATAGTCTGTGAATAGTTCATGTTTCAAAGCATAGGAACTTTTTATAGAGTCACCTGTTCTTTCCTGTGGATTTCAATAAATTTTTTTCAGTATTTAACCATGTTCCTGAGTAGCCAAAACTAGCAAGTTATTGTCCATCGAAACTTCAATTCATATAGAATATTAGAATAATTTTTGCTTGACCTGCTTTTGACTGGGATAGAGTTAATTTTCTTGTGGTTTGGATTTAGTATGAGAAGAATGTTGATAAGACACTGATATTTTAGTTGTTTAAGTTTAGTTTAGTTTAGTTTAGGACTTTTCAGCTTCCCATGCTCTGCCAGGTGCACAAGAAGCTGGGAGCGGGCACAGCCAGGAGAGCTAACCCAAACTGGCCAAAGGTCTTTTCCAGGCCGTATAATGTCATAGTCAGTATATAAATTGGAGGGGAAGAAGAAGGAAGAGGTAGATGTTTGGAGCAATGGCACCTCGTCTTCCCAAGTAACCATTATGTGTGATGGAGCCCTGCTTTCCTGGGGATGGCTGAACACCTGCCTGCCCATGGGAAGTAGTGAATTAATTCCTTGGTTTGCTTTGCTTGAGCACGCGGCTTTTGCTTTACCTATGAAACTGTCTTTATCTTAACCCACTAGTTTTCTCACTTTTACTCTTCTGATTCTCTCCCCATCCCACTGTGGGGGAGTGAGAAAGTGGCTGTGTGGTGCTTAGTTGCCAGCTGGGGTTAAACCACGAAAGTGTTGGAAACATCCTTAAAGATCGTCTATTGGTCTAAGTGTCCAGAAACTTCTAGAAGCTCTGAAAAAATCAAAAAGCAAATTTTGAAGAATAATTGGTTAGGGTAGGTAGAAGTAGTTGTTTTGGAAGTTTTTTGCTGCTGCCTAAGTTCACATTTACTTTACCTTTTCATTTTCCTCATGTTTACATGAAAAAGTTAATATAATGGAATATGAAAGTGCCCCCGAAAAAGAAACTAAGAGGCCCACCAAAACCAGGGGCCCACCAAAACCAGGGGCCCACCAAAGCCACTCTATCACTCCCCTCTTCAGCCGGACAGGCGAGAGAAAAATAGATCAGAAGGCTCGTGGGTTGTGATAAGAACAGTGAGAGATCATTTGCCAGTTACCATCACGGGCAAAACAGATTCAAATTGAAAAAAAAAAAGATTAATTTATTACCAATCAAAATCAGAGAAGGAGAGGAGAAAAACTGCTGAATCTTAAAACACCTTCCCCCCACCCCTCCCTTCTTCCCAGTCTCAACTTCACTCCCAGTTTTCACTGCCTACTCCCCCTCAGTGGCACGGGGGCACGGGAATGGGGGTTGGAGTCAGTTCATCACACATTGTCTCTGCCGCTTCTTCCTTCTCAAGGGAGGACTATTCCCCTGCTCCAGTGTGGGGTCCTTCTCACAGGAGACAGTCCTCCACGAATTTCTCCAACATGAATCCTTGCCACGGGCTACAGGTGGATAACTGCTCCACTGGGGACCTCCATGGGCTTCAGGGGGACACCCTGCCTCACCATGATCTTCACCACGGGCTGCAGGGGAATCTCTGCTCCGGTGCCTGCAGCACCTCCTTCCTCTCCTTCACTGACCTTGGTGTCTGCAGGGCTGATTTTTCTCACATCCTCTCACTTCTCTTCTCTCTCCGGCTACTGAGCCGCAGCAGGTTCTTTTTCTTCTTAAATATATTATCACAGAGGCGCTACCACTGTTACTGATTGGCTTGGCCTCGACCAGAAGCCGACATAGGGAAAACTTCTAGCAGCTTCTCACAGAAGCCACCCCTGTAGCCCCCCCACTACCAAAACCTTGCCACGCAAACCCAATACATTCACTTACTCCACTGGAAACATGCATCAAAGGATGTCAGCTGCCTGTGTGATTACATGGGCTGAGGTGGGGGGGGAATAACGAACTAATCAGCACTATGCCTAACATCATTAATAGAAGAACATGATTAATGGTCATGAGAGTGTACAGTATAACCACTGGAAATGCATACAGTGTAGTTTTGGGGGCAAATTTATAAAAGAAATACGAATTAAAATTTAGTTACAAATATTAACTTAAGTCACATACTTTAACATGATAACTTTACCTGCTGTTAAAAAATCATCCATATAATTAACCTGTATTTTTAGAAATGTGAAGCTGTTCAAGGGAAGATAGTCCAGATATAGGGGAGGAAGACAAAGAAATGGAGGTTTACGTCTAGTTGAGAGAATTCAGATGAATGATCTTGAATAAATGTTCTTTTTCAGTCCATTCATAAAACAAGAACCTACATATTCAACATCAGCAAAGCAGAATGGCAGTCTGATATGAAATATATTATTTTCTAGATTCCCATCTTTTGAATTGTATCTGTTCTCTGCATTAAATTCTTCCAACTGAAACATATATTTACTGGACACAATAACATATCTATGAAAAGAATAGAAAGATGATAAATTGAATTAAATCACATCTCACTGGATAATTTAACATTTCAAGTAGCCAGGCTTAGCCTGCTTCTCCCAAAGCAGAATTCACTAATGTCGCCTTTGTAGTCTGCTCTTACTAGAATCCTGGAAGACCTTGTTATTTGCACAGCAAATAACTGGCTGGCATGAATAACCTAACCTGATGTGTTGTAGTGACCTATGCAACAAGGTACAGGGTTTTTTGGCTTTTTTTCCATGTGAAACCAAGTACTTGCCTCTCTAAGTATGTTTAGGTGGAATTGAATAATGGTCCAGCTGAAGGCACAAAGATGAATTTATCAACTGATTACATTTGTCCTAGGTAAAATGTATTGCAGTTTCTTAAAGTTACATGGAAAACATGGAAATGCACACGTCATCTCCTTCTGTTTTGTATCCAATGAGTTAATGAAATTGCTTAAGCAGCACAATCAGGATCAGAAATCCAGGATTTCTTTTTTCCCAGATGACTACTCCCATGTCATATGTCACATTTCTTTTTGCTTTCTTAATCTGTAACCCTATAATATTTGTATTACTGCCTATACAGTAACTGGAGTTCAGATATAGGAGAAACCAGTGTTCACTTTTTGAACTCTCTCAAGCAGGAGATGCACTCTCCCTTGTAGTGAGTTAGCCCAAAGAGTGATTAAAGCACAATAAATGTATGCACTTAAGCAGAGATCAGGCTCTCTTCTACTCATCTCGGAACTGTACTAGATAGTCACTTCATAGCTCCCATCTATGTTTTATAAACATGAGACAGAGCATCACCTTAACAGCCTAAAGAACATTGTACTTCAAAATTGATATACTGATAATTATTAGGTGACTCTTGGGATGAAATGATGCTTGATATCATGAGTGGTCTGTGTAAATCTTAAATTAATTGTTCAACTAGCAATGCATAGTCATGATTAATTTAATATTATACATTTTCTGGGACAAATTTCTGCATTTATACATCTTCCGGCAAAATACAGTCACACTTTCAAAACATCATGTTTATATTAGTCACTACTACAAAAAGACTGTGTAGTGCTATTTGAAAAAGCAAAGAATAATCATGTTGCAATGGAAGTCCACATGGTCTAACAACAGTCCATTATGTCCAACTTGTTCAGATTTGTATGACCCAGTGGGAGCTGTATGAGGACTATTCAAAATAAGGTAATTCAGAATCAGAATGGGAGCTTTTTATCTTGTGCCAAAACTCCACGCAGAAGTATTAGACAATAGTAGTGTTTGAATTGGTGTTCATTCATAGCCCAGGTTGGAAATTAGCAGTCTTCTATCTGGGAACAACATTGGACCTCCTTACAAGTTGTTCTGTGTGGTTTATCTCATCGTAAGACAACTGAGGTTATAAAGATCTCTATGTTGTCATAAGACATGAAATATGTCTTTAGTATGAAATATCCCTTTCATATCAAAATTGTACACACTGCATAGTGAGCTCAGTGAAGCTCGGACATTGATGTCAGGTACTGTCTTCATTGCCTGCAGTAATATAGCCTTTGACTGGTGACCTACTGCCATATATCAGATTAGCTGTAATAGTAAGAGTGAAGGAGGAAAAAACAGCATTTTTATTTTGCCCACAGCAGGATCAGCAAGAGTCTTCAGTAAGAGACATCTACATGGATATATACAAAACCTGTCCATGTAGTAATTTCAGATTTACATAACTTACATATTTCACTTATTATAAACTGTAGACATAGAAAACTTTGGTTTAATAATGATATTATGTGTCTGAAGGGTTGTCTAAGTTTTAATTCTATATCATCCCATGTTATTTTTCTCCATGAAACATGTATGCTTTGTGACTTCTCAGCTGATCAAAAAAAATCACCAAACCGTAAACAGATGCAGCTCTCCATCATTCAAAAATCCTTTCTGGACTGTTCTCTTGGTAGCCTGCCATACTGAAATTTATGAAAAAAACTATTTCCCTTGGAGTTTCTCGTGTAATCTCTAGCAGAAAGGTTTTCATTGTCATCAAAAATATAAATACATGTGTTGGGTCTTGGTGCAAATGTTGTTTCTGCAGTTTCATCTCACTACTGTTGTCTTACTTCCATAAATATGTAGTGCATATGTTTATGATGCTCTAAAGTGTAGGGA
>NW_009260275.1:80653-85195 GCF_000687185.1 Egretta garzetta | reverse complement strand
TAGGGAATGAACTGTCAGTTTTCCAAAGACCAAATCTGAACTTCTTGCTGAAATTACTTGTATGTACTGTAATATTTAGGCCACAAATATTTATCTGTTGATTCTTCTTGCAGAAGCTTGCACTGGTTCTCACTTTTTTGATGCCCCAAGTTCTTACGAAATATTTAAGATAAAAACTCTCCAACTATTTCACCCAAAGTTTAAGAATTACCATAATCTTAAATATCCATAAAGATGAGGATTAATGTGTTTTCCTTAGCTATAATGGGAGTTTTCTAATTTGAAGGCCTAAAATGGAGAACTTCATTATCACTTGCATAACTCCATGGCTTCAACAATTACACTTAATTTTCTGTACACACTTGGAAATATTTCTCATAGTCATTATCTTTAGTATTATATTTCAACCATGGTGTCAAGTCTTGTAAAGTTGCTTGCAAATTTATGTCCTCTGCCCCTTTTTGCATCATCTGGTATTATTGTGTCTCACCAGTCAGTGCTGAGAAGAAGGGAAGGGTCACCTCACCTGACCTCATGGCAATGATCTTTCTAATGCAGTCTAGTTTGTTGTTGGTCTTCTTTGTTGCAAGGGTGCATTTCTGGCTCACGGTCAGCTTGTTGTCCATCCCCAGGTCCTTTTCTGCAATGATCCTTTCCAGCTGGTCAGATCCAAGCCTGTACAGTTGCATGGAGCTATTCCTCTACAAATGAAGGACTTGGTATTTCCTTTTTTTGAACTGTATAAGGTCCCTCTTGGACTATTCCTCCAACCTTCCACAGTTGCTCTGAATGGCATCACAACCATCTGGTATATCGGTCATTCCTCTGATTTTCTGATTACCCAAAAACCCAATGAGAGTACACTCTGACCCATCATCCTGTTCATTAATAAAGATGTTACACAGTACTGGCCTCAGTACTGACACATAGGCCTCCAATTAGACATTGTGCCACTGACCACCACCCTCTGGGCCTGGCCATTCAGCCAGTGTTCCACTGACCTCATTGTCTGTTTATCCAGCCCATACAGCAACAGCTTGTCATGAGGATCTTATGGGAGACAGTGTCCAAGACTTCTTTTAAAAGTTATTTTTATTGTGTTTAAGTAAAATTTCTCCCAGAAACTGCATTATTTTGTGTTGTCTCTAGCTTCTCAGTGTTATCTCAAGTTCCTGCCCAGTGCAGCAGGCATGTCTCCTCTGTGACTACCCCATCTTCCCAGGTGCCCTTGCATAAAGAGGCTCTGCAAGTATAACTGAACAATAATAAGGATGACTTCATCTAGCTTGGAGATGTCACCGAGGTTAAGTCAGCCTATGGCCTGCATCAGAACTGCTTCCATAAAGAAAAAAAGATGGGTCATTGTCACAGGAAACTCCCTTCTGAAGGGAACAGCATATGTCTGATATGTAGACAGGACCCACTTCTTAGAGAAGTCTGTTGCCTCCCTGGGGCCTGGGTTAAAGATGTGAAGAGAAAACTTCTACCCTGCTGTGGCCCTCAGATTATTATTCATTATTGATTTTTCAGGTGGGGAGCAATGAAGTTGCAACAAGAAGTCTGAGGGCAATCAAGAAAGGTTTCATAGCCTTGGGACAACTGGTTAAGGGATCAAGAGCACAAGTTGTGTTCTCCTCTATCCTTCCAGTTGCAAGGAATGATAAGGGAAGAAACAGGAGGAGCCAGCAGACCAACACCTGGCTCTGAGCCTTGTGTCACCAGCAGAATTTGGGGGTTTTTGATCATGGGTCTGTCTACACAACACCAGGCCTGCTGGCAACAGATGGGTTACACCTGTCTCAAAGGGAGAAAAGGACCTTTGCACAGGAGTTAGCAGGGCTCATTGAAAGAGCTTTAAACTAGATTTGAAGGGGGAAGAGGAGGAAACCAAGCTCACTAGAGATAAGCCTGAGGGTGGCATGCCAAAGTTTGAGAGACGGTGGCCTAGCAAACTCATTCGGTCTGCCATCTCAGTGGAGATAAGAGATAGAGATCCATGCAGCAGCAAAAGCTCAAGGCTTATAGATGTGTTAGAAACCACAGAAGCACCTGAGGATGGTCATGTAGGAATTATAGTTTCTCCCCCTAAAATGGTAACAGGATCAATAGCCCAGTGGAAGTGCATTTACACCAATGCACACAGCATGGGCAACAAACAGGAGGACCAGGAAGCCATTGAGCAGCAGGAAAACTGTGATATAGTCACCATCACAGAAAAATGGTGGGACGACTTACATCACTGGAGTGCTGCAATGGATGGCTATAAACTCTTCAGAAGGGATAGGCAAGGAAAAACGGGCAGTGGAGTAGCCCTGTATGTTAGGGAGTGTTTTGATTGTCTAGAGCTTACAGATGGTGATTATAAGGTTGACAATAGGTAATAATCAGGGGAAAGGCCAACATCTGCCAGTTATCATGGTGGGAGTCTACCATGCAACCAGGATGAAGAGGTAGATGAATTATTCTATAGGCAGCTGGGAGAATTCTCACAATCTCTAGCCCTTGTTCTCACGGGGGACTTCAACTTACTAGATGTCTGCTGGAAATACAGTACAACAGAGAAGAGACAGTCTAGGAGGTTCCTGGATTGTGTAGAAGAGAACTTCCTGTCACAGCTAGTGTGTGAGCCAACCAGGGAAGGTGCCCGCTGGACCTATTGTTTGTGAACAGAGAAGGACTGGTGGGTGATATGACAGCTGGAGATGGGTCTTGGGCATAGTGATCATGAAATGAGAAACTTTTCAATTCTCAGAGAAGTAAGGACTGGGGTCAGCAAGTAAGGTCTGGGGTCAGCAGAACTGTTACCTTGGATTTCTAGAGGGCAAACTTTGGGCTGTTTAGGATCCTGGTTGACAGAGTCCTTTGGGAGGAAGTCCTGAAGAGCAAAGGAGTCCAGGAGCGCTGGAGCAGGCTGTCCCCATGGGCCAAAAGGCAAGCCAGCATGGAAGAAGACTGGCCTGGCTGAACAGAGAGCTTTGTCTGGAACTCAGGAAAAAAGAAGAGTTTATGACCTTTAGAAGAAGAGGCAGGATACTCAGGAGGACTACAATGTTGTGAGGTTATGCAGGGGGAAAATCAGACAGGCCAAAGCCTACCTGGACCTTAATCTGTCTACTGCTGTACCAGACAATGAAAAATGTTTCTATAAATTCATTAGCAATAAAAGGATGTCTAAGGAGAACCTCCTTATTTTATTAGATGCGAGGGAAAACATAGTGACAAAGGATGAGGAAAAGGCTGAGGTGCTTAATGCCTTCTTTGCCTCAGTCTTTAATGGGCACACCGGTTGTTCTCCAGGTACCCAGACTTCTGAGCTGGAAGACAGGGATGGGGAGAATAATGAAGTTCCCATAATCCAAGCCGAAATGCTTAGTGACCTGCTACACCAGTTAGACACACACAGGTCTATGGGGTCAGATGGGATCCATCCAAGAGTACTGAGGGAGCTGGTGGAAGTTCTCACCAAGCCACTTTCCATCATTTATTAACAGGCCTGGCCAATCTCAGTAAGGTTGCAGATAACAACAAACTGGGCATGAGGGTCGATCTGCTCGAGGGTAGGAAGGGTCTACAGAAGGACCTGGGTAGGCTGTATCGATGGGCCAAGGCCAACTGTATGATATTCAGCAAGGCCAAGTACCAGGTCCTGCACTTGGGTGACAACAACCCCATGCAACAGGCTTGGGGAAGAGTGGCTGGAAAGCTGCCTGGCAGAAAAGGACCTGGAGGTATCAGTCAGCAGCCAACTTATCAGTAGACTGAATATGAGCCAGCAGCATGCATAGGTGGCCAATAGGGCCAACGGCATCCTGGGTTGCATCAGAAATAGTGTGGCCAGTAGGAGTAGGGAAATGATTGCCCCCCTGTTCTTGGCAGTGGTGACGCTACACCTCAAATACTGTGTTCAGTTTTGGGCCCCTCACTACAAGAAGGACATTGAGGCACTGGAGTGTGTCCAGAGAAGGGCAACGGAATTGGTGAAGGGTTTAGAGCACAAGTCTTAAGAGGCACGACTGAAGGAACTGGGGTTGTTCAACGTGGACAAGAGGATGCTGAGGGAAGACCTTATCACTCTCTTCAACTACCTGAAACGAGGTTGTAGTAAGGTGTTGGTCTCTTCTTTCCACAAAAAATAGGGCGAGAGGAAATCATAGAATCGCTTTGGTTGGAAAAGACCTTTAAGATCATCAAGTCCAACTGCTAAGCTAACCCTGCCATCCCACCACTAAACCATGTCCCTAAGCACCTCATCTGTTCTTACTTAAATATCTTCAGGGATGAGGACTCGACCACCTCCCTGGGCAGCCCATTCCAGAGCCTGACAACCCTTTCGGTGAACAAGTTTTTCCTAATGTCTAGCCTAAACTTGCCCTGGCACAACTTCAAACCATTCCCCCTCGTCCTATTGTCCTTTACCAGGGAGAAGAGGCTGACTGCCACCTTGCTACAGCCTCCTTTCAGGTAGTTGTAGAGGGCGATCAGGTCTCCCTTCAGCCTCCTCTTCTCCAGACTAAACAACCCCAGTTCCCTCAGCCGCTCCTC
>NW_009260275.1:69722-77904 GCF_000687185.1 Egretta garzetta | reverse complement strand
AGGATCCTTTTCCCCCTCTGAGAGAGCTGGGCACCATCTGCTGTCAACAGGCCTCGTGCCGTGTAAACCTCCCCATGATCAAAGAACCCCAATCCCCTCCAATGGCACCAACCTTTGAGCCACGTGTTAACCACTCTGGTTTTCCTGATTCTTTCCGTGTTCCTCCTTGACATTAATGGGATCGAGGAGAACACTACCTGCACTCCTGATCCTTCAATCATTTTCCCTAGGGCACTGAAGTCCCTTTTGATCAATTTGGGGTTTCTCTCTGGCATCTCATCACTGCCTGCATGTATAATCAATAGCGGATAGTAATCAGAGGCCCATACCAGACCAGGGAGTCTCTTCACAATGTCCCTGACCCAGGCCCCAGCGAGGCAACAGACTTCCCTGTGGGATGGGTCCAGACGGCATATCGGGCGCCCAGTTCCCTTTAGAAGGGAATCGCTGTTAATGTGTTTATAAAAACTTTTCTTATTATCCCTTACAATAGTGGCCAGGTTAAATGTACCTCAATTGCCTCATGTTGTGCCAAGGGAGGTTTAGATTAGATATTAGGAAAAATTTTTCACTGAAAGGGTTATCAGGCACTGGAATGGGCTTCCCAGGGAAGCGGTCAAGTCACTATCCCTGTGGAGGTATTTAAAAGACATGTAGATGTGGTGTTTAGGGACATGGTTTAGTGGTGGACTTTGCAGTGTTAGCTTAATGGTTGGACTTGATAATCTTAAAGGTCTTTTTTAACCTAAATGATTCTATGTTTCTATGATTCTATATGAAGTGGCCCCTGGGCAATCCACTGATTAGATATTCATCAGACGGAGGGATCACAAAGCCTGATTATTCTAACTCTGTGCTGTATATCAGCATTAGAAATGATTTATAATTATGATTCCTATCTAGGAGACAGCATACCGTCCCTGGATTGACAAGCTCTGTTCTTAGATTTGTTTGTGTTTCAGACATATCACAGATATGGTAATTTCAGAAAATGTCTGCTGTGAATGTGTTTTTATTATCTATAAAGAGAGTTCCAATGATAGTAAGCAGGTAGAATATTTAAAATCCTCTAACGATTACAAAGATGGTTAGGTGTCCTTTTCTTAACCTTGTCATATCTCTTTTCACTCTATGCCATTTATCATATAAAATCCTCAATGATATTATGTCTCTTCTGATGATGTTCATGAGAGAATCCATTAAATGAAAGAACTCTAATACTCATGGAATATACTGTAGCTTTAATATGGTGTTTCAGGCATTTGATGAATTCTTAACAACTGCTCTTCAAGTAGATATGGACACATTTTGAAATCTTCAGCTGGTGGCATACAACACATCAGTAGCTATCCTTGGTAGAGGGGACAGAGGTTTTTATCCAGCAACACCTATCGTGTCATTAGGTCTCCATACAATGAAGTTATGCCCTGGAAATATATTGGAAACAGGACCCAGATGAAATTCCAAAATTCTGGGTACATTAACAATTACCTAAGGCTAAAAATATGACCAAAACTAGAATGTAATAATTAGGTCAATTTTTATAGTCTTCATTTCCAATGGAGATGAATGCTAACATGTAATATACTAGTTATTCTTCCAGTGTGAAGTCTCCTCGAACCAACACCTTTTTACAAAGTTGGATTAGAAAAGCTGTGTACCAGTCATTATTCGCCATGGTGCACCCACATTGAAAAGTATCTATTCTGGAGAAAGAGAAGCTTCAGAGTCTCATGCTTTCTACCTTTTTTCAAACTATGTATGATTCATAACAATACTTACCTTCTAAGCACAAACAATTTTTCTAAGCCTTGTATTGTTTTTGGAAAGGGATTAATCTCTCTGTATTTGTTCCATTGCAGAGGTTATAGTCTTTATGTTTTGCACAAAGCATTGATCTTTTGCAATAGAAGATGCTTTAAGATGAGGAGATATTTTTTGTTATTGTATTTATTTTTTCACAAACTTCTTAGTATTACTGATAAGACATACATAAAAAACAATACAGGAGAAGATGTCAACATGTTCATTTCTCCCTTCCCCATTCCGAAGTACAGAGTCAGTGGAACAAGCTGTTTTGGTTTTGGACTTACATATGCAGTCTAATGAAAACTACATGGTTGGTTATGGGCAGTTTTCATAGGTTGATACACATTTCTGTGCATGATAAAACTGTGTGACCTCTCCGCAAACTATGCCACTAGTTCCTCTCAAGGTTCCATTCAAACTCATCGAAAAGTGGACATCAGTGTTGATAGCCATTTTTGCTTTTATTGCCAGGGCCACTGATACCATTTCTGACAGTGTATTGGAAATCCTTCAGCAGATGGTCCCCAATGATGTTTTCTTATACGTGGGTTCCTGGCAATCTCAACAGATTTTTATCACTCATGATATACAGTATAGACATGGTTTATTAAAAGGCGATCTGTATCTGTACATACACATATTTATGTGCATGTTATTAATAATATTTCAGTAATAATTTGTCTTTTAAATCTATATCATTATAGCAATATTATTAGTATGGGTTCTCCTTGGTTCTTTTCAAGTTATACAAATCTGTGGGGAAATAAAAGCTGTAACTGTTCAAGAACCCTTTATGTTATGGAATTCAAATAATAATTAAACATTGAATTTCAAAACTGGAAAAACATGGACCAGTGAGTATCAGACATCATATATGACAAAGAAAGGACCTACAATGCCAAAAAAATTTTTCCACTTCAGTATTATCTTTAGGCATGTGGAGGATTCAATGTGAATCTTACTGAATGACAAACAAAAGATGAATCCATCCAATCCCCAAGCCACTGTAGTCATATGCCAAGTGTCATTTTTTGAGGATAAGGACAGAAGTCTCAAAGCAAGATGCTGACAAAGACAAATGCTGTACAAAGGATCTAACATGTTAATATTCCCCTAAGTGGGAATATTACACAGGCCAAAAGAAAAACCATGACATACTCGACTCCTGGGGCAGCCCTCTGAACCCTTGCTGGCTGCCTCAGAAATCCTGAGCAGAATAAAACAGAAGCAAGCTTTGTTACCTAATCAAAACTAAATCTACTATATGAGCTAATCTCTTTTTTATTTTCTCATCTCTGATGCCAAGCAGAAATTCAGGGGCTGTTAGTCAGTATATGTGATACATGAGAAAATTAAAGTGGAATCTGAACAACAATATAACATGCATGACAATGCCTAAAAGGACCTTAACAACTGAATTAAGTAAAATAATTAAAGGTGTAAGTAAAATTGTATGGCACCACATATTTAATTCAGTAAAGTAAGAATGTGCAAAAGAAGCTTCCTGTTGCACATTATAAGTAAGTTCTACAGGCTATATTGTGATCTGTTTTACATATATGCATAACAGAAGAGGACAACTACTAGGTAATGATGGAAAGAGGCATCAGAAGTGGTTGCCCCAGATCACATCTGCAGGAATCAGCAATTAATCAGTACCTGATAGTCCTTCAGATTTGGAAAGTCACACAACTAGACCACAATAACAAAGTCTCTATTAAACTCAGAGATACAGGGAAATTTTTTGTCCACCAGTAGTTTTGAACCAAGTGATGATTAGAAACTGTCAGAGGGAACAACATTATTCCAGTATCTGAAATTCTCAGTCTTTGCTGAATGCTTTGTTGATTGTTTTATGCATTTAGGATCAACTCCAAGCAACCTAGCAGGTAACATTCCTGGCAAAACAAAACAAAATATCAGTGTCTTATCAAAACCACCATACATTTCTCCCTATTAGATGCAACTGGATTTACAGAGTCAACAATACAGAGGGTATATAATAACCAGAAATCAGTAGCTAGCAATTTACTCATTTCCCATTCTGAGGATGTCATTTTGTTCTCCATCCTGGACATTTACTTTGAAAGATCATCAGTATTTCTTATGCATAAAGCCCTTTGCCTCTCTTTGCACTGAGCTATTAAAGGAAGGGGAGAACCAAAATGTTTTCAGCATGGATATCAGCAAGTAGTGAAGCATAACAGAAGCGGATGTCTTGGGGAAAAAAAAAAAAAAAGGATGTTGAGGAGCCAATATCTGCACTGTATAGAGTTTGGGTTCTTTACTTCAAAATAGCTCTTTTCTAGTCCCCTGGACTGAATACCATCCTGGAGTGGGAGCACACTGAGCTCCTGGAACACCATTTTGAGTTTATTTTTATCTGAATGGATTAAATGTGCATTTTCCAGAATGAGGACCTAAGTACAGGAAGTGGATATGTTTAGGAGATTTACTGCAGAAGTATTCCTCTGATGCAAAGTAAAATACTGCTGTAGAAGTATGGACAGGCAATTTCTTCTTTGATTATAGTGACAAATTCAAGTAGCTGTCAAAACATGAATTATATTCACAATATGTTTTTTTTGTCTAATGATATAAAATGATAAAGACTATTCAATGGTTTTCTTTTTCTTTATTTTACTTTTATTTTTTAATAAGATACTTTTATGAGCTGTCACTCAAGATATCTTTTTGTGTGTGTGTTCTGTGAACATTTTGTTGGTATTAGATATAATTATTTCTTATTTTAAAGAATCCACACATGATAAACACAGAAAAATAGACATAATTTAACCTAAAAAAATATACCATGATGTGCTGGGTTAGGCTTGGCAAACAGCTAAATGCCCACCCAGCTGCTCATTTGTTCCCTCACTCCCCCATGGAGATGGGGAAGAAAACCAGGACGAACAGGAGCAAAGGTCATGGGTCAAGATCAAGACAGGGAGACAGCTTATCAATTACCATTGTGGGCAAAAGAAACTTGACTTGAGCAAAATTAATATATTGCCAAGTAAAATAAATATTTAATTACTGATTGGGATAGTGAGAAACAAAAAGTCAAACAATACAAGAATATATTTCCTTCTCTTCTTTCCCAGGCTCAACTTCACTCCTTCACTTCAGATTCCTCTCCCCACCCCAGGTGGTGCATGGAGGTGAAGTGGTGGGGGCTTACAGTCTGTACATGGAGGTTTCTTTCTTCTGCTTCTCCATCCTCATACTCCTTTCCATTCCTCCTCTGTGGTCTCTTCAACGGGCTGGAGAGAATATCTTCTCTGGCACATGGAACACCTCCTCCTTGTGGAACCAGCTGTGTCTGGCACAGGGCAGCCCTGACCTCCTCTCACAGAGGCCAACCCTGCAGCCCCCCACTACCAACACCTGGGCATGTCAACCCAATACGCATGAATATTCTCTTTTCCTTCTATGTCTAAAAGATAGATTTTAGAGAACTAGCATCACTTTCCCCTCACCTTTTTCAAGGTCTCTTAAAAGAAGTATCATATAAAAATAAGGGAGAAGGAATGGTTATGCTGTATTCTGTGCTAGTCTGAACTGAGATGGAATCCTACACGCAGTTTTGGGTAGCAGATTTTAAAAAATAAAAAGATAATTGGAGAGGGTTCAGAGGAGAGACAAAGAAATAATAAAAGGTTTGAGAAAGAAGACATCTGAGAAAAGACTAAGTGAATAGGGCATTATTCTAAACCCAAAGAAGACTGAAAAGGCAAATAATTGTCCCTGAATCCAAAACACTGTATTTTAAGGAAGACAGGGACAAATTACTCCCCTTAGCCAGTAAGAACAGAAAGAAGAGTAATAGGCTCCGATTACAGAAAATAATTTTGGATTAAATATTAGGAAAAACTTAAAAGCTATTCTAACTTTCCCTAGTTCTAATAGGAAAAGACTGAGTTTCAGGGGGTGAAGTGGAATTGGTCTCCACAGAGATACTCGAGGTTAGGGTTTAATACCCATCCATAAATGTTTTAGGGGTCCTGAAATCGAGCTTGCTGGGCTGGCAGTAATATTGACTAAATGAACCTTCTAGCCCAAATCATTGCTGTATGTGATTCCATGCCTTGTGAAAGGAAGGCATTCTGTCAGTTCCAAAAATAAGCTTTTTGGTTTTGCCAAAGAGAATGCGCTTTGTCTGTACACTGGGGAAGGGAGTTGGAAACAGGAGGTGGTGTGATTCTGACATGTCTGCTTACATTCATGAAGTAGTTGCCTTGATGTGCATTCTAGGCCAGTAGGTTGCTTAAATTCTGTCTTAATTTGTTATTAAATTATGATGTATGTTCGAGACACAAAGTGGTGAATAAAGCTTTCTATTTAACTACAGGATGGAAACAGCAAGAACTGACAACTTTCTTATATTGTCTCATCAATGTATTATATTCCCAACTGTGACAATAAGAGGAAAGTTAAGTATCCATACTCAGCCAGCTTCCTACTGGGGATACATGCAGATAACTTTTACTTGTTGTAGCATGAAGTCTACCACTTTTTCTAAATCAATGTTATCAACCGCTTTCTTATCATTACTGTCTTTTTTTTCCCAAAGGAGAGAAAGGAGAAATTATTTTAAAACACTGTATAATTTTGCATACAAACACCTCTGTTCTGAAATGAGATCCACATATATGTTTAACTAAATCCCCCATAAGAATCATCCAGTAGTCAGTAGAGTTACCTGTGCAAACAGAAATATATCTGCAAAGTTATTGTTGAAAGACTAGGGTCTTAAACTCAGTTTCTGGTTTTGAAATTACTTATTTTCTCTATGTATAACTCAGAGAAACCATATTAAATAGGCTAGTACACGTAAAACTCAACTGAAAGCTGGAATTAAGCCCTTGCATGCTGTGTTCTGTGTGACTCAGAATCCAAACCCCAATGTAGATGCAGAACTCTGATTTTATTCTCATGAGTAGCTATACTATACTGATGTAAATCAGTTGTTTTCAATGGAGTTACTCTTTAATTATATTAGTTATTTATATTTATTATCACAATAAAGTCATCCTGTCTGAAGATGATACTTTTATCTGATGAGGTAAACCAAAAACCCATACCTGCACACCCCTGAATTGATTCTTGCAGCATGAAACCATTTCTGTTAAAATATATATTTCAGTTATTGAGTTATATTTTATTTCTGACATCTGGTTCACACAGTCTGACATTTATTGGATGATTTTATTTTATTTCATATGTGTTAACTTTTTCAGTTGCTACCTTTAGATTTTCTTACCATTGCTTTCCTTATCCTGCCCAGCTTTTTCCTTTTACGTTCAGGTATTGATGCAGTTTCACCTTGGTTTGCCACTGAAGGCATTGTCCATCTTGCAGGAATTCTGTCAGTGCTCTCTGAGGCACACAATTCTCCCTGTCATCTTGCCTCACAGACCCAGCAGAACTGAACATTTCACAAGCTGATCTCAACCAATACTTACCTCCCAACTGTTCATTTTCATGACAGACCTGGAGTATGTTGAAGCACATTCTGTTATTTTCTTCTTATTCATCATTCTGCTGCATGGTCAGAGTGCAAACTGTGGCTTCTTAGATTATGCTTTACACCATCAAACGCTAGAGAAAAATATAAATGTATTTCTTCGTATGGGCATCTTTGGCTAGATGCAGCCATATAAACCAGACCCAAATGAGAGTTTGGATTTCTTCTACTGCATTTTCCCCAGGCATGAAAAATATCTTTGATTTTCATACAAAGACCCATTTTATCTTCACATGTAATACATTTCCAACACTACGGTCTCTCTTCCATTAGCTTCTATGCCTACCTTGCTGCTTGTAAGGGCATGTGGTAGTAAAATTACCAGAAATGGTATCTCTCACTCTGTGTAAGCAATATTGGTATTTTCCATCAATATAAAGGGAGTTATTTGGTAACAATGAATTTATACTACCAAAAAAAAAATAAATTCATATTCTCTTAATTTTTTTTCTACCAAGACAGAATAGGGTTTCAATTGGTGCTTCATATATCTACAGTCATTATTTATACCTACACTACCTATGTAGTATAAATTCATTGTTTCTCTCTGTCAAAGCAGATTCAAAGTCTCATCAGCCATCAGAATGCCATAGTAACCAGATAATGGATCAGTTTGGACTGACTGGTTACGTGGTCTGGGTTTGGCCCTTGCCCCTAGAATGATTCTGTCTAGTGTACAGGGTGTCTTGTAAAAGATGGGGAAAACAGTCTGATCAAAATTCCTTATCTTAACATCCAAATATACACACTTATCCAGCCTCCCACAACCCAACACAGAGTCGCGCTGTTGCTGCTGCTTCTTTGAGAGCACTGCTGATCAGATTAGGACAAGACGGTTTGCAGAAT